>NC_046616.1:10628546-10939351 GCF_900324465.2 Anabas testudineus | reverse complement strand
GTAATTAATTATCCCTTTTTTCTCTCCCTCCTGTCTTTGGTTAAACAGATCATTCATGGAAAGCCATCTTCTATATTAAAAATGCCACTGCTAGTACAACACAAGGTAAACATGAAAGTTTATTTCAATTTTACAGTGTTGATGTCCCCCTTTTATGCTTTGATTCTTTGTCTCACTAATCAGTTGTAGATTAAATAATTTTAAAATATAAAAAAAGACTCATTATGTTCATAGTGTGTGCTTTTGAGGTATTTTCCATAATACCCTCATAATGCAGCAGCTGTGCAGCCTAACTGTTGCAGATGTATTCATGCATGCAAAGCAAGCACACACTTGACACTTAAACAGGCGAGCTTAAAAACACATGTTTAGACATGAAATCAGCATGCATTTTGTGTGATGTGAATAGCAAGCATCACCCAGACTAAAGATAAGTTTACTTTAGTGCTGTCTCTTTTTATGAAGTCACCAAAAATAATAGCAGCAGGTGAAACAACAGGGTACAGTAGTTCATTTCAGTACGTTGCAGGGTTAATGTACAAGCACCTTTGTGCATTCTGTCTAAAGAGAGCTGTAAAGTGATCAGCTGAAGCAGTTTCCAGCACTTAATCCTCTGTGCACCCTCAGTGTAACTCTGGAATGTGATGGCATGTGTCTGCTGTCCAGAGGTCCATCTCTGGCTGGACACTAGCCAGCCTTCGCTGTCAGACCAGCGGTACAGCTTCTCATCTCTCTTTGGCATTGATGAGACACTGCAATATCCATCTGTCAAACATACTGCCGTCTCTACCTCTCTTTCACTCGCTCTCTCTCTGCCATCCTTCGTTCATAAATTCTCATCCTCAGTATAGGTGAAAGTAGAGCTGGGTGACTCTCCTGAGCTGAGAAAGCTGAGAAGCTAATTGTCCATTTGTGCTGTTTTAATTGCAATTTGGTTTGTGTGTGTTGTTCCGTGTTTATTGATGTGCTCCTATAGGCCTTTTGATTGGAGCACTCTCTGTCTTTCTCTCACTAAAATGACACCAGACATGCATTTGAAATGTTGCCTCTAGTATTTGCTCCTGCTTCACTTGACTAGTTAAGAATCTCACAGTTTAATCATCGCGCGATGCCTCCAATGTTCATATTTCTTGTAGCCCAATCAATCAGTGGAATGCCTCATGTCTCGTAAGTACCCATCCGCATCTGTCAAGGGATGTGTTGAATTAAACCCATGTGTATTCCTTTACTGTTTGACCTTGGCTGTGGACCTTAGGTCTTTGATGTCAAATAAGCGTCAGCAATCCCAGGCGGCATTTGACAGGCTTCAGGAGCCATTACTTTTGTTTCCCAACGCATAAGCTTTATCAATTGCCCTCAGTGTAATGATTTTGTATACAAATTCACATTACCACAACCATAGTGTTTTGCCTTGTAAAAATATACTGCCTTCAACACATACTGTTATACTAGCACAAATAGCACACATGTTTTTTTAATCATCATTATTGTTTTTATTTTAGTGCTGAGGAAATGTCCTTTTTGCATGCTTGATCAGCCAGTAGAGAAATCCAATATAATGGAGGTTCAAGGTGAATTGCATCCTGTGCTTTTCCCTCCTTCGCCTGCACGAATATTCCAGAGCAAAATAAACAAATCACACAGACAACAGTAATATAGGGTTGATTTTGAAGGCATGAAATAAGTATCGATTAAATCCTGCAGTTCATAGATGAAAATGGCCTTTTTGGTAATTTGTCCTAGGTCCTTTCAATACGATGCAGGAAGAGAGAGAGAGAGAGAGGCACGGACCGGGGGGAGAGAGAGACAGACTGCAGAAGGGAAGAGAGGAAGAATAGAGAGAGCAATAAGACAAGTGAACAGCGAGAAACAGAAAGACAGAGAGAAGAGCTTTCACAGAGTTGAGAAAGGAACATGCTGCCCCTCTCCGAGCTCATTATCATTCTTAATAAGTCTTAACGAAAGAAGGAGCATTGAGTGTAAATGCACGGTAATCCTTACACTGGCCAAGGTTAGTAGGGACGTCAGCACATGCACGCCGTTCCCAGCTGGCCACTTTAAGACAGGGAGGGGACCAGAGGAGCACAGTTAAGGATAGATGTTCAAGGAGAAAGTGAGGACATTTAGACACTGTATAAAGGTTAGGCCCTTTCCCCCAGCCTGTAGCTTTTCGGCGCCTGCACCACCTGGCATTTAGTGAGTAAACACTTCTGCATCAGACTGAAAACAGCCATATTTAGCCACAAGACCAAGTGTAGGTTGTAATACTTCGGAAGAAAGAACTAACATTTGACAGATAAGGAGAACAAAGCTTGACTCAAAAATCTAAACAGGACGAGTTGGAGTTTGGCACCAGTTACAATGAGGAATTCGCTCCTGTATGGTGTGTAACCATTGGCTGCAGCGCATGTCTAACTCATTACTGTTTGGGTGTGGTCCAGAAACAAGCATTAAGATGAATTGGACGAACTGGTGACCAATTAACTCACTTAACAAATTAGCAGTCACTTGAAGTGGTTGTTCAACTATGTTTGCTTAAATGGAAAGCCAATGCATTATTTACTGTACTAAGCTTACGATCCAGTGTTGTGTCCCACTACGGTTCTACAGAGTCGGTAATTTTGCAGAATTCCTGTTCATTAATCAAATCAGACGTGATACATGTCTGGCACATTAATCTTAATCCACAGTGAAACCACACCAGAAGGTGATTTTTATATTTCCAGTAATTAGTACATTGAGTGTTTATACACTTTGTTTTAACATCACACGTTGCAGACTAAGAACCTGTGATACTTCTTAAGCTGAATGAATTCTTGCCGAATGACTCTAAGTGTGTATATAAAGCAGCCCTGTCTCCTTTAATCACATATCTGCAACTTGCCAATGAGGATAGAAAACGTAATCCTGTTGCAGTTACATTCTCCACTAAAATGCATTTGTGTTTTTAGTTTTGTTGTTGGCATCATCGCTGATTGTGGGTAAAATATGAATCTCATCTGTTTATTCTAAATATTGTTTTCATTACTATCTACATGTTAACTAAACAAATAATATGATCATTAGAGCTGTAAAATATTGTATTATCCATAATATATTATAATAATTCTTCCCCATGATTTGTGAATTTGTCAAATCGAGATAATGACAATGTAGCTGCATGATGATGTGTTTTCATACACGCTGTAACGTGGGCATGTCGCATGAGCTGAGGCCGAGTCATAACACAGTGTCAAGCCAAACAGAAAAGAAAATCACAAATACTGCTGTGAAGGAAATATCCCATATTTAAATATGATTCCTGATGCTGTTTACTCACATCTAAAGACTATAAGGTGATGCGCTAAAAAATATTGTTAAAGTGTACTATTGTTGTATTGTCTGTTACCACAGAAAGATTGAACTAGCCTGTTCTTAATGATCACAATTTGAAACAAATGGTTTTCTGTGTGTGCCTGTGCAAAATTGAGCAGTGTCACTTAAAAAACGGTGATCACCGGTTGGAATCTGTGTCTCGAGTCGCTGATAGCTGATCCGAGAGGTTGTTTCCATATCTGAGCCCTGTAATAGTCCTGTCATTTGTCGCAGGTTAGGGAGAAAAAGGTAGCACTTAGTGTGATGCAGTGAATCTCCTAGCTAATACAAACATGACAGAATTGTTGTTATGTAAGAGCGAGAGTCCTGTCGACTTCTACTAATACTCTACTCACAGTTGGTTCAGGATAATTTTTAAATTCAGAATTCATTCTTAATTTAAAACGAAGTCTTTAGTCAAAAATGGAAAAGTTTGCTGTATTTTATCACTGTTACTCCAGTCCACGGTGTGGCAAACCATGTCATGTACTGCACTATGAAACGACGTGCAGTTAGACTAAATGGTCTTGATTAAGGTCTCTGTCTGACTTAAAAAAAAATAAAAAAATCAAGCAGAGTAAAGTGAACATTTACTAGACTTTATACACATTTTGCATTGTTCTGTGTCTGAATAAGAACAATGGATGGTCAGTATAAACTACTAGTCACTGGTACTCTAATTTTAAGTGCAGGATATCTTCTTTTTATCTGTGAAGCTGTGTGCAATATGTAGGGACGACATGTTGTCACAGATATTTTTCACCTTCCAGAAAAGTTTCTGAAATATCTTGGGATCAACCAACCATGTTGAAGAAAATGAGTTTCTCTGCCTCGTCTCAGTCAGATTTAGACTGCCGATGTATTTGAATTTTGACTTTGTGGATCCTCTCGGGAGTGTGTTGTCTTAATTGTCCAAGAAAGGCACAAAAGTCAAACAAACAGATGAAATTGGATCTAATAGTATAGAATGGGAGGTGCCCTTTTGTCTTTCTGACTATAATGCCATCTCTGTGCCTTTCTGTCATATAAGGATGATTTACCCAGAGACAGATGTTCTCAGACCTTTGCCCAAGAACCATTTTGTTCTATTTTTTGCCCTTTTTAAAGGTTAAGGAGTAAAAGACTTTCCCTGCAACATGTCACCCTTGTGTGATTGCTGTGTTGTCAACGACTGTTCGTCTGTATGCTGAGTTTAGAGGCCGCACTGACTTTACTCTGACTCAGTGAGAAATGTTGTCATTTTACACAGGAAAGATGCTTTTAGAAAAATCTCTTCACCATTCTCATAATTTGACTGCAGTTTGGTTGAACCGTGGTTGCCAACCTGCTTCATTACTGCCCCCTCCTCCCCACCGCCAACCTTACAACCCCCTCCAGGGAGCCTTGGGAGGCAGAGAGCCATCACCATGGCGATCTCAACACAGATCCCCCACACACCGGTCCATTGTGACTGGCGTGCGTTGAGGTGAGAGGGAACAAAATGTCACAGCAACAGGTTTTTGTGTGTTTTTGTTTTTGCCTCTATTCTCTGTGGGATTGTACTCAGATCCATGTGCTCAGTTACACTGGAGGGACTATTGGAGCGAGGGAAACAAGTTTATCAGAGAAATGAACAGGGGCATGGAAATAAACTGTAAATACTAAAAAGGGCATGTTTTTCTGTTCCTGTTTTCCTGTGGTTATGTTTGCATCAGTGCAAAAACTTTGTGGTATCGTTTGAATCATGGAACTGTTTGTAAAAAATTTGGGCAGCAAAGAGCTCACCGTTTCTTAACCTCACCAGTGCCTACATCCTAAATCTATTTAAGTACAGGTGTTAAATTGAGTTGTTTCAACTAAAGTGAAGATGGTCACGCTATACCGCTAAGCCGCTATACCTCACGGTCAAACTTGTACCATGCTTCACTGTACTGCCTGCAGTGGTTTGTGATTAACTTAATCTAGTGCCCTTCTAGCTCTCAGTTTATGCTGACCTTTGACCTGTTTTGATCCAGGCAACTTACTATTGGCTACAGGCGCTGGAGAAGGAAGGTGGGCTTTGATAATGTGGCATTGAGGAAGTGGAGCAGCTTTTGCCCCCAACCCTGAAGATGTGGACTGTGTCCTATGACGGGTCCAGGGTTGCCCTCAGTACCAAAGGTTGGGAGGGCAGGGTCAGCTAGTGTCAGAGAGCACACGGGAGGCTTTAGACACACAAACTCAACGTCTGGCATGATGTCTGGGCCTTCTGCCCTCTGCTCTGAGGAGGATACCACCTCACAGCTCCTGTGATATTATCCATTAAAGTGGTTGCCTTGTCTTATCTTAGTATTTCTATACATAGATTTTGTAAACTTTACAGGTAGTTATTCAGTTTGTATACTGCATACATATGCATTAAATCCCACAATAACCTGTTTTATTATGCAGGAACCAGAAGTCTCATTAATATTTGTTGATTTGTAGCTGTTGCAGTCAGGTCTTTTTGTGCCAAGTCTGTAAGTCTGCCATCTCCGTTCCCAGAGCAGATGCAAAGGTGCAGGTCCTGAGAGATCCTTTTATGTTTGGAGACTTCTCCTTGTTCCTTTGACTGCGACCTCAACCACAACGCAGTGCTGTCTCAATCAACTCTCTGCTGTAATCCTACTTCAGAATTCCTCTTGGCTAAGGGAGTAAATAAATTTTTTAGCGTTTATTAGAATACAGCTTGCCAGAAGGGACTCCTCTCTCGTCTCCTATAGCTGCTCCAGTAATTAGCAAATTGATTAGGAGAACTTCAACACACCTCCTTGGCTGTTATCTCCCCATTCTAGGACAATATTGCTGTGCCATGGGACAGCGTAAATATTTTAAGGGAAACCCTCGGTGAATCTCATTAAATGGCTGTGGGGCAGAGCAGCTGTCTCCTGCTGAAGGTCCTGGCCAATTTTCTAAACTATGATTAAACAAAAGTTTTGGATTATTTAAACATGCCATGTCCTGTGGGTTTTTTTTCAGTGCCACCGAAGACCTCTGTGATTCCTCCCCACCCGTTTGTGCCAGGACAGCCCTTCTCCCTTTGGATCTATTAGTTTGAAAACGTTTGGGTGATGACTCTTTGAAAGCAGTGGTCATTCTGGGATGCCGTGTTCAAAATGCAACAAAGATCTCTCTTTTATGCACAAATGCTAATTAAAATTTTTACCCCTCATCCCCAAGCTGCAGAGGGAAAGACTTGGTAGCAATTTGGCAGATAATCAAATTGCATTTTAAATGGTGCCGTTTAAAGATGACTGGGGTCTGCTCACAGGAAGACACAGTGGCACAAATTAAGCTTGAATAAGCTGCTATGTGCATGCAGGAACAATAAAACAAATTCACATAACAAACACAGGATGCGTTTATTTAAATGGACAACATGCAATGCTTGCTTCACGTTTTTTTTTTTTTTATTGTTAATTAGTTAAAAGGAGCTCAGGTATACAGTCAGATTTGTTTTTCTACAAATGCATGCATGCCAGAATACTGTGTTTCTTTTAATTATGATTTCCCTCTTGCTAAGTGGTATTTTTTCGTAATGTGTCCGTACAATCTGACCAATTGTGCTAAAGTGCTAATAAGACATGATTTGTTAACGGTTGTGGTACCTTGGAAACATTTTGCTCTTAATTTTAGATTTTCAGCCTGACAGAAATGGCAAACTGGGTGTAAAATGTTGTCAACAGCTATGTTTGTCTCCAAAAATGTGCGCTTAGAAGCTGTCCCCCCACATTTGGTATACATCATTAAGTTCTTCATGGCCAATCAAGTTGTCTGTTCACACAGCATTCCAGTACATATTAGTGACATCTCGTTAGCAGAAAACAGAAAACTGACACAAAAAATTTGGGAAACAGGCCTGAATTGTTTATCTCGCAGAATAAGTAGAAAGTGTGATTCTCATGAAATGATAGAATTGGACCATACATGCATTTCCCCAAAGCCTCTTTTATCTTCCCTCGTTTCAGTTTTCAACACCCATCTTATCCAGGCCACATTTCCTGTAAAGTTTTCAACATTCATCACAAGTCCAATATAGCCATCTGAGCTGCTACATATCCATAAAACCACATTATAGACAGCACAACAAGTGATGCTTGACTTGTAAGTTTAAAGGGTTCTTAATTGGCTGTGATTTGCTGGCTGTACAGCAGTGACTGTGGAAGTGCTGTAATGATCCTCCGTGGAAGATACATTGGTTTTCTGGCACCTTAATACTGCATATACGTATCTGAGGTTCCCTCTTCAAGTATTGTCTTCATCTTAGCATCATAACATCTCAACATAACAATGGTTTTGACCTGCACACTATAGATTGCAGGAGTGTATGTAATGTCGACCTTCTGCACCTTCTATACATATACACACTTCAGCGAAAGGCCCTTGAGATCATTTACAGTGATTCCCCAAGGCAGTTTCCATGTTTATGCTTTAGATTTGTGGTTGAAGGCAGCCAAATACAATCAGTGAACTCTGCCTCACAGTATTTGATGCTCATTATTGAAGCATTTATGAGTACTGTAGGCCGGGAAAAACAACTCCGATATCTGACATGTTTTTAATTTTTACTAAGATCAAGAGTTTATACAGGAAACAACAGGTTTCCAGGTTTCTTTTTTATTTAAGATTATCATTAAAGAAAGGTATTTCACTCACCATCTTGAATTAAAACATTATCTTCAAACAAAAATATTAATGTTGAATAGTTGTATCCTGTAAATTGCATTTTACAGAGCATGCATTGTGATTGGATAAAAAGTCTCATTACTGTTATAAACTATTGTTTGCAATATTTAAAACATTTACCTTTTTTTTTTTAAATTGTTATTATCATTTTTGGTAAAAGCAACTAACAAACAAAGTAACCTAATTGGAGCAACCCACTCCTTATGATGTAGACTGACAATTATTGTTGCTAAGTTAATGACACAAGAGGGATTTGATTGATAAAGTGGATGACTGATCATAAAACTGCAGTAAATATTTGACTGTAGCTTTATTTCCTCTCTGAACAACAGTCTGCCAGGATGTCTGAGATGGCTAGACACACAGCAGTGGCAAAACACATATTTACACTTCAGTCGCTCCTCGGCATGATGATGCTACTTCTGTTTGCTGCACAGTAAATAATATCCCATGATGCTAAAATGAACAGTCTTAGAGTATTTATTCAGTTGGAGCAAAGGGTATTGGTTAAAGCTGACCAATTTTAGAGTAGTATGGGATGAAAATCTCCCTCTAATTACTGTACTATGTGGATCCTTTGGTCCCAGTCCCTCTGCTGCAAATGATGGTATTAAAAAGTCTCTTTTATTTATAGAAATGAAATTTTAGCTTCAGAGACAATAGGCTAGTTCTGTTTTACGGTGCAGCAGACTTTATCTTTTTAATAAAAATTCCTGACTTGGTGAAAGTTTAATTAATAAGGGACTTAAAGCTAAGGGAATGAGCAAGGGAGTTGGGTCTTTAAGGGGGTACTTATTTTTCCATCTGGGCTATCCTCCAAAAAAACTGTCAATTAGTGTGTTAAGCTGAAGAGACAAAAATGTCATTAGTTCTTGCAAAATAGAATAATGGATTTTAAAGTTTTTGCTTTAGAGTAAGCCCAAAAGTACAAGATTGAGTCTTGTATTGTACTTGTGTATTTTTTATTTATGTCCTGCAATTATAAAAGTTTGAAGGAAGACTTCATGGTTTAAAGCTGCATGAATGAAGAAGGAGACACATTTTCCTAAGTACATGTAACTGTATACGTCAAATGTCTTCAATAAGACAAACACAATTACTTACTTTGTGTTTTTATTACTGAGTAGAACACAACATATCAAGTTTATTCACTTTCCTTTTGTTTTTGCTACTGATTTGGCAGAGTTACTTACTAGTCCTGTACAGTACTGTAGTTCCTTCAAGTTACTAAGCATTGCTCGGTTTGGTTGTCTTGCTAAATGTCAAGAAGCAACTCTTTACTCTTATACGTTCTACTTCTTTACCTCATCTTTGTTTTCTGAATCAGGTTTTCTCCTCTGAGTAGTGACTGCTACCTTATAGGAGGATAGGAGAAGTTAAAAAACATCAATGCAGCTTATTTAAACTGAGATTAAAAAATGCATATTTGTACAGGGTGAGGTAAGACTACCTGACTGTCAGCATTTTGTTGAACTCAACAACAGGTGAAATCTTATAAATTAATTGTGAATTGGCAGTGATACCACATGTCAACTTTGGAGACCTAGAAAAAACCAAGTCTGTTGCTTTCATTAACGTGAACTCCTTGACATTGCCTAATGTGTCCATATCCTTCTTTTCTTTCCTTCCTATTCATTGTGTTGAATGGATTTGTTGTGTATGTAAAAGCTGTGTCCTTTTCTTACGTTAATTTCACACAGTTAGCAAAGTTGAGTTGGACTTTGTAAGGTTTCGTTTTGTTTTTGATCATCTACCTTATTTGCATAGTGTTTGTATTTTGAATAGGTTCACATAAATCTCCATCAATTTCCATATTGTGTGTAACTTTAGATGTTGTACACACTAAAGATGAGGGTGAAAGATATATTATTCAAACAAAGCAATACCACATGATCCCCTCTTTGCATTTATTCATACATAGAAGTTATAGTATTAAAAACAGTACATTAATCTCAGTAGTACGGCTCTTTTACATGAAACTGGTCCAAGGCAAAGTGTCAGAAATGTGTTTAAATCACCTAGACTGATGAAAGTAAATTATATTTTACTTTGAAGAAATACTATAAAGTCCTCATGGAAAGAACTTCCTACTGTACCTTTCAGGTGGTCATTAGAAGGTTTCTTCTGTGCTCACACAAAGAGTAGTGGTGCTGAGATGAGGCTTACACTGGTCATAGTACAGGAGTTTCGGGCGCTCAGCCCAAAATGTCATTGACTTGTGCCGCACACAACAGGAGATGTCTTTTGCACCACAGTGTGAGTGCTAGTAAACGATTGGTTACAGGAGGTCCTCCAATAAATTAATTGTTTCCACTTCATGGTTAAGTATGTGCTACTCTTCCAAATCGAGTGCTGGTACTTGGTTATTACACTTTAATAGCTCGCTTGCCAAACTAACGATATATTACTCCATGTGCTGGCTCAGATCAGAGAAGATGAATTGGCTATTAATTAGAGTTGCACTGAGAGGGCACAGGGGAGAAACTACTCATAGCCTTGCAATCAGTGTCAACCGGGGCACTTTTCTGACTGGGACAGCCAGGGCAGGCCCAGGTCACTACGTCTTATCACGAAACCCGTTGAATCTGGCGGAAGAAGCAGCGTCAAACATGGCCACCATCTTGTCGAGTCAAACAAAGGACAAGACAGTTTATCGCTGAGCAGCTGTAGTTTCATCTGATGATTTTTGTCAGAAGTGTGGACAGAATGGCAGAGCTATGTGGGAGGGTTTCTTGGCTCCGTCAAGTTCCTTAACAAAAGCCTCACGTCCGAAGGACTTTGAATTAGAAAGTTATGGAGGAAATATTTGACGGGCAGAGATGATTTGTGGGGAATATTATTGTTTGGCTCACTTTTCTTGTGCAGCCTCTGAATTAGCCCTTTTATCACAATTAATTAAGCTTGCCTATAGGAGATGTTCCATCTTGAGCTCATCCACACAGGATAAATAAGTCAAAGCAGCAGGATATATGTCCTTTTATTGGCTGACTTGATCTCGGAAGCATCTGTAGTGGGGGGAAGCTGTCTCTGTGCTGCGACTTTGTGGAAGAGTCTTTGCCATCACTCACTTTGAATGCTTCTTTTATGACTCGTTTTGTTAAAAACCTCTTTTTTTAATGCAAGGTAGTAGGAGTTATGGCCTGTCTATGCAAATTAGAAAATTTTGACAGTTTGTTATTCATGTCATCGCCTTTTTAAACACTTAAAGGCTATAAATTTCACCATGACAGGCTGCTCCGAAATTGCCACTAAATATTATTAAATATTTTAACAAGTTCCTTGTAAATATGCCCTAAATGTTAGAACGATGGGCAGGAAGAAAAATGGCTCTGCATCAACTTATTAGAGGCTATAAAAGTGGCAGTGATTTATCATGAATGTGGAGCAACTCAGGCCATCTTCTTTTTGTTTTGCTTATTCTGTTAGTTGCTTTGTCCTGATGTGCACATTAAAAAGAGACGCATCATGTTAAAAGCCTGCACTTTCAAAAGTCATGAAAATGTAAGCAGCAGATATGGTTGTACCTGTGGTCCTTGAAAGACAGAGTCATATATGCCAGCAGCATTTTAAAGTTTTAAAGCTTCTCATACCCATTTACAGTTTCACATTTTGTGATATTACTGGCTGTAACAGAGCGAGTTTATCAAAAAATCCAGTTAATTGCTGTTCCACGGACTTGGTTTGCTTTTAGCTTTTATTTTAGTGTTGGTATCGCTGTCTGTCACATCTGTCAAGGAATGAATGTATGAATGAATTAAAGCAGTGCCTCTGTCATGTGACACTGATCAACAGATAGCTTATCATTACTCAGTATCCTTCAGCTTCTGCACTGCAGTTATTTTCTGTGACAGTGATGGTGTTGGTTTGCTATGAATCTAAACAAAATTCTGTTTGTTGTTTTACTGTTAGACATGAAATAATAAACAACTTTTTCGAGTACTGCTACGGATTGCGTGTCTCAAGTGTCAAACTGCAAAGAGAACTGTCTATAAATAGAGACGTGGACACAGTCTTGAGGGTGGTGGCACACGTTTCCATTAGGACTGGGAATTTAGCATCAAATCGAGTTCATTTAGAGCAGCAAGACTGTGTTCCAGTTCCAGTATTTATGTGTCATATTTTGGAAACAAATTCCCTCATCAACCACATCCCAGTTGTTAAATTCCTTTTTGCATTTCAGTCAACTTTAACTTTATTTTCTTTGTGAACTGTGTTTAACTCTCATTAGTGGAAATAAGATAAATACTGCACTTCTTCAAAAAAGCTTGAACATTACAAGAGTGTGTGATTCTTTAAACAGAGACATAATGAAGTGATGCTTTGTCAAAATGTTACCACAGCAGCACAACTGCTATGCACGAGCATCTCACAACAAAACACCCTGACGCTCTCTGACCTCAAAATGACGAGACAGCAGCATAAGTATTTATTACACTGAGTTTTGCCTGATTGTTGGTTAGTATTAGTGCACGAGAGTGGCCTGTTATATTTAAGACATGAACTTAATGGAAAACTCCCTATAGAGCAGATGCTAATGGCTAGTTTGGCAGCACTGCTTTCTAGTGCATTTGCAAGTTGTAATCAGTTTGTTTTTATGCAAGCCTATAAAACTAAAGAATGTTGATTCTCCTTAATGTTGCACAGTACGTTAGTGTAAGGAACTTTTTGCAGATAAATAATGCAAGTGTACTTCTGGTTACAATCAGCTCTAGCCTTGTTAGCATTAGTGTTAGCAGCGTCTTGTCACCGGTTGTTTGGTGCTTTCAGGGACGGTTCAGAGTGTACACCTGGAAATGATTTCGTCATTCGGAGATTTCATGTTAAATTAAGTGATACAGGCACTCGTTTTTTTGACAGAAGTTATGATCATTTTTTATTGTTACGTTCACCAAAGGGTTAATTATCAAATGATAATCAATAGATTAAATCAATATCAAAATTAAACACTGGATTAATCAAATCTTAGAAAAAACTGTTAGACCTACAAATTATTAATTAACGGTTGATTGACAAAATGCTGACTGTACATTAACCTAATGGGTTTTATGTGGTTTCATTGTCACTGAAAGACTTATCAATAAAAAGCAATGCCTATTTTTTTTTTTTATAAATCCATCTATTCTAGTTTAGAGCATGACTATAAACACTTATTTATGCAATTCACACATTCTCTGCAGACTGGACCGTGCCATCAATTAATATTATACATACTACATAATCCTACATGTTTATTGTGGATTTTATTTATTGTTCAAGGCTTGGAAACAGTACCCAGTATACAGAAAGATTTTAGTTCTGTTATTTGATGTATAGGCACTTTAAGATCACCTTACAGCTAATAAGCCATCTATCTTTCAATGCTTTCTTTGATCCTCATTATGATATTGTGTCGTGTCTTGTTGTCTTTGTTCCTTTATGGACCTTTGCTGAGAAGGAATGCGTCATGTAATCCACAAATCCCCTCACTCGTTTGGGTGGAAGCCACTACAGTATTCTTCAAATCTCGGTGCTGTCTGTGCACATCACTCTTGCCGGTTAGTGTGACGTGACGGCTGCCATGTCAGCAACGCGGCACATCTCTGTTCTCCCTCTCTAGAGCCCTCTGTGAGTTTTCCCTGGGGTTGGCAGAATACGAGTGCCCCCTTGTCTGACTGACTATAACCTTGCCACCAGCTTGTCTGTGCGTGTGTGTTTTTTTCAACTCTAAAGACTTGAACAATGATGACTCAAGCCACGCGTAGTACACCTCAGGGAAAATACAGTGGAAATAAAAATAACAAGTGGATTTTTGACTGCAGTCAGATGTGAGAGGAGGCACGCTGGCACTGGGCTAAAAGCCTGAGCAGATTCTGCCCCCCCAGTTTATTAGATTAGGCTGTCTCGTGTTCAGGAAGTGCTGAAAGGCACTGCAGATTGTATCTGCATGAAATGCTGTCCTTACGTCCAGAGACAGTTGCCAGTCCCAGTCTTTGAAATTCCAAAGTAGTTCTCAATCCAGTTAAGGCCTGATATTGTGGTTGTCTCTTTGTGGCCCTCCTGCTGAGGGTTCTTATTAGAAGGGTTAAGTATGAGGATGTCTGTGCTGGTATTTCTATGGTGGATCATCTGCACACCGCACATGAATTTCTATAAATTATTTATTTTCCTGACACTACCATATGGTGCAGTAACTTGTTTGTCTGAGACCTAGACTGGGTTACTTCTAGTGAGTATACATGGGAGACCCTCTTCAAACAATGCATGGTTTTTGTTATTTCTTGTGCTGGGTGGGCTGTGTTGATGCAATTCTCTGCAATTGTCTACAAGAGCTTTCTTCTCATTTACTTGGAGGAGAGAAATAATAAACGCAAATAGGCCAAAGTCTGGAGAAGAGATGCATAGAGGCTGCTCTTGATGGTCTGCAGCGAATGGGGGAAATAAGCAAGAAGCTTGAAAGGCCCTGGAAAAATGGGGTCCTGATCTTCTTTGAAATGCCACAATTAATTGTTATGCGTTGTCCCCAATGCATGGATGATTAAATGTGCTCCTAAACTGCCCTGATTTGTGGGGGCACCTTGCCGATTTTATTTGCCACTGTTAACATTTTCATTCCTGCATTATGCATGGTGCTGTGGGGTAAGGAAGTGCTGCAAACAAATGGCCTGAGGGATTGGCATAAACACAGCGTGCCATAAGGGGGAGAGGACTAACAGTTCAGCGTCGCCTCCCTCAGCTAGTCTTTGCCGACAAACTAGAAAACCCCATGCAGTTCGACTGTAACTTAACAGAGCAGTACAACATGTTTATCAATGTCAGTTACGTCAAGTATTCAGAAATATAAATTGTAAATTGAAATTTTTATATGGTGGATGTAAGACCAGTGTCGGACTGTGATAAAATGGAAAATGCTCATTTGTGTCTTTATTAATCAGCAATGAATGCATGTCTGATAGAATACTTCTGTCTAACTAATTGAATATGATTTCTCCTCCTTCTGCATGTATAGTCTGCGGTCACTTTCACTAGTTAATTCTGACAGCTAAGGCAATGTGGTGCTGGTTCCTTTGTGTTTAGGGATTTTAATTCCTCGTTGCAATAATCAGTGACTGATGGAAGCCCTAGTGTTTTATGAAGGCATGCCAAATGACATGTGCTCCCTTTTGAACATGAAACACTCAGAGTAGAAATATGAATTTTCACATTGGAGGCATATTAACTCTCTGATTAGGATTTACTTGATCTGGGATCTTGGCTGTTAGAAGTGCAGCGCTGTACACATGGCCTGCCTGAGATGTCAGCTGTCATGGCAGTGGCCCAGAGCCTTACAGTTGGCAGATCTCCACCCTCTCACCTCCGGCTGACAACGCAAATACAGGCAAACAACGTGTAGCCGGTGGACAGCTCTGTATATACGCATGTCTTGGAATATTGATAAGAAAACGTAAGTCTGATGTGAGTTGATCATCAAATTGATGATGCTCCTTACAATGGCCATCTGCAGGAGTACAAAGTAGTCCATACTCTCATGTTCTTGAATTGAAATTTTCCCCTTTCACACAGCCCCTATGTCATCAAAAGGCTCTGCATGGCATGAACAGTAACTAATGCACTAGGCAATGGAAAGAGGGCAGATATTGTTTTTTATGGCCTGACCTTTGAGACATTATTATTTTTTTGATGAATAACTGTTTACTCTGAATGCAGCCATTAAACAGGTTTTCTTAAGATTTGCAGTCATTGCCCCTGACACAAATGGCAAAACAAAAACACCTCATCCTGCTCACAGGCAAGGTGACGCATGCTGTCAGTGGATATGGAAGGACTGTTTTAGTGGACTGGAGAGTAGTGTTAAATAGGTGGCACCCAGTTCATTAGGATGCCTTTCAGAGCATGAAAAATGACCTTTTCCCTTGTAATTGTAGTCTGAGTTCATAGATAGTTGACTGGAACCAGAGCACACTGTACATTGACAAGGATCACTGGAAACAATTAGCATTGCATCTCACCAGTCAGTGTGCAAGCAGCTCTCAGTTACCACATTTTTTACACCTTCTTGCTTAAATGCCACTCTGACTTGATTATACATGACAGATAAGTAAGACAAATAAGAAAAATACTTAATTTAATTTATGAAGTGCACTGGACTGCATCTAATATACAGATGCAAAAACAGTGCAAGAAAGTGTTCTCATGCGGTATAGCTCTTGTTATTCTGCGCTGTAAAGATATTTATAAGGGAATTCACTCCATGTAAGTTTTGAAAGTTAGAATGCTACAGGTTTTCATTGAATATTTAATGTGTCCCTTAAGGTCTTTACACATGCAAATAAACAATACGAGAAAGCGAAAATACTTGTGAACTAAACGCACCACCAATATTACAACAAATGAAAATGTGAGAAAAGGCTTGAAGAAGTCCTCTAGTTAAAAAAGACCTCTAGTTAATTGATGAAGGATAGTGTCGTTCTCACGGACATTAAAAAAAGAGCCCCTATGTAGTCAAAGTACAATGAAATGAAAAGAATAATGTATGTAAAATTATCATAAGAATAGACTCAGCTAGAGTCAACATGCTTTTCGCCGTCAGATATCAGTATGAACTGAGAGTCTTTGGGGAATACAGTAAATCTGTCTCAGTGTTTAGGCACATCTTTAGTTAGCTTGTTTGACTGCTGCCATATTCAGCTACCAGGTACCATTAAAACATAAACATTTTTAACAGTTTGGGATCATTTTTCTTCTTTTGAATCCTAATTGCTGTCAGAAATCAGAAATCTCCCCGTGGTGTTCTGATAAAACAAATGCAGTTGAAGAGAGCAAATATTTAGGATATCTGCAAACGTGATGCACATCTGTCAAACAGCCCAAGGGTGAAAACCAGCATATAACAAGGCAACAAATGCTGATCCGGGACTTCTCTGCGGCAAAATAAAATATGGCTCAAGTTTTCATTAAGGTGCTATTGATTAGCTTTTCCTGGCAATGAATTATGGATGACATTAAATAAAAGGGAAAATATTTTTATGACTTTGCTTAGACCATGCCAGATTCCCCCTTTGCCTCTTGTATGCTCGCCCTGACAGGCATTTTGTTTTCTCTTGAATTCTTGTGGTCTTTGAGACCTAGACGAAGTTAAAAAAAAGTTATTTCACTTTGATTATCTTTTTTATATTTAAGATTTGTGTAAAACAATTAGGTATACTGTCTACAAAAAGTGGGAAAAAAAAAGAAAATTATAAACTAAACTCGCTCCTGACCATTTTTAAGATCCCCATAGGACCTTCTCAGACCAATTTTGCAGCATAATCCTGGTTGCTGCTCTCATTTTGTATCCTCTGTATATTGCAAACATACATTTTCATGGAAATATCTTTGTTGGGTCTAATTATGTGGTTACTTCTTCTCTGAACACCCAAGGTTTCTGCCTGCACCTGGGCATAGTAATTGGCAGTATGAAGAGTTTGTCTACACTTAATAGCTTTAAAGATAATCTTGACATGAAATCTAGAAATATTAAGTCAGAGGTAGCTAGACTGGTTTCTGATTTTTAGTGTTAGTTCTCATCACGTCAAAAGCAGAAACCTCATTTGACTGAGTGCTTGTAGGCATCCTTCATAACCAAGTTTTTATAGTCTTATATATAGCCAATTCCAACATTTTAAACCCTGTGTACATGTTTCAAAAACGTTGGGATACAGGCAACAAAAAGCAAGTAGTAGTAGTTTGTAACAACAAACTTTGTGCAATCTGTGCAATGGACAGGGCTGATTCTGTGATGGACAGCAACAGAGCCATGGCCGTGCCATCCCGAAATGCAAGTTAAAGCGCTATCATTTGGACACCATGGGTGCTGTGTCCTATGGACTAAAGAAGAGACAGACCTCCTAGCTTGTTATCAGCACTCGTCTGCATCACTGATGGTTGAGGGGTGCATTTGCGCCTATGGAAGGCAGCTTGCACATCTGCCATATATATTGGAGGTGTTAAGTGGGGGGGTTTGTGGATAGTTGTCACATATTGCTGCTACTGATCAGTCAAGTTGAATTTATGACACATCAAAACAAAAATATGTACATCTTTCTGCTTTTATAGTTTTTCTTGGGGAACACAAGAAACACACACATAGAAGATCAAAATTTGTTTTCCGTCAGCGTACACAGCCTGGGTATTAGCTGTGACTTTACCTATGTATCACTGGAATTAACCGACTGTTGGCGCTGAAGACTTTTATTAGAATAATTACATCTCTCTTCAGTAAATAATAGTTCAACCTGTCTGTCCTGTTTTGTGTTCTTGAACACATTTTGTCTTCCCGCATATAAATTGTCTGTTTTCTTAACTAGGACAAGTCGCAGGGCCAGTTTCTTCAACTGAAACATATTTTTTTGTGTCTGTCATGTTTTATCTTGAGCTGTGACTCCCTATGCTGCCTATATTAGTTACAACTAATATACAGAGTTATAAACGTGTTAGCATAATCTGCAATTAAATGAAGGGTATTATACCATATACAGTGATGCTAGTTACAGAGGTATTTGTCCTTCCTGGCTGGCAGGTTTGCCCATGCACGCTTTTATTCCACATGACATGTAAAATAGAGTCATTTTTAGAGGCATGTCTCAGAAAGAGCATTCCATGCATACTGTATGCTTGGTTTCAGAAGCCACAGAACACATACAAAAGTATGTCCCTGGCATTTGCGTCACAAAACAACAACAAAAAAAATTGTACATTGTGTTTTTACAGAAATGCAGCCGCACCTATGGGTTATTACGGTAAACGCTGTTTGAGTGAGCTCTTGTGTAAGTGTCTTTTCTTTTTTCTGTGGTATAGTTGGTTTCATAGAGACATATCACATTAAAAGCCTTAAGTGTTCAGACAGTTTCTAGTTATTTAGTGCCAAACACATTAAGTACTTGTGACCTGAATTTTTAGATATTTCATAACTGTTAAGGTGGTGACATGTAACGCCTGCAGTGAAACCAGCCTCATCTTCACTGTACTAGATCCCTTTATATAAAAATATTTAAATGTTTATGAAATAACATTTTAAATGTACAAAAACATGCCATGGCAGATTAAAAATAGGATCACTCAAAAACGTCTCCTGCAGACACCTGAAACTTAGTCGTCTGTTACAGGGATCATTTTTGCTGGGTTAGACTTTACTAGTGGACTAAGAGCTCACTGAGTAAAATGTGTTTTTAGACAGACGGCCATTTTATTGTTTTAGGCAATGTACAAGGTAAAGTGCTTTGAAATCTGACTTTGGTAGTTTATTAAGTTGCCAAATAACGACAATCAGTAAATGACAAGTCTCGTATAAAGCTGCATAGTAAATAGGAAATGTTTTAGATGGTGACAGTGCTTCATAAAGGAGCGTGATGACTGCTAGCTGCTCTTCAGTGTTCAGACTGCAGGCACTTAGTGCGCCAGGTGTTTTGCCCAAGATTTTTCCACAAGACTAATGGAAAAGTGCCATATCCTTTAAACATCCCATTAATATGTCTTATAAGACTCACCGGTACTGAGTACCAAAAGCTTCATTTTATTACAGTTTCTTGTTTTTGTCAGGCATAGCTTCCAGGTTAAGTTTTCAGGTAATTATAGCGTTGTGCACACTAGAGTGGCATAAATTAGCACCTTGGGGGGAGAATCAGTTGGCCGGATGCCCATCATTGCCTGTATGGCCTGGACATGATAAACACACACGCACAGATGCCTGTAAAAGGCCCCCAAAGTGTACAGCAACACTTTAATCGAGGCTGTGCCTTGGATCTGCATGATTCAAGACTGAATGTTGCTGAATTTTTTTCTTTTTGCTCCACTCTCCACTCGTCTGAACCGGTCAAGGCAGTTGGCCACCCAACCAGAGCATGGTTCAAAAACATGACTGTTAGACAATAGGTTTTCATGAAAACACTTCATAAACACCTCATGAAAAGCAGAGTCAGGGCTGAGTCTTAAGAGCTTGCCCATGCATGTGTTATCATGTGAGATGTTTGATGTGGTCTGAAGAGTTTTTCTATCACACATACCATTATAGAGAACTTATGGAAGTAGTGTATTCTCTGACACTCATGGTATAAACTGCAGAATAAAGAGCAGCAGTTCTTCCTTATTGCATGTGGAATTTCCTCCCAGCTGATTGAAGGAGCGGCATATTGTTGCCATATTCCCTCCCACAAGAGCCCAGAGTTTTAATAATTTGCAGAATGAAGGGGGGCAGATGAGAGGCTATCAAAGTCACTTACATTCATTTATTCTTTGAAGCTCTGCCATTTGCTAAGTTTTTTAGAACAAGAAAGTGTGCTTATAGTTTCACTGAAAAGCAAAGTTAAAAGCAGACAACTAAAACCATATCAGACAGTCAGCGTTATATAGCACTGGTTACTGCGTGTGTATGTACTGTATAGTAATCATTATGTGCAAAGGAATACTATACGTACTATGTTTACAGTATGATCATGTGGAGGAAAAATAACAATAAGTAATCTCATGTCATTTAGCTGTACTATGCAAAGTTAATGTAATCCTCTAATGTTTAGTGTAACGCATCAATCATGCAAAAATCTATTGTTGCATTAGCCTTGAAAGAACAATAATAATAAAAATGCTATAATGGTTTCAGCTTCCTTTCCATAAATCATACATGGAGGCTGGGGAGGGGGCATCTTAACTTGCCATTTCAGCTCATCTGAGCAGTTAAAGGGATGCTGAATACTGATATGATATTGAGCAATAACCGGAGCTGCAGTTGGTCACTTTCAACCTGAAGTGGTTTGAAATACTGCATGGAAGTCGGGTGCCGCTTCCAACCAAAGTTGACCCAGCACCTTCTACAGTGACATAAAGCAGTTTTCTATTCAATAGCCACTCACACGAGACTGTAAATCAACAGTAAAGGCTTAAAAACAGTGCATGGCTAAAGATTTATTGTAACACTGCCAATCCTTTTAAACAAATATTAAAAGAAGACCAAAATCAGGCAGAACATCATTTACCAGGTTATGCTCACTTGGATTTCGAGCTGGTTTGCCACAGCTGACAGGCTGTCTGAGTTTAGATTGATGATAAGTTGACTAATAACACAGTTGTCACTCTCAAGACCGATAATGTGCTAATGTGTAAATGTTTGTTGTGTATGAACAAAATGCAAATATAATGAACACATAATAGGAGCGCAGTGTTCTTTCCTATGGTTAAACAGCACACTAGGAAACTGCATCTAAATGTAAAAGTACAAAAGTTAAACTAATTGCCCGTTCAGTAAGGTATCATTATACAGCCATGTAGCTAAACACATACATATAGGGAGAATTGCTGGAGAGCTCAGCTTTCAGGTTTGATAAGTGGAAGTGCATTTCTATCGTGGTTTCAACCTGGGACCTTTACGAGTGCTTGTCAAAGTAGTGCTCAGAGTACTGCCTGAAGAGGCTTTTCGATTTCATAGAGAATACACTCTCCCGAAGAAGTGGGTGGAGAAGATAATTCTCCAAAAGAGTAAGAGGAAAAAAAGAAAACTACAGAATTAATAAACCTTTTTAGTCTGCATAATCATTCATTTTGAACTTAAACTGAACAGAGCAACAAAACAAATCATTTTTGGGGAAAGAATACATGTATTTTAATGCCCTCAAGCAAAACTAATTAAAGACGACACCTCATTTACATAAATAAGCATTATAATTTGCATGCATGCACAAGGGAATAGAGTCAGAAAAGAAAGCAATATTTTGCAGTCTGCTAATTTCATTTTATACAGGATTTAAGCTTAATAAAGATTCATTTTGGAGGGGAAAGGAAAATAATCAAAGGGGAAATTTGAACTATCTCCAAAGATGCAGCAGCCTTCTATTCAAAGGGCTCTTTCTGAGTCACCAGATGACTCCTAATCTGGAGTGGCACTTCCTGGCCCAGCTCCAACACCAACTCCTTGAAAGGTAAAAAAAAAAAATTTTAGAGCCCAATTTATTAGTATGCAGTTCTGGCATCGGGTAGAGAATTAATGGCGGTGACTGATAATGACTGTAATCGTGGCACAAATGGGGTGTTGAAATAGCAAACAACGGGCACAAGGCATGTAATGGGGATTTTATTAATTACCCGAGGTCTCTAGCATGAGCTGTCTCCAGAATTTACTGTGGCCATGCCAGCCGGTCGAGTAAGGGTCGGCCAGTCTAATATGACAATGAAAGGGTCACTACAGGGACCACGGGGTGGGAAAAAGGGAGTGATGTTTGCATGTTACAGCACTTATATTATTTTGGGTTGCATTCATCTGTCTTATTTATTGGGTTTGGTTTATACCATTGAGTACTTTGCAGTGAATAGTTACAAAGAGCTTGACTATACTGTAGCAACAAGAGGCAAATTTGCTCATTCAGCAAGTCTTTATTCACATAAGATGACAGATCAAAAGACCAGAAACAATTCAGATAAATGACCCTCTTTCTTCAAAGTATTTCAATTAAGTTATATAGTAAATGCAGGTACATACAGTGAAATAATCTCCTTCTATCTCTATGTTGGCTATTAGAAAAAGAAATCAACATATGGCAGCACTGTCAGGTAGGATAGCCCATTCACACATCAACTCATCAACAAGAGAGGATTGATTAAAAGTCCTTTTTATTACTCACTGCATCCTTAATGGACGCTAGACTTTCAAAATGGAAGAAACAATTAGAGTTTTACTGCTTTGTGGGCACTACTGATTTATATAAATCACTGCACGGGTGTAAATTTTCCAATAAAAGACTGAACCACTCCTAGCATACATAATCAACATGTCCACACTTGGTACACACTCCAGACTCACACAATCTCTATAAATTGGTAGGACTCAACAGTCACACCAATTCAACCTCACTCAATCAACACCACTAGTAATCATACCCAGTGCTTCAGGCCCCAAAAGATCCAGATGTGCCCAAGTTAAAAACATGGATATGACTATTTGTATTTCAATGCTGAAAAAAAAAAGAAATTAGGATTTGTGCTAGTTTACACGGAAAGCTTGTGGGCTCTGTTTTGAGAAGGTGGCTCATTCAGAGTGAGTGGAATGAGTAACGATGACAAGAACGCTGGAAATCCTTTTTGAAGGCAAACTTAAGCTCGGTGAAGTGAACATGGGCGTTCTGGGCGCTGTGGTCACTGTTATATCCCCAGCTGGAACATGAAACAAGGAGAGCCATGCTGTGTAAGGAACAATATAAACATGCCACTCCCTGTAATACAGTCAATAATCTGAGTTTAAAATAGCATTTTAAAATTGCCTGGGTACCTAGATGCAATTAAAGTGATACCCCACCCAAAATCTATCTTTGGAGTATCAAATAACCACCCTCTCTCAGTAGGCTTGAAAAGTTGCTGTAGTTTGAAGTTCTGAAGTCCTCAGCTCTGGTCAACTTGTACACATATCGGTTACAATGGATCCTAATGGGGAAAAGTTGTCACAGAAGAAAACAGGTTTTAAAAAACTCATAAAACTGATGACTAATGGTTCAGCATAGTCATCCTGTCTGCTGCTCATCCTGTTGATGAAGAGACTGTGATTCACCTATCTATGAACAAATACATTATTCTTTTCACTTTAGAACAATGAGGAGAAGGAATCATAATCACATATAAATAGTTCGCTTGCACATTTTTACCTAAAAAAGTCACTATTTGAATCTGTTGTAATCAACACGAATGCAGGCTGGTTCTGTCCTTTTGTCCTTTTGGAGCTTTACAAACAGTCCAGTGTTAGAAGTTCAGTCAGTCTAGTTCTGCTCTCTCCAGTAGAACCTCCACAATATGAAACAACATGAAAACATTGCCCTAAAATTTCAGGGGGTGGTGTGAGCAGCAAAAAACGCAACAGCCAACACCACCAAAAGTAATTTATAAATCTAATTGAGCACCAATTTGTCCCGATTTGTACTAAATGCCTTGAGAGTATAGAAAGAAAACACATGCCCAGATTCTTCTTTTACTCTTTCATCTCACACAGAAACAGACACACACGCGCACACACACACGAGCCTGTAATGTAACAGCTGGATTTTATTTTGAAGTTAAACCAACAGTGGTTGGAAGACTTTGAAATCATTAATGAAACCATGAATGAAACATTGAGGTCTGAAGCAGTGTGGTGCAGGCACAGGATGCGTCTGTATCGATAAAGTAATAAGTCTAAAAACACACAAACTTCATGTCGACCAAGCGTTTAAAAAGGAAACTTATGTCTCAACACCGATAGTGATTGATATCAATGTTCTGTGAGGATGAATCTTCACTATTCTGTCAGCAAACTTTAAAGAGAAAAAAAAAGAAAACTAAAAAAGGAAGGTGAGCCAGCTGCACATCGCATTTATAGGAAGCATAATGATGAACTCAGATGCCTTTTTGCTCAAGTCACCTTGCGTGACAAAAGTATGTGTGTGTCTGTGTGTCTGTTTGTATATTGTACCGTATATTTATCTCTTACTTGCACCTGAGGGCAACTGTTGGTAACATAACCTCAGAAAATGTCACAATTCAGGTTCAGATTGCCTGTTTTTGTCAGGTACTTGAATTATGGTATGAGAAGTTTAACATACAGCAGTCTTTTATTGGCTAGACTCTACCTCGGTTTGAATAAATTATTAAGATTTTTTTATTACCATAAATTTTGTGTCTCTCTGCAGAGTGATAGCACTTCTTTGAAGCCTTAAATTCCAGTCTTCAAGCCACCATAATATCCACTGTTAACAGTTAACACATTTGAGCTCATTTGATTGCTGTTTTATCACCAAAATCAAAATATGTACTTTTTGAGAAACTTCCCTCATTCACATGTTCTGACAAGGCTTTCACAAGTGGCTGGGCTCTGCGTTGTGTTTATGGTATTACGGCATACTTTAGTGTGCTATGTATTTATTTAAACAGTGTTTTTAGGGGCATTGCAGAAAAAAGAAAAATGTCACCCTATTAAAACAACACCCAGGGAAATACTGTAGATTACACTTATGCTATTTGCAGATACTGTATTTACTTTGCTGCATTAATAGTTCATGTAAATGTTAATATTTTACACAAATATAATTACAGTTAAAGTGTAACAGGTCTGCTACAGGTTTACTGTATTACAGGTTCTGTTTAAGTTTGAACCTGAACCTTTTCACCTTGTAGGAGTTATTATTCTAAACACCAGTTTGAGGCAAATACCTGAAAGTACATACTCCATTTAGTTGTGAAATGCTCATATTCCTGAGGCTTTTTGTTTTGTTTTTACCTCAAGTACCTGTTCCAAGGGTGTGTGCACTTTTTTTTTCAAGTTGTGAGGTCATGTGTGAAAAATGTATTGAAAAACAGTCATGCCATAACGTATCAAAACTTGTTTTTACGTAAGGAAGGAGATATTTCAAAAATCAGCCTCATCTTAAAACAAACAATGAATGTTCGTTTCTGGTTTTGTTTGTTTTGTTCCTCCTCTTGTCCTGTGTCTGAGCTGAGGTGGAGAGACTTTGAAACCAAAGTTGGCAACATTCCTTTTCAGTGACACATAAAGAGGTATCACTTTTTGAACACATGAAAAACACAAAGGACTGAACCAGATGTTCAGGTTTGGATCTGAAAACAACAGTATAGAAAAGAAAAAGTGGGAATTTGTGATGGAAATGAATGTTAATTTTTGTCAAAATTATATTTTGCGTCTCGTTGCCAAGCACTCATTTCTGTTTTGTTTCTGAGCTTCACTTACCAGGTATGTTTTAACTTAAACAATGGATATTGGATATTCTGTCTGTCAAGAGTGTGTTGAGCCGTGGTGGCTGTCGCTACTCGTGTTAACCATCCAACTCTCTTCAAATGGTAATTTAAAAAAAATGTATTCTGGCAGCTTGATTTTTTTTTTGGAATAATCTTTACAACAAAGTGTATACAGAACAAGAAATATAAAAGAAAGCTTTTGTAGTAGTATGCTGGATTAGTATAGTCTCATATGAACTAGAATAACACATATGGACTGATTAGGACTGGAACCCACTGTGAAGTTCTGTGCTAGTCGGAAATAGCAGTCCCGTGGGTGTTGAGGAGATCCCTCTTTGTTCCAGAGGTGTCTCAGACAGGCGTGTTGCCTCACCTGGTCCTGTGTTTACCTCAGATGGTAGGATTAGGAAGCAGCCATGTGGAAGATATGACTCTAATCCGTCGTGCCTTTACTTGGCACTCAGACATGGTCCTCTGCAACACTTCCGCTCTCCTAAAGGTAGAGCAACGCCCTTGGGGAATGTGAGAAATATCAACAGCATTTTGAGCCTCTCAGACTGTGAAACAGCAATATTTCAACAGCCACGTGGGGTGCAGTTTGCCTTGTGGAGGAGGGTCGCAGGTGGACTGTTTAAGGATCAGTCGGGAGTGTTATGATAGGATCTTATTGTGTTTCTTTAGCAATCTTCAACCAGTTGATAGCTTCAGACTCATGAGATAGATCAGTGCATTATATACTGTCCAAGGCTTGTGCCTGGACTCTGCCAAACATAACTTTATGTTTTTTTTTTTGGTGTTTCTTTGTTTTGTAACATGGTAGAAACTAATAAATGTGCAGGTTTTACCTGTGTTAAGGGCAACAATTAAAAATTATGATAGTTTGAAATAAAACAAATGTCTTTTTTAATTGTGCCAAGGGAGACTTATCTTGAACTCTGTAAAAGTTTGTACCTTTAGCTACATTACTGCACCGTAACATTTTCAAATTAAACTTAAGCATAAAGTACTTTTTTGTCACGACTGCGTGCCTATCTGCCAAATGGTGTCGCTTTCCCTTTGATCATGAAAACTTTATACGGTGACCCAGAGATGCGAAACACAACGTTTCAGATAACATGATATTTTGATGATGACAGATCTTTCTGGTGTGTATGCTATCCGCAATTTACTGGGGACATAAGACTAAATACAATGCTGCTGTATGTAGCCAAAGATTGTCTACATAAGGTTTCATGTATCACTCTGTAACACCTCTGAACAATCAGGGAGGACTGGGTGTCTGTGTAATGTTCATCCAAAAACTGTCAAAACTGCATCAGATGTCTTTTCTAGTAAAATCATCAGCTGATTATTAGTTTCAGTTACAATGTACATAGGTCACATGACAAAGACTTACTTTTACACTTCTACAGGACACTTTAATATCCCTCTGTTTATACAGAGCATCTCTGGCTTGAATATTTGATAATATTTGAAAGATTAATTAGGCACATTAGCTGTATTGTGTTGGAGGAGTGACAATGTGCATCGTCACTACTCCTACTTTAAGTTGTCTTGCGTTTTTGTGTTTTCTAAAATGTTTTCTGGAATTATGTTGTGTTTTATGTAAAATGTGGTGTTTGCACCTTGTGGCTACCATACTTAAACATTTTGTTGGTGGAATTTCTAATAGTTTAGATTGTTTCAATGGTGAGAGAATAGTAAATGAACACTTGGGCATCTCGACTACTAATAACTGAACAATAAACATGTTTTTTAAGAGACTAACTAACCCAACTACTCCCCAGC
Source organism: Anabas testudineus (assembly GCF_900324465.2). Taxonomy (NCBI): domain Eukaryota; kingdom Metazoa; phylum Chordata; class Actinopteri; order Anabantiformes; family Anabantidae; genus Anabas; species Anabas testudineus. The sequence continues at coordinate 10,911,811 of NC_046616.1, read as the reverse complement.
TGTATTTGGTGCATTTTTGGTCCGAGGACTTGCCCTTGATGTCGTAACCACATCACCATCTCCATCACAAATGGTCGAAAGCAAAACTCTTATTTATCCAATGCGCTGATAATTAAGCCGTTCTCATTAGTGACATAATTGGAAATGTAATTAGCAATGGTAGTAATTATTGCATTTAATACCTTTTCTCTTTAGTTATCGGGCTCATTCAAAATGGTAATTAGCAGTCATGAGAATTTCATACTTTTTTGCTAATTCATTTTGGTCGCCAATTATTTTAGTATTGCAAGGAACAAATTTCTATCACCCAGTAACTGCAACATTGCCTTGTTTGTTTGTCAAGAAAATAAAATATAGTGTATATTCTATCATTTTAGGGGTGTGGAGTTTTTGCCTGCATTTGATTGTGTGACTACTTTGAAGATTTTGCATTCAAACTGTTCTTGGTTACATTGGCAGTAGCATCTTTAGTGCATCTGGTCAAATACTTTGTGCTATAAATCTCTCATTTCAAATAAACTACATGTGATGATAAACAGCTGTTTTATGTTTATCTACAGAATTCAGATGGCAGTAGAGTGAGTGTTGGCCAGAGGCGATAACTTCTCAGCAGATTTAGCTTCAGTACAGATTGTTCAACAGGAAGGTGAGTCTTAAACTTATATCTATGTTTCATTGTACGTTGTATAACAATATTTGCTGTGAATTTAATAACAGATGTCTTCGATCACTAAGACAGCGACGGTTAAAAAGCATTTAATGTACAACATAGATTGGGGGTGAATTGGTTCACTAATATCAGTAGAACAAGACCAAGATCAAGATCAAAGTGATTTGTAATTTAGTTGTATGAAAAAGCACTTCACCCAGTTGTCATTAATTTACTGTCTCCATCAGTGTGGCACAAATTATTGGATCATTGACTTTACTTTTATAAAACACGAAATGCTGCTTGTAATGTGCAGGATTGGTGTCTGTTCTCCGTGTTAAAGTTGCACCTCTGTTTCATGGAACAACTTAATTGTCTCAAACATGTGCACAAGCAGCACACACGAGTCATGATACCCCAAGGCCTAGATTAATTAAGCTATGAAAACCCATGAGCAGAGAGCATTCAGCAGGTGCCTGTTTGCCTTGGTATGGGACTTGTTTTTGGCAGTGGTGCAGTGGCTCATTATAAATCTATAATTAAGTTACATTTTTATTTGCTTTTTTAGCATTCTGTCATAGGGGATAAACAGGGCTTAAACTCTGATTCTGCTAAGTGTACTCTTGGCTACATTGCTATTATATGCTATTCTTATTCTTTATTCTTCCTCAGGAATTATACTTTAACAAAGATGTGAAGGAGAGGCGAAGCGCGGTACTGTGCGTGTCACTCACAGGCTTTTATCCTGTGCCTCCTACAGGTGTTCTTGTTTTCAACTTGCTGTTTAGGCGCATCACGTAATTCTTAAAATCTCTTGATTTGTTCTTAATCCAAAACAAGCTGATCTGCTCACCCTCCCCATTTCTCCCACTCTCTGTATCTCAGCACAAAAACAAACATTGCGCCCTCCCGCTGGCTGAAGGGATGGTCCTCAGAACCCCCACAGTTCAGCTCATCCCGTGTAGGGGCGTGTTGGCAGCGCTAAGTGAATGTGATGAAGCGGCTCTCTCAGGGCAACGTCTGTTATTTTCAGTCACCTGCCAGCAAATAGGGAGGGTGAGATGCACAGCAGGGGCCTGGACGAGGGATGAGCAGGGCTGTGGGAGAGAATCCCCCTGCCTGCAGGGTGGTCAGACTGAATGAGAGTCACCACCACAGCGGTAACGTTTGCCAAGAGCTTGTTCAAGCTAACAATGGGGCCTGTGGAGGGGCAGACTGGGCAGGAAATTGAGGTTAACAACATTGTTACATATTAAACAGGTTTCTGCTGTGCATATAAGGTGCTGAATAGTAAATCCTTGAATAATCAAGTGTATTTAGTAGTAAAAATCTCAAAAAAATTGTACTAAATCTGAATATTTATGGCTCGTTCTGGAAACACTATTATAAAGAGCTTTTATTTGAAGAGACATTAAAATTATAGTGAGGTCATGCACAGTTTGCTAAGAAATGCTGAAGTACAGTATGTTTAATATATTTGGTTAGTTTAATTCTAACTCATTATTCTTTCTGTAAAACATTATACAGTTGTTAAAACTCACTGAATTTCAGAAAAACAAATGCTTATAAATAAGCTATACAATATAAGGCACACATAAGGCAAACGCTCTTCAAGTGATGCAAGTAGTCAGCAATTGTGAATCTTATGAGTTTACACAGGTGCTAATTGTTCATTACAGTACAGGTCTTAGCACTAGTTTTTTTGCTCAAGCTTTACCACTGAATCTCACCGCTCTCCTTTACTCTTTCCCCCACTGTGCTTTGCCCAAGGGAGAGCCGCCTTCTACATGTTGTAATAAGGGTAGCTGATATAATGAAGGTCATTGTAATCAGAGCTAATGTGCCAAGGAGTCAAGACACTGTAGCTTTATTTGCCAGCAAGGCCCGGCATTTGGTACCCATGGGGATCAGGCTGATAGTGTTATCTTTGCTAACCTGACTCTAATACAGGCCTTGCTCCGCTGTTTGTGTCGGTGTCGGAGCTGAACTTTTCCCAGTGATCTCTTCCATGTGTGGATGGGCATGGATTGGGTTCCACTCTGCTCCATCCTGGTTAAATCCCATCCCAAGGTGTTTGGCTTCTCCGAGTTCACATACTGTATTCAGAGAGCAGGACTCCCTCCCGCTGACTGTCTGACTTGGAAAACACACTGGGCTCACATAGGCTTCAGTTGAATGTACTTGACATAGGAACATTACATTGACGTCTGCTGAGGACTGCCTCATAAGAGATGACCTCTAAATCTAATCCTGTCCCTCAGGATATGCAAATGTCCTCAGCTCAAATTTGATTTGTTTTTGTCAGTTCAGGACACAGCAGTTTGTTTACAACTGTTCCCACACAGTGTAAAAACTGCATGGTGCAAATAAGTAGCCCTGCTTTATTAGATATTTTACAACCTTGCTCACCAGACTGTTTTGATATTAAGGTCTCATATAAATGTACTTTTCACTTTGGCATTGGAGTGTTTTTTTTTCTTAGCTAATAATTTTGAGTGAAGATCAATTACATATCAAGGTAAGACTTAGCTATCAAAATGAAACAGATCAAATCACAGCAGTGACTCATTTCCTATAATTACTTTATTTTGTTGTTGCCATGTAAATGGTTTATTAAATAACATGTAACCAACTTGTTAGTTTATGAACAGATGATTATTGCCAAAGCTTAAAAAAGTTTCACAATTGTCTTTGTCATCATTTTTCATTCGTGAGAATTTTCAGATGTCTGATGACCCGTATGTGACTGAATATTTATCAGGAACCCCAAAGTCCATAAAATCAGAAACAAAACCCGCCTCTAGTGGGGATCCTCAGCAGAACTTAAAGGTTCATTACCATTTCTCTCACTTTTTTATACTTGGCTTTTTAATGTGCCGCTTTCTGTAAGAAACATCAAAGGCCTTTTTTCCTATTCATCTGAGCACCTCCAGGAAAAAAAGCCTACCCATATCTAACCCCATGCAAGTCCCTTGGTCCCATCATTCAAACTTCCAAGCCCCGCTTTGTGGCTTCCTAGAGGACCACGGTGAAATGATCTCTTTTGTTTCGCATCATTAGTTCCATCTGTTGTGCGAGCAGGCCTGTCTGTTCCGGAGCATGGCAACGTGATGGTCGCCAGGGGCGATTGGAGACGCTACTGTCCCGGTGGCTTGTGGCTCGACCTCCGCCACCACATTGCCTCGTCCGTGATCCCCATGACACTCCCACACTCTCTTGACTGTTTTTACTTATTTATTCATACATCTGGGGAAAACAGAAGCACAATGGTGCTTCATATGCATGAAATACATTTAATTTAGTTTCTTTTGGAAGGAAGGAATTTAGTGATGTGATGTTATTTGTATCTTTACACATAGTTGTCTATGATACGAGTGTAAAGCAGTATATACTTTTTAGTGTCTTGTAAGTGATAGTATGTAATTACATACAAATCCCTTTCACATTATATGTCCACTCTGTGTTGACTACACACTTTAATAGGTCAGATTTGTGTGCTTATTTTCTTGCAGTTGGGAGTAAATGATGCGCCAAACAGATGTAGCATTTTCTCGCAACAAGGAAATATTTTATTCATGATTCACATGAATGATAAATCTTCAGAAAGTCTTAGCGCTGATGGGCATACACAATTTAACATCTGTCTTTCTCCGAATATTTAATCGCAAACCAGAACACTTGGGACTCAGTGTTGGATTTTCCCTCTCACATTGCTTGATCTAATATCTTCTTTAAAAGCAGAGCATCCTGTAAGGAAGACTGAAATGAAAAACATGCCAGCCACACACTCTTCTAAAGAACAATGCAGGAAATATACTGTATGACTGTCTTCCAGCCCTGTCACTGTGAATCTATGCAAATCAAACTATACCTAAGACAGAGAAACGTGGCCTTAGATTCTAATTATAATTCGTAATTCTCAAACGAATATTTCCATAATGTCTCCCAAGTGAATTGCTCTGGCCTTATCAACATAGTGTGAATGTTCAGCACAAGGGCATCTGTGTGCATGTCAGTGCGGAGATCACCAGATCATTTTCATTGAAGATGGAGCCATCAAAGGTCATAGCCATCCAAATGACCTAACCTTGCAATGTAACACCTGGGTGTAAAAGTGGACTCATCTTATCTACTGGGATGGGTGTAATGTACCTCTAATGTATAAAGTGCAGAAATAAAATAAGAGTTATAGTTTGGTAGAGGAGGTTCAGTGTGGACTAGAGAACGCTGTAACTCTATAGGGTGAAATAGCTGTGTTGGTATCACCCGAGGTGACAGGCTATTGCCAAAGTGCTGTATTTGTTGGAACCATTATGAAATAAAGTCTGCGAAAAAGGCCAATATTCAGTTTGAATTGATTCCTGGAAAACGCCAGAAGTGAATATGCTTTCATTTTGATAGTATTACTATGGATAAAATGTGTTGTGTCAGTTTCTCCTCGCCATTACTTTGCTCCATTAAGGCAAAACCGACTGATTTTATTTCTGCTCAGTCTATTTTCTGTGATAAAATGAAAATCTGAGAGCTTTATTAAGTCTGAGTGACACCTAAAGCTGAGAGCCAACAGGAAAATAAGTCATGTGGGATCTAGTTTCAGTTCATTTTTCCTCAATTTCCATCTCCTGATCAAATACTGCACTTTCCAGTAGGGGCCTAATGGGAGTGTCAAGTTCACAAAGGCCCTCTCGTCTCCTCTGACTCCATTACCTGATAACAGCACTGGTTTTGGTGCGTATTTGCACAGTGCAGTTTAGCTGGGCTTGCGCTGTGAACATTTGTAGCAGGTTGTAATTGAAGCTGCATTGAGGCCATTTTATTAATTTGCACAAATCTTCCCTGCACATGTTTCCAAGTTGCTATGGGCACTAACCCATCTCATTTTCTTTCCTGTACTTGACTATTTGTACTGCTCTTTTTAGTAAAGCTTTTGAATGCTGCTCTTCTTCAAGCCAAACAAACATGACCACTGATGTCTTGGGTTCAGGGCCTTTCAAACAACCTTTCAATAAAACAAGCTCAGCTGTGAGACATACAGGATCTCTCATGCTGCGCAGCCCCGCTGAAAATACCCTCCCTCCTGTTTCAAAGCCATCAGCTTTTGGTTCCCGCAGGAGAGCCAGCGTTATCCTGCAGGGTTTATTTAAACTTGTTAGGAAGGTCTTTCCTTTTTTTAATACGGTAGGTTATGTGACATTTAGGAGAACCGCACCACATATGAAACTGATTTTATTTGACTTATTGATCCAAATTTCATGACTACATGTGCCAATTTCCTGTGACAGGTTTTTGATATGGTCTGTGTGGTGCTAGGCAGGCTACACCTGCAGCTCATCTGCCTGTGGTATAAACATAGGATGATGGATACTGAGATGCCTGCGAGGAAGGAGAAAGACAAATGAAGAGAGATGAAAAATGCATCCTTTATAGTCTGATACTGAGATCCATGACTTGTTTTTATTGACCTTTCCTCTTTTCTTTCCCATATACATCTACAGTATGAGATACGCGACCTAAATAAATGTCATTTGACCAGCTCGGGTTACGGTGTCATACACTGACAAGTGGTATTTTGATAGAATTCATTCAGTTGTGTGGATTATAGCTGTTCTGTTGCATCAACCTATATACAGCTGTATTTCCCTGAATGTAGGAACTTGCACTGCATCACTCCTTCTTAACTGCCTCTTAAATCGTCAAACTGGTCAGTTTGAGTGTGTTAGTTTTTTGTATTATCTTGGGTGGACAACTATGCTTTGGCTCAGACATTATTGGACCATTAAACCGCAGCCTCTCCCACTCTGAAGCACTTTCAGTTCTGTATAAATGCATTGGAATTACTTCCAGAGGGGTAGGGTAGGGGTGCAAAAGACTACTGGAAAAGCTACTTGTTCTCTTAATGATGTCTTGTCCTTTTGAAAGTCGTCATCTCCAGTCACAAATGGATGAGTATGGCAGCGAAGCACCCCGGGGACTGAGGTCATCCCAGCCTTCTTGTTTCAGCACAGGAAGTTACTTCCCATGAAATGAGGCAGGACGGTTTGCGTTAAAAGTTGAATTTGTTGATGGGGGATGTGTGCGTGTGTGTGTGTGTGAGTAGGGGGGGACACATATACCACATAGTAATTATTGTGGGAGTGGATAAATTGGCAGGTATTTATAATTAGTTTGCTGCCCACTAATAGCTGTACCATGAGAAACACCGTAATCATATTTCTGTTTTTCAATAACTGTGTCACGTGTGATAGCTAAATGTTTTAACTAATACAATTTTTGAGCCACAGAAGTCAGAAATCTTTTTTATAAATGGCTTTGTTGATTATTATATATCAGCACTTGGCAGTATTAGCATCATCGAGTTGTTGTAAATGCAGTGTCTGAGTTTAAGCGTGCATTGTGAAAGAAGTCAGGAATTTTCGCATGGGAGTGTGCACAAAGATAATCCATTCATTGGCAAGCTAGGGCATTAAACTATCAACACCCATCTATTATGGTTGCTGTCATGGTTGCATGAGTGAATAGCTGTCAAATTGAAAATTTGGTTAAACAGTGGAATTTACAAAGTCTATATTTTGACCACTTCTCAGTGGGGTAGCAGTCGAAGGGAGAGAGTTAGTAGCATAAAACCCAATGCGAGCAGCAGTTTTTTGTGCAACACCACAAAACCTCAAATATATTCTGAAACATTACACCTAAACTGTGAAATAATAAAGCTAAGGGTATTGGGGCAGGAAGTTAACAGTCTTAAGGCTTAATGGGAAGCTGTATTCCCCATGCAAAGAGAAATGCTGGGGCAGTGGTACAAAATAGACTTTTTTTTTTTCAAACCCAGCACCTTTCGACTACATACAAGCACACATCAAGCGGGTGAGGTGTAGTCAGTGATATACATGACATGTGTCTCTAAGGACCCTCTGATTTGTATAATATCCTTCAGACAAGGTCACAGCAGTGCCTATGTCTTTGAAGACAGAGGAAAGAGAACATGTTCCCCCTTCATAGTGCCTGTGGAATAGAACAAACGTGAGATCATGGTGTCGAGGGGCTTCCACTCTTCAAAGTTGATATGAATCAGACATGAAACGATTTAGATAAAGTGATAGTTATCTTGATTCCCGGCGCCGTCCATTGAATAGACGCAGTAATGCATAGGGAAGCTGAATAGCTGTGTTTTAGTGTGAAATCCTGGGGAAATGTATCCATCTGGTGTATGAATAATTTAGATGGCTCAAGTTGGTTCCTGTTGCTGTTGTGTTTGCACTAAGCTTTCTCTCTCAGCTCAGCACCCCCTCCACCACCCAGCCTCCCTCTCTGACATCACTCCTGAGGCTTGTTTGTGATGCTTAAAGGGAAGTTGGGCCACATGAGGAATTGTGGGGAGGAGAGACTCCCGTTCTCTCGCCTCTGTGCTTTCCATCTCCCTTCTTTCCTTCTTAAACCTACACCTACACAAATCTCATAAACAGTTTAACACCCACTGACACATATTCTCTATCGCACACACACGCACACACACTGTAGATGGAGAGAAGCTGCACATGTACGGCACACCTTGCACACCTTTAAAGTTTGAAAGGCTTGGATTTCAATAATTAAAATCTGATCATTATAGTGCACTGAGCACAGTTAATAAGACTGGGTGTGACTGATAATAGATTTGTACATGGCACTTGCAAATGCATGACACAGCACTTAACAGAGATACATTAGAGTTGGTAAAAGTTTTTCTAATATAGAACACAAACACACTAAAACATAGTCACATACAATGATGGTACGTATGCAAATGCAAATCTCATAGCTAAACACATACATGCATACTGGTATATGCCAAATGTATACGTATACCTTCAGAAACCATGTTCTGACAAACGCATGCAGGCAGTGTTTGCGGACATACACTTAACACACTAACATGCAAATCCACTAATATGCCAGGCCAGCTATACTTGCCCTGCATTGATTAAATTATTGTAAAAATGCAAATATGCTCAGGTTGAGTTGTGTCCTCTAGTGTAATCCAGTCCCTGTCTTTAAAGGAACCAGTCAGGATGAGGGAGGTAGCACTGAGGACTAGGAGGAGGGAAAAACAGAGCGAGAGAGAGAGAGAGAGAGAGAGAGAGAGAGGAGGGGGTTGTGACAGGCCCTTGGAATCTCAACCTCTCTCTCCTGGCGCCCGCACTAATCAACCCCTGTAATTTATGCAGAAAATATGATTTATATTTAATTTCACTACACTTGCATTGTTAATTTGAGATGTAATTAACGCGTCGCCACGGCAACTAATTTCTCAATGCTGTAAATTATCACCGCCTTTTCATCAAAATTCAGTTACTTTGGCTCCTGTGTGCAGTGTTGTGATGCAATTAGGTTACCAGGGCAACCCCAAAGTGTTAATTTTCTTTTGTTACATTGCAGCGAGGCAGAAGTTTTAATACCACAAGTCATTTTCACTTTTTTGGTGAACAAAGCACTTGGATTTTTCTTACTTGAATAAAAAAAAAGGGTTCAGGGGTGTTAAACTGTGCCTGTGGAACATGCTGCTCATGAAAACAGGTATACAATGCTCTGTGCAGCTCTTCCTAACACTTGTTAATGTTGTTGTGAAGTGAGTTGATTTATAGCTGAGAATTGTCTGCTATTGCAAGTAAAGGTGTTTCAAAGTGGCCATTTGGGAAAGGGAATATTTATCAAAGGGAACCAACATTATATAAATGCGAAATGTTTTCGTTATTTGAATGTAGGAGACTCCGACTTTCTCCATCATACATCCTCCTTTCCTCTCTCTCACTGTGTCTTTCTGACATACAAACATGATTACACACACACCATGGCACATTTTCAGTACTTGCGCTCCTTTTATTCCCCCAACAGTGACTGTGAAATGACTCAATATTTTAATCAACTGTATCTAATTTGCACTCCAACAGAAGATAGGGCCACATGTGTGTTGTTGTTGCCCTGGCTGGCACTGAGTATGCCCACCGGATGGCTCTGAGCCGCCCCGGATTGCCACGCTTGCCAGTCTCAGTGGCCCACTCAGTGTGTCCGTCTCCAATCCTCCCCCCTTAGCTAGTCTTCAGTGGAAATATCAGGTCATTGGCTGCTAAGCTCTGGTTAACTGCAAAGGTAATTAAATTTGTAAGCAGGCTTTTTGAATCTTTTTAGCCTCTTCGGTAATACCGGCAGGGATTACAGTATTTTTGAAGCACAACTCTGTTTTGATGCCCTGGCAGGAAGGGGCCAAGTCCCAGTGACCAGACAGTGTTCACAGCCAAAGCCCTAACTGTCTGACAGATCTGAAGCCATGACATCTTCTTTATAGCACCATACACAGGGAGGCATGTCAGAAAATGGTGAGTAAAGAGCGGCCTTGCCATTCATATGGAGTGATGTACGTCTGCATTAAACTAGTCAAAAATAAGTTTATTTATTATTCAGGTCATCTAACCTTTGGTCAGTGTATTTGTTTTATTTATGATATAGAAGAAAAGGGGAAAACTGTGATGTGAGATTTCTTTTCATATCATGATATTGTCCCTGTGTGATATTAAATAACAGTTTGACGTTATTTGCAAAGACAGCATAGTATAAGAGCATTCAGTGTGTGCTCTTTGTAGAGGACCAATCATGTGGGGATCATCAACAGAGACACAACTCTAAAAATACAGTTTTATTCATTTTAATTTGATTAAAAAACATATTTCTGGTATAAGTTTGCCTGTTTAAGAACATTAAGTACATAATGCATAAGAAGAAATCTGTGTATTCCTGTGTTACATGGCAGCTATTTGAGTATTGAAACCAGTGCTTTGATCACTCCCTGTCTGATCTTTTAACTATAGATTAACTCCACCACAGACTTTTAAACAAGCATGCACTTGCCTTAATCATCACACCTATGGTAAATACCAAGCATTATGTAGTAGCTAAAATCTATATGCATTTCATCATCCCCAGAACAGTAATAACATTAGTAGTAACATTTACATTTACTTATGTAGACACTATAAGAGCGCATGTGTATCATTTTGAAATTAAGTTAGGAGCTTGAATGTCTTTTTTAGGCTAATAACATTTGTCCACTGATGTCAAATCTGGTCACAATGGGGCTAAACTGCAACAGCAGTGTGATAGGACACCTAACCTGCCGGTAATCTTGCTGCACAACAGGGGCAGAATATTCCTGCCATTGTCCTGGTGGATGCAAAGTGCGACTGTGAGGAAAGGTCATCAAGGAAGTTTTTATTTTCCTCGCTCCTTAAAAACACTAAGTTGATTAGACTTGTTTATTTATTCAGGTCCAAAAGAGTATTTGCTTTTGTCGCATTTATTCCCATTTTGCCAACACAAGGGGCCCTAGAAGACGAGTTACCAAGGAACACAAAATTTTAATTAGTGTATTTTAATCATTCAGGCTTTTCAAGCTAATCCACAGACCCCTGAGAATTCCCAAGATGCAGCTCTGTGCTGCTTTACCATTTATTGTTGAGTCTATTATAATTACTGTTAGCAGGTGGGGGCAGGGAGACGTTTATTATGTTTTTCCATCTTTATTATAATTACTAGAAAAAATGAAAGGATGCTGTTTCATTAAGTTTAGAGATGATGCCATTTTCCCCCTGTTTTTCCCCTCAATCTCCTTCCTGCTTTTGTTCCATAATGCTATTGTGCTGGCTTTCATTCCAGGGCTTTCATACGTTGCACAGCTTTATGGGAAAAAAACAACAAAAAGAAACAGATCTCTTATTAAGAACAGAAGAGGGGAAGATGGTCTTAAAGAACTTAATTTCTGAGACAGTTTTACTCTTTCTTTTTTCTTTTTTTTCAAAGCCTAGCAGTACTCTGAGAATGAAGCTGACACATCCTCTGAAACTCAATTGTTTAATAGAGTTGGAATGGGATCAGAACAGAAATGCAGAAAGTAGAATATGTCTGCCTCTCTTCAACACTTGTCAGTAATGAAAGATAAGAGGACTGCAGTAAATCTTTAAGCCCCATGCTTTTGGTGCTCTGCAGGGATTTTAGCATCTTCCAGAAATATTTTATGTTTGTCTGTTTGTTTAAATGCTATTTTGCCAATCCCTCTCCCCCCTCGAGTCCCAAATGTGTGGCACTTGTGTATTTAAAACAATCAGGCAACTATATTCAAGCAAGTTTTTTCTCCATTAGATTTCTTTTTGTTTCCCTTTTTGTGATACTTTGTAAAAGTTAGACTACTTTATATGGATAACCAACTTTTAGTGCAAGTCTTTTAACTGAGGAGAGGCTGCATCTCAAACTGAATGTCTTTGTCCATGACAGAGACAAAGATGCCAAAGCAGTTTCTGTGAATGCCACATGGGTTGACTAGTTGATCAGATTGTAGTGTGGTTATATTGGAGTCAACTACATCACATAAAACTTAACGCTTGCCATAATTTCAGTGTCTGTCAAGGGCACCATTTTAGCAATGGATCTAATCAATTTTCTTAAGTGAGCAGATCTGAAGCTGTCGCTCGGCTAGAAAGCAGCATACTGAAGAACCTTGTTTTACAATGATCTCATTAGACTTCCAGTTCTCTGAGTGGCGTTCATAAACACCTGAAGTGTAAAATTCATCTGAAAACAGAATTTGCATTTTGTTAACAGTCTAACCAAATGTGTATAAAGTGGATAAAAATAGATTCACTTGAGATAAAAGCTGTAGCTTACTCTGTGAAGGACTGGGGGACTGTGTTTGCATGCACAGTGTGTCATTTTATGGTTCATTGGTTGTATTTGATCTGATGATCTAAATAGAAGGCCTCACACCTGTTGCACCTGCTACAGTAAAACAAAATGTTTATTTGACATCTTAAACGTCCCATGAGATCGTTCTGTGGGATCGAGCTTGTTGAGCCAGTTCTTTGTGTTCACAACAAATAACTGAAAAACAGTAATATATAATACAGCATATATATCCAATCTGTTCTGGTGGTGCTGAGTATTAGGGCTATGACAAATTTGTTGCTGTTTATATTAAAATCTAAATCTATATTTTAGATCATGGAGAAGCTGTTTTAACATAAGTCCTACAGTACATGGCTGGTGATTAAGAGTTTTAGCAAATCTACCTACTAGAAACAAAAGCTTGTCTCCTGGGAAATAGGCACATGCAAATTGTAGGTGCTTCATGTTCCATTACAATAATACTGAATTAACCCTTTGGAGAGTAGATGAAAGGTTAAGTTTGCTTTGGCTAGTGAGCATTAGCAGCTATCTTGGCAACATTTAGAAGTCATTCAATAAGACGTTAATAGCATTTCACTTCTGGCCACACAAACGCAGCCTTATTTATTAAGAATCAGTTGGACCCTTTCATCCACATTGTATTTTGGTACATTTTTTCATAGTTTGTGATGCTCAAAACTCACTTTTCTCAGTGCACAGAACTTGACATGCTAAAAAATGAGATGTAACCTAAAATGTAACTGAACTAATGTTCTGAAATGTGGCTCAGTTTTACAGGATTGGTAAAAATGTGGCAAGATATTTATGTCTTGAAGACTGGGTCAGCAAAAGCTGCTATTCGTGAACCTCCCCTGGAGCTGGAGAGATTCAGATTACATCTGCATTAGGTCGACTAAATTCATAGATGCATGTTCCTCTCTGCATTTGGCTCTTTCTCCAGACTGCTACTCCACTGTATACTGTAACAATGTGTGGAGCAGAACTGTAAATAGTGTATTGTTTCATCTTGTTTTCTGTGACTGGCTTAGTTCTCACTCCTCCATCCATATTCAGCAGGAGAAGAATGATCTGCTTTCAGGTCTATCTGCATTCTAATGTGGAATTACAGTAGGTTAATGACCCGACACACCTGACATGTACGCATGTTTGTTTTTTGGCAAGAAAACAGTGTTTGAGAACGTACCTGGCTTCATTTAGATTTAGTCAAGGACCACTGGCTTGGTGTTATAGTGTGTATGGACAGAATGGAGCTGGTGTATCAGGTGTTCCAATACAGGTCTTTGCTTAATCAGTGGTGATGCCATAACCTAAAACTCTGGCTGAAATACTTACAGTATATACTTAGTACTTTGCAATTAACAATGCATGGAGTGGAACCAGAGAAAGTATACGCTTTCTTTTTCTCTTATTTTCTGTGGCTGACTTCGTTGTTCCTGTCTATCTACATTTTAATGTGGGTGGAGGTAAATGCACAAATGCCAGGCGTGGATACATGTTGTTATGGCAAAAAAACAATACAAACATACCTGGCTTAGTGAAGACATAGTGCGAGAAAGCTGTGGGAAAAGTTAGAAACCCAGCTACAGTACTAGGGCATGTTGAGAAAGCTCAGCGTCATGCAAATGTTGTCTTACAAAGTGTGAGTGACAGCCGGGCAACAACCAATAATGGTCATGTGACCAAACTGAGCAGAGACTGATTTACTACTTGGCACGATGGGGTAATAAGCTAAGCAAAGGACATTAGAGATTATTATAAAAAACAAGAATCTCTTGTGAAATCAAAAAACCACCATTGTTAAAGTTTCTGACAAAGAGAGACACATCAGAAAGCAATTGTCCAGCCAGAGTATGTAAATTACACACTCAACACAACACACGTCCAGAGGCCACACACCACTACTTTGGATCCATGTGCGTGACTGCCTTGTTATGCTTATCATAGACCAATTCTATCATTCAGTCACCCCTCTTCAACTTTGGGAAGCATTTTAAAAAGTGTCCTTTTAGGTTAGCTTTACTAGTTTATGATTATAGTCAGTGAAATTCAGGTGAGAAGTGGTTTTCAGCTTCACACCGTAGCTGAAAGTTGCTTTGACGTTTACAACCCTTAAATCTTCCTCTTGGACTTGAAACTGCCCTCTTTCAATTCATTGCTGAAATTCTTTATTTTCATTGTGTATTTCGCACCACATCACTGCTCTGTTCAGGGGCGTTTTTGAGGGCAGTACAGCGAGGTGCTCTCAAGTGGATTTTTTTCATGTTTTCATGAAAAATTCCACATCTTCTCATGAGATGGCTTTCAGGAAAAAAGAGGTATATTTCAGGACATGTCCTAGGAAAAAATAATTAATAGACCTTTGACGTGCGAAAGGCCATCCTAATGCAATTATGGTGTCTTTGTGAAGTGTCAGTATTTTGGAATTATAAAATCACTCTGGATTGGCAGCAGTAATTATGGTGGGTGAAAGAGACATTCTCATACCTTTGCTGATACAGCTGAGTCTTTCTACTCTGTTTAAGGCTGTCCTAGTTTTATATGCTGCCACTAAAGGCTTTGTAGTTTTGAAAGATTAATATGTAAGAAATGTGTTTATTTAGGCAAAAATGTGTTGCATTTAGAATAATAAAGATGCTCTTTACGCCTCATTATGCAATGAAAAACACTGTCACGGGTGCTGTAATTGTCAAGCCTTGTTCATATTATAGTATCTTTCATGAATACATCAGAACTTATTATCTTTCTGTTCTATATGTGTCTACAGTATTTACACTTCATCGTTTTTTGTGCTGTGATCTTGTAATATTGTATGAAATCTGTGGATGATTAATTTGTTCATTACACAGACAAAGAATATACTCATGTTCCTCTGTGAAAGTTAAAATAGGGCATCTTTTGTTTGACCTCTGTGCTCTCCTGACTAATCTGTTAGTCATTGGTGTAAAAACAAGGCTGCACAATTAATATTATTACAAATGCAATTTTTATTCATACATATTGTGCAATATCATTTACCCTGCAGCATTCCTGTTTTATTCGCACATTAGCAAGACAATCTGTACCAAGCACTCTTAAAGGGTAACTTCACTTATTTTACACATATGTGTGGTTACAGGTCTTCGCAATTACTGCTGCATATTTGAAAAGCCCTGAAAACACCACAGGGAGCTCTATAACGTCAGATAAATTTTCACCAAATTACATAATTTTAGTCAGTGTCAGATGAGCCGAACACTACGAGTTTGAAAATGAAATAAATCTGGGAAACTCTGGAGTAAGCCTGCCTCTGCTAGAATAACTCAATGTCTGATTGAAAGGTTGGTGATCAAGTTGCATTGTGGGTTTTAAGAGTTTTATACTTTTGTAAACTGTCTAACAAAGCAAAGAAGTAACATGCTAAATAAGTGGAGCACTGTCAAGTTGTAGCATTTAACTGGTTATGTTACACCATGTGAAAAACTTTATCAACGGACAGAAACAGTAACAATACCAATATGTATGACACGGGGTCTAAAGAGTTAATATGTGGAAGAAAGAGTTAGTATCAAAACTGGTGCTGTCAATCAATTTAAAAATCACATTCACAGCCTAATTAATCATGATTATTCAACCATTTTAAAATACTATGATCGACTTCTATCATAGATGTGTGGTCTCTAGTAATAGAAGTAGCTTCTGCCACCTGCCCCAATTTTATAGAGATTTTAGATGTCGAAAGTGAGTTTTGATCAAATAAAATTGCACTTGCAGCAGTAATGTGAGGCTAATTGTGCAGCAAAAAGAAAGCGGAAATACTTGAATCAATCTTGATCTGTTGTCTTTTCTAATAAGACAACATACAAAGTTGGAATATTGACTGTATCAGAGGTCATGATAAAGTTGCATGCTTCTTACTGAGGTTCATAGCATAGCATAACTAAGTATTAACATCATAACAGAGAATAAATGCTGTGTCTGTTGTACAGTAACAGGACATTTTTATTGGACCTCTCAGTAGCATGGCCTTGATAAGCTTTGTGGAATAATAATGAGTGCATCTGTTCTTCACACATAGACAGCCAGGTAATGTTTAGGTTTTTTTTAGAATAGTAAGCCAAGTGATTCCATTAGCATCCATGATGGGTCTCCTGGGGTTATTGAGGACAGAAAACATGTATACTTGTCCTGCCTTTTCCCTCTTTTTTAATGAGATTGATGACTGTTTCACCATGATGCAATACAGAGGCTCTTCTCCCAGTTTGTTTCAAAGGTCCATGTGTTTAGTTCGAGTGAGGCAGACTAACCAGGCCTGATAAGAGTGGCATTAAACCATCAGACTTCTCCCCTCACACTGAACCCACGTCCACATCGTACAAATTACTGCTCAATTTGGCAGCAATCATGCTCTTAACATGGAGCTGGTTTGGAGAGGAGCTTTTCTAATTATGGGCAATCTGTAAAAGATTATTGTTGTGATTACAGCACAGACATGTGCCCTAGTGCACAGTACATACAAACTAGACACCAGTATGCTAAAAGCCCAAAAGGCATACTGGTTACTACCTTGTCTCTGAAAGTTTGCTGTAAATATTAGGCTGATGTAGATGATGATTCTTACAAAATATTATTTAAAGAAAATGCAATTAATGCACCGAAATATTGTTTCCTAGAACTGAAGCTTCCCCACTTATTTATCTGGATTAAACCTCGACACATATCCTTTTAGCAGTCATATAAAAAAAAAAAAACATAGAGACAAGATCAAGAAATCCTAATTATAATTACAAATTACACAGAGTACAACTCGAGTATCCAGCCTGATAATGTGCGATAATTAAACACATAAAGGTCAAATATGAAATATTGCATTGTGAGAAAGTCACTTTTGTCATCCCACTGCTCTATGGATGTCCATATGTGCATCTATTTTCATGTTTGTGTCCATATATCTATCTGCATTGAAGTGTGCTGCGCTGCTTCACTTTGGGCTGATCCAGAGTGGTTGAGTGAGCCACCACTACAGCTTTCAAAAAAGAATTTGGCTCCAACTTGTCTTAGAAAAACTCCTTATCCACCCAAACCGCCACACGTGCCCTTTTCCTGTCTCTGTTTATTACACAGCCATTATCCTCTTATGAAGGCTTCCTCTCCAGTGGAATACCATATGTTTCTAGTTTAGCTCAATTTCTTTTTCTCATCATTCAAGACAAGCATTTGCCAAGCCAAAAGCATTGAGAAAGCTCCGCTTCTGCCATTCTTTTTATTTTTTTCCTGCCCGTCATGTCTCAGAATATTTCAAATCGCTGAGGTTTTAAATTAATTTACAGCCACAACAAAAGAGCTCAGCATTTTAATAGCATTGTAAGTAATTTTAAGTTAATTCAGTAACCTTTGAAATAGAGTTCAGGCAGCCACTAAATTGTGGTTGCTGTTGACGAACACAGAGGTCACACAGAGGGTTCCAGCTTATTCATCAAAGGAATTGTGGGATATCATTTTGGAATTGCCATTTTTTTATCAGATGGCACTCAATGTGTCACTGAGATGTAACCCAAAATGCCCACAACACTGTGGATGAATTAAAAAACAATTATTAATTTGGTTAAGATTTGTTTTATAGCTTCATTTTTGCGCATTCACTCACACCACTTCTGAACAGCAAGCATTGTTTTTACAATGAAAGACGTCAAGTAAAATATGTCTTTTAGAATATTACAGAGACACATTATGCAGGTAATTTCAGTGCACAGTAGGTGTTGTAAATTGAATTGTGAATCAAAACCACAGCCGCTACTCTAAATATTACACATATCCTCTATCATGTGCTATGTTATTTTGTTTCTATAGGGAGAACTCATCCAGACAGTTAAACTTTTAAAATAGGAGCACAGCTTATCATTACTAAGGAAAATCCATCTGCATTCAAACTATGTTTTTTTTTTTTTTAACTCCCTCAACACTATCCAGTTTACTTCCTAGACACTATTTCTATCCCTTTTCCCCCCATTACAGCTTCACAATCAACAACATAAGTGGTTTCTTTCATAATGTATTCAATAATATGAGAGTATGGCTGTGGTGTCACCTCCTTTTTAGTGTGAATTTTCCCCCCACATTAAATGTAAGCTGTTATAGGGCCCAGAGGAGCCCAGTAGTCTATTTTCCAATGATGTTGTCAGCCATGTGGCTTGCACCCCTGAGAGGTGAAGGTAATCAGCCTTTTCATCTCCAGAGGAGGGGCAATGTCGAGGTCCTGGCTGACTCCATATTTTCCTCCGTCATCCTCACAGCGTCTGAGCAAAGCTTATCTCCACTGAATCTTTTATTCTAATGTGGACCTGTCTCTCATGGTGCTGTAGTATATCAAGATGCTTCGTTAAACTATTTTTGAAACCAGTGTGTACTTCTTTTATACTTGTACTAGGATTATCACTGCTCAGTGTGTTGGGCTATCATCTTTAGTTC
The DNA here is from genome assembly GCF_900324465.2 of Anabas testudineus. NCBI lineage: Eukaryota > Metazoa > Chordata > Actinopteri > Anabantiformes > Anabantidae > Anabas > Anabas testudineus. Next base: position 10,893,009 of record NC_046616.1, on the reverse strand, counting down.
TCGCAGGATTAATGACACACTGTAAAGTAAAAAAGTAAAGTGAAGCTGAATAAAACAGCCTCAAGATGGGTCTTTAAAGTTTGTAATTTAATAAATGTTGGTGTTCTGCTTTTGGGTTAACTTGAACTTGAGCTTGAACCAAATTTAAGGATAAAATCAATTCAGTTTGAGTCCATGGCTGATTAGGGCATTGAAACTGTTCTGCTTTTCCCAGTTCAGTTTTTCATAGTCTGCTCATAACCTGGGGTCTCTAATATAATTTGTGGTTTATCTAATGTCACCATCCACTTATCATAACCAGTTTCAGATCCTTCAAACTATCGAAGAATGAAAACTCTAATTCTTTATTTTAATGCATATCAATGTGTTGTTCTACTTAAAGCGCAAACAGGAATCAGCACTTTGGAATAAGATCAAACCCCAATTGGAGAAAAAGATCAAAACCCTAAATTCACTTATTAAGATACAAATTTCCTATAAGGCTTTGAAGTCACTTTTCTTCTGAGAGCACATCCATGTCTGCATTTCTTTTGTGTAGGTGTTGAAACAATTGCTCTCTTCGGTGCACCTCCCTAAAATAGCAGACGTACAGGGCTTGTAAGAAAATTAGTCAATTTAATTTCCTTGAGTAATGAAAATGTCATGCACCATTTAATAAAACTGCAAGAAAAAAGTCTGTGTTTCACACATTGGAGATAGCTAGGCCCCCGTGGATTTGAAAGTTTGACAGTTGCTCCTTTTGATGTTTTCTCTGAGTTTTGTTTCTTTTTTTCTTGATGTGATTTTGAATTAATCTCAACAGCTTGGATGTAAATATGAAAATGAGACTTGTTTGGTCTCCCCCGACAACCCAGAGCACTGCTGGCTGAGGTAACCGATATCTCATTCCCCTTTAAACTGCAAATTATTTTACGTTTATGAGTTTGTCTCATCTTCAAGGTCAAAAATGTAATTTTTGCTCTTTCAAAGGGTTATAACCTTAAAAGAGAACCTCCATCCTTGCTGATTAATGAGAGACTCCTGCATTTGATGTTTCAACGGTGACATTTTAAACTTTAAATATTTTATATGCATACCTATGAAAAAAAATGAAGATATGCATTCATGTGGAATAAACGGTATTGCAGAGAAGAAAGGCTGGGCTGGGTATCATTTTAATAGAACAGTTAGAGTGCAATGGTTTTTCTTGGTGATTTTTATTTGAGGTTTTTATGTGTGCGCAAGCTGATTTAAAGGCACACTAAATCATTGGGGATGGGGAGTAGTGGATTATGCATTTAATCAAGGAGTAGGCCTTGGGAGAGTGGCTGGCCGAGTCACCAGAGCATCAGTGAGGGGTTGGCTCTAACATGGGACCTACCCTTTTTGTTCCTTGCCATAATGGGCCATTTTCATATCATTTGTAAGGAAAAATTATAGAGCGTGAGCTGTTGTTCCAGCTGGGTTCTCACTGATCACTGCACTGTGTGACTAGAGATATGTGTTAATAAAAAATACCTCTGTCTTTAAGGTCACTTGGACATGATCTGCTTAAGCAAGGTCTAACATGCTTTTGCTTTTAGCACAACATATTATTGTTTAGATTTATTGTGGTTGATTTATTGTCCACCTTGTGCAGTCATTTACTTTGGTAAAAGTCTGGATTCAGTTATTGTAACGAGTTGCATCACAGAAGGACCCGACATATCCGAAATGAAAGGGATTTATACTTTCCTGGTGTTATACGTAGGCATAAATGTTTGTGCATAGAAAGTATTCACTTTTGGGAGTTTTCACTTTAGATTTTTTTAAATCATGTTTGATTTAATTCAACTTTTTAAAGTGATCAACAGAAAAAAGACTTAAAAGTGTTAAAGTGAAGCCAGACATTTAGAAAGTAATCCAAATTAATTCACAATAGGAAACAGGAAATGAGTGATTGAATTGTATTGTTTTGTTTTCAACCCTAAAACATATGGTATTATGCTTAATTTAGGGTTTGCATCTTACTAGTTTGAACACTTCCCTCACCCCAGTCTGCTCTGATTGGCCAGCTTGAGGAAAGCTTCCGGTGGGCTGTACTAAGCCCAACTAGAACACAGACTGCAAACAGTATCAGATTTTCCTCCATGACTAAATTTTAAAGCATTAATTTGATCTTCTACTTTTATAAGATTTCCAGGGCATGAAGAATGAAGTTGGCTTTGTATTACAATCCTGTAGCTTCTGTTTGCCATGTAGTTTGCTTCTCTGTCCAGACCCCCCCCCAAACTCTGTGCTTTTTTATATGAATTGTATGAATAATCCAGTCTTTGAAACTCTTAGCTAGCCTTTAAGGACTGTTCACATCTCAAAAATAGTTAGGAGTTTAAAAGACTGGACTGTTCACACCTATTTCCAATTCCCCAAATCCCACTTTTTTCATTCTTGTGTCAAAACAAACATGGACGCTAATGATTTTCTAGCAGCACAGACTGAGCCAGACTGGAAGCATCTGGGTTCAACCAGTCGTCACGACCAAATCCCATTTGTAATTGGCTGTGCAGTTATTAGGTGTTAACATACCTTTAGGTGTGTGTACTGTACTGTACTGGTCACTCTTGATTATTTTCAAAACCAAATAATAATTAAATAATCATAGCATTAGTTTTAACTATGTTAACTCTCTGGCTTTAAGAGATTTAGTAATATTCTATCCTACCAAGAGGCCACTTTGCCTTTTGTAAAGATATTATTTTGAATTGTTGAAATATAATTATGAAATTGGAAACAATCCAAATAGCATCAAATAGTATCAAAGAGGCACAGTATTGGTGAGTAATTCTCATTTTCTAAACTGAAATTCAGTTTTTCCACTGCTCTGTTGTCAAACTGACTATGGGAACTGGAAGCTCTGCTAATTGCACTGTAGAGTTTTCATAAATCTGCAGTGTTTGTCTTGTTTGTGGCATCAGTTTTATCACAAGTCCCATAGCGTTCCCCATGAAATTGAAATACTTTGTTCGTGGTTTCGTCTTTCGACATGGATTGGCTTGTGACGTCAAGTCATATGTTCTCATTCAGCAATGCTGTACATTTAGTAGAATATGTGTAAGTATGTGTATATAAATATGTGTGTAAAACAGAGATTTATAGTTACTGTGATTAAGTGCTGTGGTTAATATAGGTGTCCTGTTAGCCTTAGCTTGATGACTTGCTGTCTCAGTGACCAGAAGAGCTTATTTTTTCATTTAAAAGTCACATTCGCTTTGTATGTCACACAGAGGTCTTAATAAGGTCGACTCAACATAAATTAAGAATGAATTAAAAAAGCAAATGAAAAGTGACGGAAACACTTTTAAGTTGCCATCCTTTATGATTATATGAGGAAGACACCATCCTTATTGTTAGTGGGGCACAGTTCAAAGTGCAAACATGAAGGAGTTCAACCTTCTTTACCACTGAATACTAGATTCAGTTGTCATTTACACCACGATATTGATTGTATTTTTTTTCTTGAAAGGGTTTATTTGGTCAACTAACAAGCGTTGTTTCTTAATAACATTTATGTTCTGTGCAGTTTGATAGATAAAATATTTACCCAAAGTAGGATTTAAACAGGGACATGTTTTCTATAAGGGCATGGTTTGCTTTCTCCTCCTATTTTCTCCTGTGGGGGATTAATACTGTCAATCACACTGACTGGCACCTCTCAAATCACACCCTTGCAGCAAAGTGGCTGATTTTGTCAGGGAGAGAATGGCGTTATCAGTAGAACCTTGTTTGGAGACTCACAAAACCGCTAAACCCGCAATTCATGGGAGATCTGTTTACAATCTGCACCGGCCATTGACTGCTAAACAGCCCAGCGCAGATCCATCCTGGGCCACTCCGAGGAGGAGAGGAGCAGAGCAATTACATCCTCAAACAGCAATCTGAGGCTAGGTCGGCATGCAAACAGACATGAAGTACACACACAAACACGGACTGATTCAGACACAAGCAATACGTTTGTTCAAGACTTTGCGGAGTCTTGTTAAGCTTTGGGTATGAATATGTTTGGCCTGTCTAATGTTGCATGTATACTGTGCAGTACAGTCATTTTGCTGACATGTAGCTCCGAGTATCTAATTTTACTTTCCCTGATTAAGAAGCAACATAGAGTAACGAAACCGAATCCTGATACTTCAAGGCAACTTTATAGCTAAAAATACAGTGGTAAACCTGTCACAAGATGTTTTTCATGCCGAGGTGGTACAGAGGTCAACGGGCATTTTTAAAGCAAACACAATATTTTGATTGAAAAACACACTCTATTAATAAACTGGCAACATGACGAGCTTCCCTCTTCATTTGCTCTACTGTGAGTCAAAAGTTCCATGTTAAATCCGGACATGCACAAATTGTAATGTAAGTTAGAATTCGGGTGTTACACTGTTAAATCGTTCATATCATTCATATTTTAGGGCATCATAAAAATTGTTCAGGGGTGGTAAATCTCCAGCATTAGCTGCACTGATTTGCTTCATTTAGATCCCAGCTCCTCTGCTTTAATATTGAAGCTTTTACACTACAGCACACAGCAAAACCGTGAATCATAAACAAATAATGTCTTTAGAAATATCCTCACACAATAACATAATTCAGTTTTCCTTCTTTGTAGATTCATAAGATTAGAATTAGCAACGATAGCAACATAAATGCTTTAAATATCAGTATATTATATATGGATATTTGTAATCATATGATTTCAAAAGCAGTGAGATACCTTTTTATGTTTTTTCCCATGTACTATATACAGTATAACATTATATTTCCTTACACTCCTTTTCAAACAAATGATTGTTATTCAGATCTGTCTACTAAAGCAAGCATTTGCAAATGACAACCTGAATACTTTGCAAATGTTCTCTAGACATTGCATAAATTACTATTGTGAGCCATCGCAGCAACAACACCAATTACCAACACTACTGCTTGTTTTAGAACTTTGAGCAAGACAGCAGATGTAAGCATGTCTTTCCACTTACGCAGCGCAAACGGGCCAGTGGACAGGTGGAAAACAAAAGACTGTAAAAGTGGTGTAATGCTAAAGGAAAATGTCCAAAAATTGTCAGTATTATGACACATTGGCTATGTGGTGAGTCTTTCACCTTGCATGAAGAAATAGTTTTCAACTTACGAGTAACTTTTCTTAATGTTAAACAAATTAGGAGATTTCATAATTTATAGGACATGACATCATTAAAATAATCAGAGAATCTGGAGAAAACTTTAAATACAAGAGAAAAGGTCGAAAAGCAATGTTAAATCAGAATCTGAAACAGTTTATTGGCAGGTACAGTAAAGGACACTTTACAGCTCTAGGAATTTGTCTTGAAGCCAGGTGCAGACAGTGAATCATACGTAGATATGGTAGTGATTCTCAGGCGACACTGCATTAAAAGCTGTCAGAATTCTGTTGCTGCATTTACAAATACACATTGAAAAAAAAAAACTATATAAAGTTATATGTAATTGGACTCAGGCACTTTGAAGTTGGACTGAAGTTTTCAAATTGTGGGGTGATGAGGCGAGTTTTGAAATTCTCTTTGGATTTTGGATACAGTATCCGCTGCACTAAAGAGGAGAGGAACCATTGGTTTGTTATCAGCACACAGTTCAAAAGCCAGCATCCGTGGTGGTTTGGGTGTGCATATGTGCACACCACGTGGTACCATTGATGCTGATTGATATGTACAGGTTTTGGAGCAGCTTACTTTATGCTGACATCTTTTCCAGGGAATGTCTGAAAATACTGTGTGCTGCCTCACAGTAAGCATCAACATCCATTTTCTCATTTGATATCTTATAGGTTTTTAATGATTTGGAAAAAACTTCATACCAACTTTTTGGAAATGGGTACTAAATGCTTTTCTAGCAATAAGCCAAGCAGGGAGGTTTTGTCTGCCTTACAAAGCGAGGTTAAAATCTATAAAGATATGAGAAGGAGATTAAAAAGCATTAGATGCAGTGTCAGTGGATCATTTTATTTTGTTCACTCTACTACCAGTCAGCATCTTTTTTTGTTTGGTTGTTGTTAAATGACATATGGCCTTTTAATCTAAAGAGTCTGGTGTTGTTTTTACAGCCCCGGAAGTGTTTCTTGATTGGGGTGCACTAAATCATTATTTCACTTAGTGCTATATAAAGTAGATAAAGGTTGTCCAGTGGGGAACGGTGCATGTGCCGTCCTGTGGAGACAAAGAAAAACACAGTAGCATCAATGAATTTCTGTATTTTTGAGAAACTTATTTTATCATTGCAAACATTATAAACCACTGGATTATTGATCATTATTTTTCTTGCATATGTCAGATACATAGGATGAAAACCTCCAGTACCTGCGTATTTAAGTGATATGTCACAATATGTGTCAGTTACACTTTATGGTTCTTGAAATGTAAGCCCCATTCTGTATAGTGCTTTGGGCATTAAAGCTCGGGGGTGATGCAAACAGCTAAGTATATTGCTTCATCCATTAAAGGATTTTAATAGTTGAGTTACATTATTGATTTTATTTTACAGTGATAAATACATCATGATTGAAGGTTTTTTTCACGTCAAAGACAAATTGCATTAGTCTGGCTTTTTGAGGAGTTGCAATAGAGAGCGAACGCCTGAAAGCTATAAAATCTGTAGATGTGACACCTAATGTGGGCATTACAACTGTGCTACTAGAGCCTTTTAACAGTTTTATTTTTTTAAAAAGTGGTAATGAGTAATCAGAAGAAGGAGCTATGTGCAGACTGAGTCTTAAATGTGTTTTCTCAATGTACAGCACATACATGAAAGTATACCCGAAATGCACCACTTGGACGTGTTCTAAACTTTTATAGACAGTGATTTAGTTTATATTATATTCCTTTGAAGTGTTTCCTTTTATAAATTTTATTGAATATCCACCTTTTCAACAAACTGCATGACGACACTGCTTAATCTCTCATTGTGCCTAAACAAGACATGATGCATTGTACAGAACAAACTAATAAACCAACAAAATAAATACATCTAACCGTGCGCACGTGAAAATTTTTATCTGAATTTTGGTATTTAGAAGATTCAGAGTGAATGATGAGATGTGACAATCAGTCACAGCAATTAGTGTTACTGTTAAGAAGCCTTTTTGTTTTCTCTCACCCATACAGAATGTCACAAATAAATCCTCACTTGCATTTGCATATTAATTGGATCTGAGACGTCAAGCATCTTTCATTAAGCAAAATGATCTGCATATTTGGAGACATAAAATAGTTTATTTCAATGTGGGAAAAGAAGTCATTGAAAATTGACCGCATATGGGATGTAAACTTTAGCTGATCCATTAACCCTTTACCCCCTGGCAGCAGATTGAACACAAAGCAACAACAGGCTGATTAACAATGGGATGATGTTTCTCAGACTCAAACAATAGTGAGCCAGATACAGAAAATAAGGCAGCAGTGAGATCAAATGCCTATTGTAAGGTATTATTCAGTGACATTTTGTTACTGCTTGTTTGTTTGTTTACACAAGCAAAATAACTGACCAGTAGTGTACATTAAACGTTTGATGTTTTACATAATTAACAACTGATGGAATAAAATATGCAATACAGTGCAGTACATGCAACAACATGTCCATTGTATGCACAAATCACAAATCATATATACTGCTGGTGAGTATGCCATGTTTTCAAGCTTGGAAATTCTGTTATTGCATAAATCATAGTAGTATTTGAATCAGCAGTTTTGTTTATCTTCTTTTCGGATTAGGCCTTGAGGGAACCCAACCCCATGATTATCGAAATCCCTTGTGTCATCTGCAGTTGTCTTTCAAAGTTATTCTCAATAGCTCCAACTCTGCTCCGCTAATTACTACCAACGACCAACTTCCCTTGAAAGCGTCATTTGAACATAATGTCCTATTGTCTTAAGATTGTGTACTTCCACTGATAAATTCTCTTTCTCTTAGTGTGCTCTGTTCTTCAAAAGTAAGTAAAATCCCAGGACAGTAAGAAATGCCAAACAAAGTGGACAAGAGGGGAACAACGTTGTTTGTCTGAAATCTTTGTGTGTCAGACACAACCGCGCTTTGTCTGCCGAGTCTGTTGGCCATTCCAAAGGGAAAAGTGACATTGGTTGGTTCGATACGATTAAGGCTCACAGGCTGGTAATAGAAAGGCTGTGTATCGCGGGGTCTACATAGTTAGGGGCTAGACTTGTGAATAATTTGATTAGCTTGCAGGGGAATATATCTGGAGGATTATGTAAATGGCGGTGCCCCCGCACAGAATTCTTTTGAACTCTTCAGAACTCACATCTGCCGGGGTCGACAGCTAGACAGGACGGCTGCCGTCTTGTAGCCTGATTCCTCTGTGTTAGAGGAAGGTGTTTAAAGGTCATTTTCAGTACAAACAGACTTGTCCTGAAAGACCTTTCTATTCTAAAGAACTTCAATTTATTTTTTGTTGATGCCCATGCAATTATCATTTTCTTTGAGTCAACAATAGCTGAGCTTAGGACAATTATTGTTGTATACTAATTAGCCAGACTGTGTGCGTGTGTGTCACCAGTAACCTCTTGCAAGCTATGTATATGTACACACTGGAATAGCTTTGACCTGTTTACAATATATTTAAGGTTATATGTGCCTCTCCCTCTCCCTGTGCTGTCTGATTATGAGATTTTTTCCCCAAGCCTTATTTGGTGTATTTCTGGGTGGGGATATGTTTGTGTTGAGCACTATGGCAACCAAAGTCAAGGTGACCAAGAGCATGTTGCACACATTAGATTACCAGAATAGAGGCAGGAGACAATGCAGTCAGCACAAAATACCATTTATCTGCAGCCTGATTGTAGGGATTTCAGAGACCATCCCTGGGCTGGCTGTGGATTTATTGTGTCGGTGAGTCTGACCACTGCGCTCTTAGCTGTATAAAAGTAAAGGAACTACTAGTACAGTGGCTTCTGTATATAACATGTGCCAGGTCACAAACACCTTAATTGTATTGGACAAGTAGATATTTTGGCTTTATATGGATAGAAGTTGTTATGTTAAAGCAGATTGTTTTAAAGGTTTCTTTTTGAAATGCCTTGCTCGGTTTCCTTGAGAAAATGTTATCCATATTTGTTTTGTTGAAAGACCAACAGAATGTAACACTGTTATCTCTTCATTTGTACCATAATTCATATCTTAAGTAAAAGTTGTTTGAATTGGACTCAAAGTAACTCCATTACATTGTGCTGGAGGTGCTGAGCTTATTGAATCAATCTCCAAAAAAAAAAAAAAAAGCTAAAATGCTCTGATATTAGCAGCTGGTTGAAAATCTGGCAGGCTCATTGCAGCACATGTTAAGTAACTCTGGCAACTTATGCTCGCTCGTGCACTGTGGCTGCAAGTGTATGTTCAGGCCTTCGGAGATGAAGTGTTTGGGACTGCTCTGCAGAAACTGAGGCAGTAGTGCCAACACAGTAAAAACTTAATCACTTTGGCAGGCCGTGTAGTTTTGGGATTCGGCCTCAGTGAAAAAAAAAAAAAACATGAAAAAGAAAACAAACAGATTTTTACAGTGCTTAACCTCTGGGTTTGTTCAAACTTCCTTCCACATGCGAACCCCCATACTGTGATGCATGTATGAAATATGGGGAATGTCTGCCTTGGTGGTTATTTGTGCTCTCAGTCAGTTTCCTCTCTCAGAAAAGCTGAAGTCTTGAAATATTGACTGAAAATAAGCCTGACAAAACCTCCTACTTCCCCTCTTAGAGAATATTTTTTGAGTCCCAGGAATGTATGCAGGCAGTAAGCGGTTACTTCACCAATAGGAAGGATGATACAAGGACATACTGTAATTATGTTCAAAGATACAGATTCAGCCCAGTTTTTACTTGTAAAACTTGAGCAATCAGTTTTGGAATCTGAAAGAATTCTCTTTTGTGGTTGTCATGTGCTATTGAAAGAGTCTGCTTTGCCCTGGCTTGTGACCACTTGTTGAAGGGGTTGGGAGTGATTTAGGGAGGGCAGCTGGATAACAGAGATTTTATTTATCTATTCTAAGAGCCCTTTATTTTTGCAAGCAGTTCTCAGCTTGCAGTTGCCGCTTTCATGACTTTGTGGCAGATTTTATGAATTGTGTGAAACGAGTATGACTAACGGGAGGAACAGCTGAGAGGGTGAACGTGTGGATGAACGTGAAGAAAATGGAAAATGCCAGAGATGTTAACCAGAGGGCAATCTGGATCTGTGGAAGTGCTGCTTGAAGTGCTAAATGCTGATTTCCTGCGGCTCTAGGGGAGGACAAAACATTTTACAAAGGTCAGGGACTGGGACATGGGAAACGTATAAATGTTTTCTGACTTCACACGTGTTGGATTCAACATACTTGTATTTTCATGTTCCAAATGAAATCTTTTGATAAATCAGCCATGTTGTGTCGCTTTCCAAAGAGTTCATGACATCAGAGTTGCCAGAAATAGAAACTTTTTTCTAACACGCCTTGGTTATTCGACAGTGTTTCTCACGGCTTTGTGAAACCTCTCCAGGCATCTGAATATGTGATTGTTCTGTGCCGCTACGTGTGTGAGGATAGATATGGAGGCATTATTACCCAGGAGAGGTCAGGGGTCGAGCATTAAGCAAGCTGCCTGCTTGGATCCCTGCATCAGAGATTTCACTCTGTTGGCCCAGGAAATACTCCTGTGTCTTGTCTAAATAATCAAGGAGTCCTTCAGCGTACAAATTTGAAAACTGATAAATAAACACAAGAGACTGAGATTAAGAGGAAGTATCACTGCAAGTAGCCCACAGTGCCAAAGTGAAGATTTTTCCTCTTAATTATAGATCAACAGAATGGTGTTTACAGGGCCTTGCTCAGGAACAGGAATACCCTATTGGTCTCATGCAGTTCTTAGTTTCATAACAATGTTGTTTGACCTTCTACATAGGAACAGTTTGTTTTAACCTCATTCCTCTAAAAATGCAGGAAAACAATGGAACAGGCTGGGGTAGGAAGTCACATCTCATTATATCAAAAACAGATTAGAAACTGAAGAAAAGGCCAAAATACATGTATGCATGAAAACAAAAGCAGCAGCAATGAAGCATATCTAAGCATTCAGTATTTAGTTTACACTGTCTAATGAATGTAAGCGCTCTACTACTGTTTATTCTTAGCACTATATATGCAAGTGTATTTACATCTGTACTGTGTGTGCTAATAAAAGTTAAAACACTTCACCTTGTTTTTTCTACTACACTCTCAGTCACCTCTGTCTGTATTTGTACATAGGAACAGTGTGCATTATGATACAGTATTTAAACACCTCATGTAATGAACACTATTGTAATCGTGGTGGTAGAAGTATTCCACAGTCCTTAACCTCTCCCTTTACATGGTTGAACTGCCATTCTCAGAAAAGTTCCTGGCTTGCCTCCTGTTAGAATCTCTAAAGAGGGACAAAGTTGGAGTGAGCATTATCACACAAACTCAAAATAACCCCAGAATTCAGACAGCACCTTATTAGGCCATGAATCCACAATGGGAAGGAAGTGAAAAAAGATTTTATTGACCAGTTAGTGTTCCTTTACGTCCAGGCACAGGACAACATAACCTAAGACAGAGTTCTTGGCTTTACTTTGAGATTAAATTAAAATAGCTTTTGCACATTTTGATAAAATTATGTAGAACGTACAGTACACTATACAAGGCACACACAGACACCCAGTGTCATTGCCTCAGGCTTAATGAAGCACATCACCTGTTTGAGTAATTGAATAAGTTCCCACGTAATTGGTAGTAAAGCACAGTATTAAAGTATTTCCTCCATGAGTCTCTATTATATAAGGATATTCTTTTGATATTGCTCTCTAGTCATATGATAATCTAGGTGTGGACCTGTCATGCTGAGTGTAACATGGAAACAGGGCACATTAGTTCAACAAGTTAACTTAAATTGTGAATGAAAAACCACTCAAAGCGTCTATTTATGGATCCACTCCGTTTGAAAAAAGTGCCTGTCTGTTTCACAACATACCTCACTTGTGGTTTGTTCTATTTCTGACCTGATTCTGTCCCTGAAAAGGACAAGAAAACTGACTGTGCATGTGTTTGTGTAGCATTCAGATTGGGTGGGGTGTACGGCGTCACAAGTGCTCCAGTTTAGGAAAAGTGACACTTTGCCTTGAAAGTCTCTCAGGGGCAGTTAGATAAGGAATTTAGTGGCTTTATCACAAATGCCACTATTTAATTTAAAAGGGTGAGGCACTTAGGATCTGGCACTGGTCTTTCAGTCTAGTGATAAATTTGCAAGAAAGTGGAAAAGATTGGAGCCTGAGAGCAGATTAGCAGGATACAAATATAGAAGTGACATTATAGTGGGTATTAGTCAGGTGCTCCTCTGAACAAGTGGCTGGTCCCTGATAGGCCTGAGAATGGGGCCTGACTACAGGCTGCTGGCCAGGACACAGTGCACGAAGGCTGATAATAGTAGTAACACAAATGTAATTTCTTTTTAAAGAAAGAAAACATTAAAGAAACTCCTTAAAGCTTCTTTATGTAGATTATGTAAAGAACGCCAATATGTCAATCTCAGATTAACTCTAATGGCATTGTGTCAAAAAAGGAGGTCACCGCTTTGTAAATTGGTTAATTCTTTGTTTTGGTTTCTGTGTCATTACTCTATTTGTCACTGGGTACGTGTTGGCAGAAATATGTAGGAGACTCAGCCAAAACAGAAAGAGGACTCACACTGATTTACTCTGTTTGTTCATTCAGAAGGAAGCACACAGACAACACAACACAAGCGACGCAGCTGCTCTTACAACACAAGCGACTAGACGTGAGAATCACCTATTTGTTTGAGTAACTTAATGTTACTTTTATTTATGTATTTTTAATAAAGGATTAGCCTGCTGATTATTTGCCATGTAGCTGAGTTGGTAGAGCAACTAAAACTAACTGATGACTAAATGTAATTATTACACATTCAGTTTCTATTGATTGATTCATTGATCAATTAACTGTTTTCCCCTAAAGTCGGTATTTTAAGATTTCTTATTTCAGAGCCCCCTGAAATGCTGCATACTTTTTACAGCACACCCACATGTTTACAGCTAACATTACTCCGAGTCTGTCCCCAATGTCTAAACAGTGGTGTGTTGAACATCTCACCTGAGGTGTTATTGGGGATAAAACATGCTCATCCTGTGTTGCCACAGTATTTCCAAATAAACATAAAAGCAGTTTTCTTAACCAGTGCACTGTATATATTCTCATTTTGTAGTGATTTGCATTGTAAATGACTTAGTTGGAGCTTTCAGAAAGTATCATGTCTACTGGAAGTAATGATGTTATTAATGAATCGACTTGTAAACACACGCCAACACCTGTTTTTCCCATATCAGTTTATTTTCTCTCATTCTCTGTGAATAAGCCAAAATACCCCTCAATTTTGTTCTGTTGTCTGTTTTGTTACAAATGTTCCTTTTTCCCCGTTCGTCTCCTCCTCCAATCCTTTCTTTTTTTTTTGCAACAGTTGGTGTGTGTTCTTCTTGGCAGTGTTCCATAGTCTGTTTGATGTGGTTTCCAGAAGTCCTGAACTGCAGTCCCTGGCCACTCTTTCTGTCATCAGTAGACCTGCTGTCTCTTTAGCCTCCATTGACTCCTTTTAACCTCCTCCTACCTTCCTCACATTGAAGCAGCTGCTTTCCCTCCCACTGCACATTTCTGCATGGAAATGATCTGATTCCCATTATTTAGTAGTAAACTGGATTTTGCTGTGTGCTGCATACACAAATGTACTCCTGCAAATTCATTTCACTCTCTACTCCAGTGTATGCTACGGTGCAGAGCATCTTTCAGGCTCTGTTCCAGCCGCTGAGGTAAAAATTAAAGAAGGCTACTATTTCCCTGTTGTAAATATGATTTAGGGAGGCTTAAATTTGCGATTCACTGTTAAAGTCATGAGCTACCCGACACCCATAGTTTCTCCCATTCCAAAAATAAACGTAAAACTTTAAGTTAGTTAAAGTTAATCAGCCCTGTTGAACCCTTTTCCACTAGCGACCTCTACACACTGTAATTTGAGTGATAGAAGACGGGGTGGGGGGGCAGAGCTAGAAAGACAGAAGCTTCAAATAGGGCTTCGTAGAGGACAGTCAGTGACCCTATATGGGCGCCTTTCCTGCATATACCAGCGCGTTTAAAGGGAAACTGATAGGCAGGTGAAATATCTGCCACTTACAAAAAAGAGGCAGGGACTAGAGAGGGCAGACAGGACAGAATGGATATGGATTGGGTCACAAGGCTGACAAGGCCTTCCTAAGGAAATGAATATTCCTTGTAAAGTACACTTGGTGACACTTAGGTCTAAGGACAAAACAAAAGAGCAAAGGAAATCCATTCCTCACGTTAATTTGGCATACTAAAGCACTGGCTCATGTTTTTTTTTTATCACATTACACCTTACTCAACATATTGGGCATTTTACAGAGACATTATCACAATATGCTGTGTTGTTCTGGCACTACTTTTTATATTGTGATTTGTAGTACAGATGTCGAAGAAATCGTTTTATCAGTCTTCGGTGTAAGAAACAAAAATGAATATAGGGATAATCAGTTGACTTTTTCATGATCTGAGGTGTATATGTATCTACTTTCCCCCCACCAGTGGCAGTACATATTATTATCGGGTGGACTTCCACTTTGTATCAGATGAAGGCGATGTGGTGGAGGCAGAGCTAAACATGCCCAGGGGGCTGGAGTGAAACCGGTGTCTCATTTTCAGGGGCAAACAAACACATACAGGGAACAGACATGGCTGTCACATCTCCCTTAGCTCCCCTGTCACCCCTGAGGGTAGCGGGCAGGGGCAACCTCTGTGCTGCGGTGATGCCATGAAAATCTCCATGTACTTGTGCAGGGACAGGAATACATGACCAGTACATAGACATAAATACACGAGCATATGTTGCATCTGCTGATGCTGCTGTCCGAGCTTACTCGAATATACAGCTAAAGCACTCTGTGTTGTTAAACTATAACGTTCCTCCTGAGATCGCCAGTTTGACCTTCCAAGCTGAAAAGCAGCAGATTTCGTCCACAAACCTGGCTCCATTTTTAACTTTCCAGATTGATCAGTGATTGTGCTGGCGCCGAGCAGCTGTATAGCTTTACATCATCGAGGAGGAGGTTTAGCGGTTTTCAATAGTATTTCAGGATATCCTTGCTGCTGCTGCTGCTGCTGCAGTTTTTGGCAGACTAACAGCTGCCACCAGCATTAGTGTACAAGCAGACACTTCTTAATGTTCCCCAGCCCTGGCCTCATGTGTCACATGGACTCCATCCAGCCTAACCCAGTTGCCATACACATTTGCTGGATTGGTTGAAAGCAGTGTGAGACCAGCAATTTACAATATGCTCGAGACTATCCTTTCATTTTGGTTTAAGGTTAGTAACAATAATGTGACCAGTTCTGACGTTTTGGTGGCCTCTGTTTGCCCACAGAAGGCAAACAGAGTAGAGACACCTTACTAATTATACACGATTTATTATCACAGATGAAAAGTGATTTATTACTTTTTTTTTTTTTACAGTCTATGGGCCAAGGGAAATTAGTTACGTAGCCCTGTTGCTTATAATTTAACAACACTGCCTTGAATTCAGTGAGATGTAAAATTAATTCTTGCAGCTGTTTTCAATGGGACTTTCATGTTTGCTTTGCTCACTGTTAAAAATCTGAGAAAAATACAAATGATTGGGCTTGGCTCAGTAACTTCATTGTGCAGGGAAAAGAAAGCCAAACTGGACCTGGTTCAGTGGTTTTTAGGCCTTTTGAGGGTTTGTGTGTCAGGATTTATGTATTTAATTACACACTCATTCTACTAATGTAAGGGGAGAAAAAAGAAAAACAGATAAAAAAGCCCAATCAAGCCTATAAGCTTGTAGTTTCCCTCTTACTGAAAGTTGGCCACCGCTGCTGTTTAGCTCCCCTTGAACTGGACTAATACTTGTCTATTCCGATTAGGATTAGTATGTGTTGCATGGGCTCAGGGACCCGGGACTGGTAATCTAATAAATCAAGATAAAAAACTCTGAGATTGGTTTACAGAGGGCTCGGATTTACTATTGGCTATCTCAGAGAAACAGGGATTAACACAGCATTTGGTGCTTTAGCTACACACCCCCCTGTTTAAGAGCATAGGGGGAGGGAGAGAGAGAACAAGGCGCTGAGGGAAGGAAGGAAGAAGACTTAGAGGGAGGGAGAGGAGAAGCGCTGGCTAGGGCTTTTTATTGCCTAACAGACAGCAAGTTAAACTCGCAGTGACAAGGTCAGGTTAGTCCTTGTACAAAAGGCTTTGTTCCATGGGCAGATTAAAGGTCTCCTTGACAGTTTTTACACTTTTGGATCATGTTGAACATGTTAGAAGTTAATCCTGTCTGTGAGGGGAAGTAGCCCTGTTGCCATATGAATGAGAGATAGGTGCGGAGAATGGTGAGCACACTGGGATCAATATAAAAAGAGCAATTCTTGCATTACTTAAAATAGTGCGTTCTTTTTTGTGTGTATATAAGAGGCAAATAAGTTCATATTTTTAGACGTCATTATGTTTCTCCTGCAGCTTTGAGTGAAAGCACATTCCATATGATTTTGCTTTAGTTTCTTACGACCAGTGTGAGCTAGCAAGTGTGAAGCAATGAAGCGATTTCAAAACGGAAAAGGAAAACAGTAATGAAATATGTTTATTGTCTATCCTCTGCTATATTTGGCCTGTATTAAAACAGTCACTATTGTCTTCCACTGCCAGCTACAACACGTGATTGCTGCACCAAGTGACATGAAGACAATCCCACCAACTTCCTACAGTTACACATACATTTTCCCTTATGAAGTATGTCCAAATCAGAAACTAAAATTATTATTTTAAAGATTTATTTTATTATTAAACAAGTAGTTGATTTGTTATTTTGAAAGGATGAATTACTAGTTGTTTAGTTCCATTTAGGATACATCCTATAGCCAGTAGTTAACATATTGAAGCATTATCATTCATTGTTTTACAGGTGTAGGAAGTGCCAGATGTCATTTGGTGTTCGTCATATAAAGCTATAATAAATCCATCATTTACAGTTGGTTTTTACTTCCAGTGTTTAAGAATGTATATATTTAGTATTTGTATGTACATGTTGGAGTATAGGGTGCAAGCGGATCACTTGTTTCCCCCACAGCCATGTCATGGGATATATTTAGCGTTGGTATTCTTTACATTTGGAGAGAGTTGATTTTGTCCATGAATGTTGTTTGCACTGTTCATTTCAGTAATACTAAGATGTATTAATACTAGTATTGTGTACAGGTACTATACATTATGTGACCTTCAACCAAGTTAGTTTTGATGTCCTGTCTTTTCACGGAGTCTTGTTTATATTCCAATATACTGTATCTGAGATTAATTATATCTGGAAATAGCAAATGAAGTGTTAATAATGAATACAGAAGAATCTGTGGTAATGCAGACACAAGTAAATGTACACAGTTACATGTTGGGGAAGAGTCTTTGTTCTGTTTCCCTATAAAACATTCAGACATAACTTAGAATTGAAGATTTATGTATCTGTGGCAGTCATCTATCTTGTGCAGTTCCTTTTCTGCTAAGCGTTTCTCTGAGAAACAGGACTAAAATATCTCCACCTGAAACTTGAGCTCTTTCTTTCTGATGCCAAGGTTTCACATAAAGTTTTACATATCAAAAGTGGAATGTTCTTTCATCTGCTTGCATGTCTTGTTAAGCAATATCAAACACAGGAAATTCTTTCTACATCCACATATAAAGGTTGAAAAATCCTAGCAACACATCCCAGCTTGTGCAAAAGAGGCCTTTTCTTTATTTCTGAGGGAACTGTTAGCAATATCACTGGGCAATTAGCTAGGAAACGAGAGAGAAATGGAGAAGCCAATTACTTCTGCGAGTTAGCTAAAGGCCATTTTAAACTGTGTGCCCATGACATAATAATGTTTATGGTAAATATTATAGTTGGAGACAGTGAGTGCATGGCGTGAGAGGCAAGGAAAAAAAGGCATCAATCTCAGATCGAGAATAATTTATTAAGATCTGAGATACGGCAATTACGTGGAAAGGGCCGAAAAGAAAAAAAAGAAGAAGCCAACTCTCCAGGAACTGCATACATGATTGCAATCTTGATTAAATCCCCCTGGATCTAATGAGTTGATTTTCTGCTGTTAATATTGCATTGGCTGATGATGGATTCGTTAAGATAATGGAACGAAGCTAAAATATAAATGACTCCCTGTCAAGGAGCAGATTTTCGTCATTTTCCGTCTGACACCTCCGCCGTGGGGATTTGGTGAGGCCTTTTTGTGTTTAGAGCCATCAGGATCTGGAATACTAATTGCTCATGTGTGGACGCTTCTAATGCCTCTCCTTCTATCTACACCCCCCACCCCTGCCTATCGCCTTGGTAAATATCTCCTCCACATCTCTACGCAGAAACAAAGACTGAGAAGGAGCGTTCTTTCTGCCATGTGAAAATGTCTCTGTTTTGACTAATATAAAACGTTCCAGGATACAATAATAACATTCACGAAACGAGATACTTCCCAATTCAACTATCAAATAACAGAAAGAGGCAAGATATTTAAAGCTACTGTAAATGACAAAAAACGCCAAGAATAAGAAAAACATGTAAGCAATAGGCTTCCCATATCGACCTGTGCTTTTGAGATAAATTAATAATGCGGTCTCCCTTCGGTGCTGTTCAGAGCAACTGAGCTAGTTTCTCTCTGTTTTAAATGGTCTGTCACTTAGGTCAACTTGAGTAAAATGTCCGATGCATAGAATATTGATTCCATATCACACATGAACCACAACGCTGCACCGTACATGTATTATTTTCCTCTCAAGTGTGGCAGGACCCTAATGCAAAACACATTAGCAATAATCCAGAGGTGTACTATAGTGTGAATATGCTGAGATAATACGCTATCATTTGTAGTGTAGTAGGCAGAGTGTTGTTAATCAAAAAGGAAGTCGCTGCGTTTATGTTCACACAACTTTTAATGATGGAGGCTTTATACACGAGCACAGCGGAGAAGTTTACAGTTTTCAGAGCTTAGAAGTTTTAGTAGTGAACAAACCCTACAGTTGTGGGATCAGAGAAAAACACACACTATAACAAAAATGCTATGTAATACAAATATGTTATGTTTAATTTCATGTCAACTACTTACCAGAACCCAAACTATCATTATCGTAATCACCATTGTAGTCAAGTTTCATGCTTGGACTGACCCTTCCTTTGTGGCGATTATGATATTGTTCCTTTTTCTGTGCGATATTACCAGGGAACCAGTCTGATTGGGCCATCCCCAAGGGCCTTTTCTTCTATGTGTCACTTTTTGTGTCCTTTAACATGGTTTTACTAAAAAGTCTTTTTAATCAATCAAGGAGCAGGCAGAAAATAGGCTTTGTCATGGCTGAGCCTGGGGTCGTGTGATGCCTGCTCTGCCCGGTGACAGGTCTTCAAAAGGGATAAAAAGGAATATTTTTGGGGGAAAACGCTGGTTTCCATGGCACCGGCACTTGTTGCACATGGATCACCATTCTTTGGTTCTGCATGAGATTGAGGTTTCAAAGGACTGGACAACAAAAATTAGGCGAGGAGGGGACAGCGGGACTGTGGAGGTAGCTGCCCTCAAGCCCCCGACTCTGTCCTCTCCTAGGGGAAAAAGAGAATAGGAGCCAGAAGTGACAGCACAAAAAGGGGCCTACTAGGTGCTGTCAAATATGCATGAGTAAATGGTCAGTTTCTCATTCAGCAGTGCGTTCAAGAAGTCAGCGACGAAACACAGACTAGAAGACACAAAGTACAGACCTATTCAGTGAGAAGTGTATTCTTGTTGCGGCTTCCACTTCGTGTAATTAGAGGTTGTTTTATGTAGAATGAGGTCATGTAAACGTGTAAGTTTCTGAGTTTATGTGTGGGAAATGAAACCAGGAAACTTAGACAATAGATTGGCAGTCATTACAGCAAAGAGGGTTATTATTTTAAACTGCTCTCTTCAGCTGAACGCCTGTTTGTGTGTTCCTGTTATTTAAATTTGTAATAATTGAAACAGTGCTGTTATCACTTTAACTTGTTTACTAACTTTAAGTCGAAAATAACTTTACTGTATGTGAGTTTGATTTGGATTATGATACTAAACTGTGCATTCAGCCACATATTTTACACATGAATGGCTTTGAGCTGTTGTCTCTCGAGTAAAAATGTTGTTCATAGTGCTTTACCGCACGGCTCCACCTTGAATTTCCCCAAGATATGGCATTGTGAGGTTAAGGTTTTTGCGTGTCAGGAGTCCTTTAAGCAATTTGCAATAATTTCCATAGCATCATCACTGCCACCTTCAATAACAAACAAGGTTGCACATGTGTTGGTTTTTATACTCACACAATCAGAACTGAATATGTTTCAGGGTTTTAACATGTTCACACTCTGTCAAAAGCTCCAGAAGCATATTTAGCAGGTACTGATCAAAAAAGAAGAATTAAGAAGGACAATCTAAGGAAACAATTGCATATCCCTGACAGCAGAAGCAGGTAATGTTGAAATTTCAAAATAACAGGATGGGTGTAGTTGCACATTATTGCAACTTTTGTGTATTATTTATTTTGTTCTTCGAGGTTCTCGGCAGTGTGCTGTGTCTGTTTAAAAGGTTAAGGCAGTCGGGATATGTTCCTTGATGGGATTTTATCATGCTAGGCATGCTCTGTTTCCTGATGAATATATTAAAATTATTACTGTGCAAACAGAGTTTCTAATTACTGACCTGCTTGCCATTGTACTGTGCGTTCTGTATGCCCCCCTTCTTCTCCATGCCTTGTTTATTTATCTGCACCAGTGAATACAGAATAGTCTATGCAATGTCATTTCCATCCACATGAAAATGATTTTGAAAATGCCAATCTTGCCTATTATACAGTGTAATTACTTGTCTGCCTTTTGATTTTATCATATCTGATTTTATCATATCTTCAGCCAGTGGAAAGACACTTGGAGAGGCTAAACATCTTAGCGGAGCTCGTCAGCTGATGAATTGCAGTGGAAAGAAATCGCCCAGTTTGCAAATGAAAGTGCAATCTGCCACATGTACAAAATCACAAATTGTGGTTTATTGAAGGGTTTACCTACTGTGTGCAGGGCTTCTCTTGAGATTCAGGCATCGTGTCAAGTGAAACTAAACGCCATCATCTGATACTAGGGTATGCAAGTTAGAGGTTGCATACTCTAGTATCACATGAATGTCTAGTAAGACAGTACTAAACCAATAAAAAAATAAACATCCAGACATAAAACTGGTTAACTCTATAGATTACTGTAAATGTTTTCATCATGAGAATGGAAAGTTTCTCATGTAATACATTCTTCAGATACATTTTGAAGAAGGTATGTAAAATATGGGCAGAACAAACAATGCCGATGCATTCTTATGCTATGAGCATATGTCTTTCACCTCTATTCTCGCTCATGTTTCTCAACTTCCAAAGGACAAAAATGTTATTTTTTAACTTTATTTTGATTGTTATTTCTAAAATGTCATATAACTATTCCTTATGAACAGGTCCATATATAGCGTGGTGGGAAAGTGTCACACATTTTACTGGAGCATCTGCACTACATCATGGAAAAGGGCAACCCTGTTGTTTACTTGTCTGCCTGCAATGTTGCACAGGGGTTGATCAGGGGACTTGATAGGAGCTGCAATTTAAAAAGAGGACACTGCAGCTCTGAACAAAAACAATTAAAGGAAAATGAAAGACGGCCCCCAAGGGTTAAAAATAGAAAATTATCAACATGCATGCTGGAATCCACTACCCCCCAGCCCCCACATCACCTCCCGCACCAGCACCCCCACACCCTCCTCAAACTTACTGGGCCTGCATTGTTATGTATGATCAGATCTGCCAGTTCTTCCTCTAAGCTCCTTGTCACATTTTGACTTAATGAAGTGCAACTTAGAAGGGAATTGGGTTCATCATGCTAGTCGCACGATGCTCCCTTGTTGTAGCAAACAGGAGTGGCATGGGACCGAAGCGCTACAGCGCGAGTCGTTATCATTCCGGTCAGTCTGTTTAACACAAAATTAAACAAAGAACTAATTAGTGCCTCATGAATTAATAACTGCACTGTTGCTGAGAAGAAGTTAGGTTGCTGAGGGGAGATATAAAATAAGTAGGAAGATCAGGTTAGAATTATTATTACTTTTTCGGGGATGCCTGAGCTGTCAAGGTTAGGAAACTTTTGAGAGGATTTAAGAGTGACTCAACTGGTTCTGCCAAAGTCAGTTTCTGTCCTGAAGTTACAGTGTCTGGGTTAATGGATGTCATATAAGACACTGCACTTTTCTGCATAAGAAATAAAGGCTTTTAGTTGTAATTATCAACTTTACATTTTAGCCATGTATTTGAATAAGGAACCGGCACTAGATATTCGCCCGCTACTATTTTCAGCTTCAGCTATGGTGTTTACCTAAGCGGGGTTTGATCCAGACATGTTTGTATCCATGTATGTTTTTTGCTGCCTGTGTTTGATTCTTTATGCTGCAAAACTGTGTACCATGATTAAAATATCCATCAAAGTCTGATTTTCTAAAACTATACACAGACATAGGTAACTGTACTCTACAACTCCTTCCCATGCTACTACGGACTTTACAAACCACAGCCTCCTCTCTTACCACCCCCTTCTCCCCCAGCTGTGATGTGGAGCCTGGATTTCTTTTATGCTGTATATTAAAAGGATAGGAGTGAACAAACACATTTTTCTTTTTGCGGCATCTAGAGGGCCTGCTACATAAAGTCAACCACTGCAGATTAGATGGGCAAATGTAGGGATTTCTCAAAAACACGTATCTGCATGCATATACATTGGAACAATCAGTGTCTGGGTTTTTAATGTTTCGCCTTTGCTCTTCTCCTCAGATGAAGTGAGCCCCTGAACGGAGTGACTCCCCAGGAAGAGAAAACGAGGTAGGACAAATCCCCAACATGACTGATTACTGTCCCCACCATCTCCCCTGTTCATATCTACAACAATATCAGGCATCTTCATTAATCCCCATGGATCAATGTGTCTGGGGGTTGTAAAAATTGACAAATGACTTATTAGAATCCCACCGTTTTATTTTCCAACTGATTAACTCACAGCAATGTCGTACACTATACAGGCACACTGATGTATCTGTTTTCCAAAGATGGCCCCCCTCTCTCTCATTCTTTTTTTTCTCACTCTCCGTCTTTCTGTCTGTCTTGTTATGAGGAATCTATACTGTGTAAAAAAACACCACTAACATCGTGTATTAGAAACCTTGGCGACCTGCAACGACTGAAAACTACATCAACAATAAGCTGCTTTTGATGTATAAAAACTGCCATTTTATTGGTTTCCTGACATAAACAGCTGTTTAGCAGTCCTTTGGTCGACTTGTGGTATGTGAAATAGTGCATTAATGAATACAGAGCAACCCATTGGAAAAAAATCAGTTAGTTTATGAAATTATAGGCTTTACACTGGCTGCAGTAAGAAAATGGATTTTAGCACCATAGACTATCATAATTCTGCCTGCATTTATGCCATGTTCTAGTTAATGAGGTTACAGTCTTCTGTTAATTATAACTTGATGTTCTTTTATTCCTGCTTTATGTCTAGATGTTGTTGTGGCAGCATCCCACGTTGTCATCTTGACAAAATAATATGATTTTTCCACTATGTGGCATTTATTACTGTAACAGACATTAGACACAGACATCTAAGTACAGATGACATCCACCAAATTAACAAGAGTATAAAACCTTTTGTTGCTGATAAAAAATCTGCCTCTGTACAATTTGACTCTCGAGAGGATGCTAATGACTTATGACTTGAAGAAACTGGGTTGCTTTTTTTTCTCTCCCTGAGATGAAACCTTCTGTGCTAATGATGTTAGCTGGTATGAGCACAATGCTGATGTGGGAGTCTGTCATGAGGATGCATACAACAGCCCTTGCCCCTGGCCTCCTAGTCAAGAGGGATCTAAACATTCAGAAGTGACACCGTGGGCTGTCTCATGTCAAACCAGAGACCCTTGCTATCACCGGGGGGGTGGCATGGCCGTGAATTGAGGCGGAAGGCTACACCACACTCCTTTGTTTCTGGTGGTGTCACTCACACACCAGAGAGAAGACACACTCCTTGCATCAATCAGAGCCCCAGATACATGCCCAGTGTAGTATCCACAGATTTCCACATAGATTCAATAACTATCAGCAACACAAGGATGAGAGCTGAGAATCAGAGTCAGTGCAGCCGAATCTCTGTCTAAAAGTTCCCCTAACAGCTGGATGTGTGGCTCGACATACACGCAGTCTTTAGACCGGTTGCTTTGGAAGTCGCGTGGAGCAAAGTATGAGTCAACTGTAGTGCAGACTACATATCTAAACTTAAGTCCCCTTTGTCTAACCACATAACAACAGCATAACTGAGTAGAGTTAGTTTAATTGGCTTTTGATATATATTAATGCAACTAATCATAAAGGGCAGCCGGCTCTAACATGGGGCGGGCATGACATCCCCCCACTCCTTTTGGCTTCGGCAGACTTAGGCTAGGGAACACTCCCCAGAGCGGAGTCCCTCTCTTAGACAGTGGGAAGAAAATTAAACTGCCAAATTTGTTTTCATTGGTTCCAGGGCCAATCTCAGGGGACTTCAAGGCTTTTAATTGAGCTCACAGAGCAGAAATTTGTGGGGCTGCTTACCAACAACAATGGTGTCTCCCTTTTAGTTATCTTTGGTCTCAGTGAAATATCAGGCAGATTGGGAATAATTGTTAAGTAAAGTGAAGTTAAAATGAGTTTGTATTATGCGTTTTGTAATTTAAGGCCCTGTTAAGGTTCTTTTCTACTCCACCTCAAGGAAATTGGTTTGATAATAATCGATAATTTAAATTCAGACTCACTTTGTTTAGTGTTCTGTTGGCTTTTCAGGGCTTGTGTGTAGGAGGACAATGATTCTCTAATAAACAGGAGTTCATTTAGTCATGGATAAAGGTAAATAAAGCCCACAGCTCACAGGAAAGATAATTTGTCTCAGTGAGGAAAAAAGAGCAACAACTCATAAAACTCAATTTAGTATAATTGTATCACTCAGTATTGTATAATAACAAAAACGAGAAGCCGCCTTCTCATTTTCCACACTTTTCTCTCTCTCCTACACTTTTTGTCCTTTTAAATTTTTCCAGTGTGTCAAAACAGGCAAAGGCTACATAGAAACGGCGGCCCTGTGTAAATATTTATGATGTAACATCTCCATGTGAATAGACTTTCCTCCCAATCCATCCATCATTACGGGCATATCGTGAAAGCCCACCTCCCGGTGGTGGCTCAGGCCTTAGGAAGCTCAGACAGGAGCGGCGTGTCCCCCTCTCATTCAAAGTATTTGTTTTTCTTTTGACTGGGGGCAGCCCAGCTGTGAGGGCATTTCATGTGTCAGCCCCTCCGTTTTCATTCAGGGCTGACTTCAAAGCCTATTTTGGCTCATTGTTTCTGTGACGTGACTGCCGGACCTGAAAATGCCCAAACAGAAAAATGTGATGTAGGTCAAATTACAGCAGTTGTGCCCCTGAAAAAGAAGAATTCTTATGGTAAAAACATAAACCCCTGGTTACCGCCTAACCCCGGCTTTTGTGCTTGTTTGTCCACATATCTCTTTATTTGTTCAAAGTAGAGCTGAATGGACATTGGAAGATGTCGAATAACAAGGCTGTAGTTCAGAGTTGCTGGCAGAAAATCAATGTTTTAAGTCTGATCTTTTCTTTGCTGCTTCTTTTCTAATTTATAACACTCCACTCACCAGCAAAATGTCAAATATGTAACTTACTTGTTGAAAATGTATCATAAATTACAATGAGGTTGCAGACTGTAGTAGTGTCCTGTATTTTGTGTTTCTCTAAGTCTGAACAAGACTTAAGGACAGATGCAGAGTATCTGTTAGGGCCTGTGTATGCACAGTACTTTAACTTGTGCAATTGTTTGACATGTGAAATGTCTTCATTTGGTACAAACAAAGTGGGATGAAGGCTCTGCTATATTTTTTCAAGCTCGGCAGTCCTTAAGAATGTGAACGTGCAGTAGATCTAGGAGGTTGTGTGTTTGCAAAAGTAGGTAAGTCTACTGCCTTACATAAGTGGATTACAAGGTTTTAGGCTTTTCTCCTTGCACAACTTACCAGCAGAAAATAAGTGTTACAGACATTAGCAAAATATTGGCTCCCAGACTCTCATAATATTATCATTAGCCACTGAGGATTGCTGAAATGTGATTAATACATCACCATTTTGACAGACTGAGGCTGAAAAGGTAATATGGATTATTACAATGGTTGTAGAGCTCAATACTGCCATCCAAGTTTATCCATTTATCTGCAATGATGAGACTCCTTTGTGTTGTATAGCATTGTAACATCTATCTAAATAACAAAAGATATCTCTCCCATACACAATTGTCATGCTGTTAATATTCAGCCCATGCAACAGTGCACATGGGAATGGAGTGCTGAGACAAAACTTGACTCAGAACGGGGAAAAAGTCCATAGAACATTATGAGCACTATGAATCGATGTTTAAGCCTGTAGTACTGGGCACTTTTTCCTTGGCTTCGGTATCTGATTACCTTCAAACAAAAATATTGCTCCTGTATTGTTCAATTACAACTGGTTGAGTGCTGAATGATGCAATTCACTATCTAAGAGCTTTTTTTTCTTTCTTTGTGTATACACTTTGTGTGTGTTTCATTTAACTGGCCTTGGACGATACACGTTGAATAAATGCCATTTTTCTGTCGTTTCAAGTGCCTCTTTTCTCTCTGTGGATCCATTCAAGCTTTCAATACCTTTTCTCCCCCTCTCTTCTCCTGTCTCTTTTTTTCCACAAGCAGGAGGGTTTTACTTTACTCCTTTGTCATCCTAATTGATTGCATTAACCTTTTGAGTATTGAATTTCCTGTGCATCACGCCGAGCACAATGTGGAATATTATCATAATCCTTCCAAGTAATGGACACAGGGCAATCAACAATGCTTTAGGAAAAGTACATCTTTGAAAGATGAAGCATCATATTATTTTCAGTCCAAAGATCTGGATAGGGTAAGACTGTTGAGCTTTAAGAAACTTTGTCAATAAGTGCAGTTTTTTCCCCCCATTTATTAAAGAAGTCAAGAATGCGTATTGTAATTTGTGCTCTGTTGGGAATTGATGTGAAAGTTTCGGATTGTGTGCAAGAGGCTGTTACACAAACACATACAGTGCTGTACATGATCAGTCTATTATGACCTATGTTGATATATAAGAAATTATTCTATAATAATTGACCAGTGAAAAAGATCTGCATGTGTAGTACTATATAAATCTTTAGCACTTGTTTTTCTGAGGCTTTTTAAATAATATTATAATCTTTCAAATCATTCTAGTATTTCTAATGACATAATGATCATTTCACCCAGCTTTGCAAGTTACAATTACAACTACATTTAACACATAAAGCCACAAATTGAATCTCATATCTTAAAAAGTTGCATAATTTAGGTCCATAATAAAAATATGTAAAATCTTGTAGCCATTTTTTTCTTTGGATGTGGTGTGTTGCATCTCAGGTGGGGAAGGAATCATAGCCAGCAGTGCTAGCATCCCCTTTATACATTTTTTCTTTGCAAAGTGCTGTGATTTGTTTGACAGCGACAGGATTGCTTCTCCACTTTTTGCTGATGATGTTATTTTGTTGACCACATCTGAACTCTGCAATGATTTGCACCTAAGTTTGAAGAATTGAGATGACAAGTCTCTCTAGGGTCTGAGGCCCCAGCTCACTACTAGTCAATGGTGGTTCGCCCCATTTGGACTGGGGAGCCCCCACTAAATAAAACATTGCAGTGAACATGGGTGCTAATCACTACCTCCGAGCTTGGAGTCTGGGTAGCCATGGAGAGAATTTGATTAAAAAATGAATGGGTCAACTGTCTTAGCTGTTTTTACTCAATATTTTGTGGTTGCAATAAAGTTTTGCAGCAAACACCATAAACAGTAGAGAGTGCACGCTCAAGTTGCAGCAAATAACTGTTGGTTTGCGAGAGTGAAACATTGCATTAAGATAAAATACAGTGCAGGTGCAGCGTTATTTCTTATCAGGAAATAGTTTTATATTATGTTGAGAGGTCAGAGTAGACAAGCTTTAGTGGCAGGGTGAGCCCTCGATTTACCTAGCAAGTACTTTAATCTCTTTTTACTCTTTCCAAAGTCCTGTTTTGTTACTGGGGAGGTGCACGTTGAATTTCCCAGTTTTTCTTAATACTCTTTACCTGAAAGTTATCAGCAGGATTAGTGAAATACATTTAAACAGACACTATCAGTATATTCCTTCATAACACTGTGCTTCAACTACATCAATAATATTAAGGCCCCAAGCCTAAAACATACAGAACACCCTCCAAGGATAACAGTACAGTAATAGCCTGTTAACAAGGTAGGAGGTAGCCTATTGGCCTATTGAGTTTAATCTGTTGATGTAGCTATTTTATTTAAACATGATAGTAAAGGAATAAAAAGTAGTTTATGTTGCAAGACCAATGTAATACCCATAACTGTCTTATAAAGGCTTAATGTCAAAAGGCTTTAGGGGAAGTGTCTCCAGAATAACACTAAACAGCCTTGAGCTTGCGAATTAGAGACAGCAAATCTTTGAGCATAACGTGACAACTGGGATAGTTTAGAGGGATACAAGTGGGCAATAAGTTTTACTGAACAATACTGATGTATGATAAACTTATTATAGCATTATGTATATTTTTAATATATCAGGAAAAGGAATCCTTACACATGATGCAGTGTGATAGAACAAACGTAATATAATGATGATGCATGCATTTGAACACTTAGGAACTTCTAATCATTTCTGATCAGCCATGACGTGTGTTGTCCAAAATCTACTTAGTCATCATGTGCGTGCTGATGAAAAACTAGAAATATGTGATCTGTGGTGAAAACAGTTTGAGCGTGAACCCGTCCAGTCTTGAAAAGCCTAGTTGTGGCATTAAATGCCGCTCATCTGCAGTCCACTCATAGCCCCATCTGCTGTGTATTTCTGTTATAAACTGTCTAGTTACAGTGTTGTTGACTTCTACAGACTGCTGTGTGTTTCTCTGTAAACACTAGCATAACTGCATTAAAGTAATTGATTGTTGAAAAACAGACAAAAACTGTTATCATGTTTCCCTGGCAACGGCAAGCATTATCTGAGTTCGGTTGATGAATTGAAGCAAAACACCCTGTAATTCATATCAACTCTATTATATTTTTCAGCTCAAAGAGGAAAAATCAATTGAAACAAGCTCTTATGCATGGATAGATGCTAGTTTTGATCAATACTGTTTTCACAGGGATAGTGCCTTTGAGTCTGATTGAGGCCAGGTTACATAAAGCTGGTCGGTGTTATCCTGGAATAATAAAAAACAAAATGCAGACGTTCAAAAGGGGTACAGTCTCTATTTGGGCACATCTTTTGCCACATTGACCTGAGATTTATTGATCAAAATAGAATGATGTGATTGAGTGAGGATGTGGGTCACAAAATAGGTCAAGGTCAGTCAACAGCACAAAGCCTAATCCTGTCCATCTTTTGTATTCCATCAAACGTCACTGGTATTCCCACTGGGAACATCTGGGCCCTCAGCATATGGAAAGTAAGGGCCCTAAGTTCAATTATACAAGCCCATTGAGCTTCAGAATATTGACATATCTCGGTATTCTGAAAATGTCATGGATAATGATCCACCGGTTCACCAGAAAATGCTTTCATACAAACCAAGATCTGGAGGCAAGATGTGGAGTGCATTGAATTTGTAGTCTGTAGTTATAAGGTCAGGATTTACCTGCTTAAAGGTGGGTTTGATATGCATGAGAGCTTTTGTTTTCTCCAAGGCAACAGTTATCACACAACGTTCATAAAAATCATACATACCATGTGGTAAATCGGGTGTTTTGCAAAGGCAGCGAAAGTGTGAGGAACGTATACAAAGGTTACATAACTAATTTAGTTATGTTCAATGATCATAATTAATGTACATTATCGCTGACTGGCTGCACAGAGATGGACACAGATATAACAACTGCAGAAAAATATTTCAGTTCATTGGTCACAGACAGCAGTCTAAGTATTGTAGTGCATGGTTGGGAGTCGACACTAAACTGAGTTAATTACAGCCAGACTTTTCAAACTTCAGAAGACCATAAAAACAGAACATTTCCAGCAGAAGAGTTTGTCTGCTGTGAGAATGTAAGTTCAACCGACTTGGTGCTTTGGGATCCAAAGCCTTGATAAAGATATTTTACTCAGGGTCTCCGTTGCTGTATGGCTGTGGGCTGTCTTGATGCTCGCAGCCTGTAGCCCTGCTGTTTGAGGTTTTATTTACTGAACTGACACGTCACATGTCTTGGCTTAGCACTCTCCTCTGTTGTAACCTTTCTTAAATATTAAATGATTAGCATTTCCTATAAATAACATATTGTGTAAAATCTGCAAACACGATGAGTCAGACTTTGACACGCCTTAACTTTGCTCATTCACATAAAAAATCACACCTAAAAATGTGGACACTGGAGACAGTTTTTTTTTCTCCTTGTTGTTATTGCTGCAGTGTCTGTGTGTCTTTATATTTGAATACTCAGTCTTGCTCTTTTCAGCAACAGCTATAGACAGAATCTTAATTGATCTAATCTCGTTACTGCTTGCTATTTTCAACAGTTCCATTAGAAAACTCCCATCCTCCCCCACTTTGTCTCTCTTCCTTCACCTCCCACACTCTCTACCCCCCATCTGCCCTGACCTACATGGTAGTCACATGGCCCCGGCTCCCTGGCTTGGCATTTTATGGAAAATCTGCAGGAGATAAAGCCACAGGGTTTAAAGTGTTATCCCTGCCTGTCCTTTGAGAAGGGCTAAACACTGAATGAGGTGTTATTGCATCAATGCTGTTGGACACACACAGGCAGCAAAGAGGATATCTTCCTCCCTCCTTCCCTCTTTCTCTATGTCTCTCTCCCTCTCCCTCCTCAGTTTGATTGGATTTAGTAGAGTGTTACCACTGTGACTTTGGGGATTTCTTTTTCCCTGTCACTGTCTTCTGCATGCTTGCTTGGGTTATTTACTTAACTTGTCCAGAAAATGGACTGTGATCTGCAGCTTACTGCCAAAGCTAGGGAGAGACAAGTGTCTCATGCTAGTTAAGATATGCCAAACAGGCACCTAGACACTTCCATTGCTGATCTGGCTTGCTTACTCCCATGCTGGTGGTGAGGGCTTAGTTTTGCACTGTGACCGAGTCCCCTTCACACTGTTGTCTGCCCGTAAATTTTCTGCTGCCCTTGCTATTCAGCCAATTACAGCAAAAGAGCTTTAGCAATTTTTCCCCTTCTCTTCCTCCTGGTGGTATATTTATATATTTATTTTACAAGCGCATGACAAGCATTGCTGAAGGTTAAAAAAATGCTGAATTTCAAAGTGCGTATAATGTCAGCTTTTTTTCTATAACTGGACTAATCAATAGAAGTCAGCTTTATCTTGTGCAGAATAAACACAGACACACTACAGATTAATAAATCTTCTTTACCTGCTGCGCTTTAATTGAGTCTTTTTTCACTGATTTAACTACTTAAATGTAAAAATCGACGGCGCATCTTGATAATAACCATGCAGATATTTGCAAGAGAGTAAATTATTTTAACTCTTTTTACATTCATAATTCTGTTGCTCAAGGTTAAAGTGAGCTCACCTGATAAACAAATAAGCCACAATTATTTTATGCATACCTCACAATTCAATTATGTGAGGTATGCACAGTATTCCTGTCTAATGTCTATTAGTAGTCTATTCTTCTGAAACTTAAAGCAGGAAATACCTGAAAATTAAAGTGACTAACAGGGATACCGTGGAAGTGGATGCAAATAAGTTCAGTTTATCTGGACTTTGCAGGTCTTATGGTCTGTCCCTCTGCACCTATTGGGGGTTTTATGCTGTCAGCATCTTTCCTGTCCCGTTGACATTAATCTGCTCTGTCCCATACTGTCAACCTCAGTACTTGTGGCTATATATTCAGTAAGTGGTGTAGAAGTGCACACCCTTAAACCAGTATTCACAATAATGAGGTCTACTGTATTTCAGTGTACACATGACATGTTCTTCTCTGGTATGTTCTTGGAGTTGTTTACTCTTTTCAAGCTAGGACGTAGCACAAAATATATTTGACCTGATGTCTGTGAAAGGCCACAAAATGTCTATCAATACAATGTCAAATGTAATGCAGAGCCACAAAGCAGTTAAGGAATGCATCCAATGTGCTCTGCCAGGTTGCATTCTGGTGTTAAAATGACCAGAGCAAATATCTTCTCAAAACACTGGATAATATAAGGCAGTCAGGACGTCTTTGCATCACTGTGACGACTGGTCGTAGTCTTAATGCAGCTATACTTACAACAGTCCCACTGCAACCAAAAAAAGAACATCACATAGATTTTATTGTTCTATCTCTCATAAAAACAAAACCAGAAGTTACACAAGTGATAATTGTGCATAAAAGAAGTGACACCACAAAATGCACAGTGTTCCAAAACAAGAGAGTGGAAGAATAAAGGGCTCTTTCCACCAGTGTAAAATCAACCACGCCTAGCAGTGGGAACGGAAAGCAAAACTGCTTAATGTGACAAAATAAAGACAGAAACACTCCAAGGGAAAGTTAGAATTAGGATCCTGAAAGATTTATGCCTCCATTTTATTTATAATTTGTTTTCTTTTCCTTATTGGAATTGAGTTGCAACTGAATATTTGATGAACACAGCCTGGAAGTAAGGATGTTATGTCAGCAAGGAAACAAGAAGTAAAGAGAAAGAAACCAAGAAATGTGTTTTGCAAAGTTTGCGCTTTGGAATGAACTAATATGCTTCTGCTTTAACAAGTGGCTTGTTAATTGAATGTGGGGGGAGTTCGCTATCTGCAGGTTGTGCCGGTTGTGCTGAGCCCTAGTGAGGCCAGCACGCGCCTTTCCGTATGCACTGCGCTGAGTGCTGGGTACTCTCCGTGCACAGAACACCATCTGCATTTTGCTGTTAACGCGCCTTCACATCCAAGGGAGGATTAGGAGAAAATCCCCAGGTTTTTTTCAACCAGTTGACAAATATCAGATTTGTCTCTAAAAAATTAGCTCCATCTATATCTCCCACCATATGACACACAAAAAAGATTATCTTTAATACCCAGCCAGCTTGGGTGTGGAAAAAGCAGATTAAAGTTTCAGTTCGGTCATATTTACCCAGCCACTTCAAGTACAAGACTGCCTGTATTACACAGTAGACAGACCTCTTCACGAGGAGTCCTCCCCACACATGTACAGCCACCCCCACCCCCAAGCCTTTACCTTCCAGAAACAAGATGTCTGCCTTGAAACAATTAGACATCATACTTAAATAATTCATCATTTCCCAGTCAGTCTTTCTCTTCTGTGCGTCCTTTAAACAGACAGAGTGAGCTGCCAAAGGGGCTGAAGTGAATAACAGCAGCAGGTGCCTTTTCAGATGGAGCTTTGTAGTCTGCAGAGGGTGCTGAGCTGTTATTTTAGTGGCCCACTGGTAAGGAGGAGTCTGTGGCTGGGAAATGGACCTTGTGGCTGACCTGAGACCCCAGAGCTGTCCTATTAGCAGTGTGCTCTCCACTGCGTTACCAGCAATAATGTTTGACTTCAGTTGCAGCCACATATGTGATGAAACACAGCTTAAAACAATACAAGATGCACCCCTGCAATCACCTGCAAAGTTGAAGCTGAAGCCGAAGCTGAAGCGTTGCTCACATCCCCGTTTAACAGTTTAAGAACCTTACTTCCTAAAAATAAACCCCTTTGACCCTGAAGGAGGTCATTTGTGTTTGTAGTGACAGATTGGGAGACTGGACATGCATGATTATTACCCATCAACATGTATCAGAGGGATTTAAACATACACTTTAAGCCTCTGCTAAGTCAGTATGTTCATCCTGACCATTTCATTATCAAATGCATAATCATCATCTGCCAAGGACAGAACTAAAGGCCTAAGGCCCTACCTGGTGTCCTGGATGTTGACTTCCTTGCTTCCGCTCAAGACCACTGCCCCACCCAGAGGTTGCTTTATGAACACAGGAGCCCCATAAATGAAATTAAGGTGTCAATTAGTCAATTACAGCATAATAACTCTGAGGGCAGACATTTAGAGACAGAGAGAACCTCAGCTAAGTTCATTTCCTCCGGCCCAGGAGCCCAGCACTTGGCACACGTCACTCCCCACCCAGACTCGCTGAATAAGGGCCCCAGTGCTCTCCCTAATGTTATTTTCCCCTGGATATCTTTTTTGATCAACAATTTCCTTTCATGGGTTTGTTTTTCAGATGCAGGGGTTGTACTTTTTCTCTCCCCAATTTGGCTAGGGAGAATTTTATAATTTAGTAATTAAAATCTTTGTTAGGCTTTAGAAATTGCAGCTAATTGAATTTAATGGGAAGATGAATTTCAATTTTATTTGATTAGCAGGACCCCTGGCATAGGTATTTATGGAAAAAACTCTACAAAAATATGCTGTGTGGGCTAAGATGGCATAATAGAATTACAGATAATCGGATTTCACTGTCATGAATTTCACTCTAATTTCACTCTAATTTTCCATTAGATAGCTGGTTTACAAATATTTGCTCATCTGCGATGGGAAAGGCTATCTGTCTAAAATGATTACGGAGCGAGCCTTCAGAAATATGTCCCTTTTTTCCCCTCCCTTTTAAAAACCAGATTGCGAGGGATCAAAATTAGGAAGATTGCATTATGGATGTCTGCATCCGGGAGAGCAATGGGGGAGATATGATGATTACGGCCGGGGGATGAAAGCAGTGTCAAGAAAAATGTATGACTCAAAAACATAGGCCTATTCTATCTACAAAATCTCTGCTCTCAGCACACTGCCGCCAAGCAACATGCTATATCATAATTCATGTAATATCATAAACAGCGCACGAATAAAGGAAAGACATTGCAGCAGGTTGACATACAAATATACCTTACACCGTACCTCATATAAACTTCATGTTAATTGCTTTCAAGTGGGTTCCAATAATTACATTTTGCCATGTGATTTTCATAGTGCATGTATGTAGCTGTATATACAGCTTTACAGCAATTATTAAAATCAAATGAGATTCTGAAGAGTCATTGTCATGAGTAATGCAAATGATGATCATCAAGCGGTGGTGTGTTGCCATGATCATTGTTCTGGCTATATTTGTGTGTACGTTTAATATTCAGCTCCTTGTCTGCTTAAAAATAAATATATAATGCAATATAAACAGACGTGAGACGGAATAATATCCCACATCACAGGCAACCTCAAATAACACCAGGGTGAGCTCTTGTTGAAGCCCACTTTAAAAGCCCCTGCTTCAGAATTAGGCGTTTACACGTTCAATTTCCTGCCAATTTATCAACAACATGACAGTGAATATCAAGAATAAAACTGGTCCGGAGTCTGCCAAAAAAAAAAACTCATCCTACTTTGTTCCTACGTTGGTGTTTGTTGTGCGTGAAGTTAGATGCTCCTCCTGTGTAATCCCTACCCCCCCACACACACCCACCTGTTAGCTTCACCAGTTAGGACAGACCTCCACTCTACACCGACGTGCACCCACTCCATCTTTTCCGATTCTCTCGCTCACTTTTTGCCCCGACCTGCCACAGACTGCATGAGGGGTTCAAAAACACAATCGGACTCTCTGCAAAGGTCAGATTTCTCACTCGGCATGTCTCAGGGCTTTGGCCACAAAAGCCACTGAATTCACATCTTTCAACTGGACCCTGGCTTTTGTCCTGGGGAATGGAGGACTCGAAGTGGGCCCTGCACCAGACCAGCCCCTCCTGGAGTGCACTGTCAGGGGCAGCCAAACGTCTGGCCCAGCGGCCCTTTGACTGATGTACCCCTGCCATGTCACGTGCACAAGATCGCACACACACACACTCACATGCATACACACTCCACCTTGCCCTCAACATTCTCCCGCATGCACCACACAATACCCTCAGACCAGATCAAACGAAAAGCCTCACAGCTCCTTTTGAAAAGTAATGGTTTCGCCCCCAAAGATGGCAGCTCGAGGGCCAGAGGGCCGTATTGCATGGACAACAGACCCTCCCTCCTGTGGACATTGTTACATGAATAGAATTCACCCTGCAAACCAAAACGTCCCCCTAAATCAAGTTTAAAGATGCTGGAGTAGTTCTTGTTGACCTTTTTATTGATATGCTGTACCTGTGTGGAACAAAGCATCATTCATACAGCCAGAAATATTACATTATTATCTTCCTAACAGTCATTTTGAAGTAATTTAAAACTATTAGAAATGTTTTTTTGTACATGATTAAAGATACAATTCAAATAATGTTCAATTTCTAGGCAGCATTTAGTCCAAAGTTGCTTCAGGAATGAGCCAAATCTTACCAGGTCTCACTAATCCACAAACAGTAAGTGATTGATGACAAACAAGGACTGACATTTGACAAAAGATTTTATTCAACACCTTTCCAACTGAAATAAAAGAGCTGGTGCCACGTCAGGTCATGTACAACAAAAACAATTAGATTTTTATCATGGCTAACAAAAACTGAAGTAGTATTTACAGTACAATGTTAGATCAAGGGTGGAACCTTTTGATGCAAACTCTTTTAAGGACATTTTCCTTTATGTGGCTTAGGAAGGAGGAGACAAAGCTGTTTTTTTCCATTATTAACCCAGATGAGTCATCATAATTTCAGAATCAACCAAAACCTGTTTTATGTACATACTTTGGACTCTGCTGACAGCACTCAGGAACTGAAGCTAGGACCTTGAATCATTGCATTATAGTTCACAGCCATAAAGTTGTTCATTTCCTCTTTTCTGTAACCATTAAATGTGATCATACGCCACCTTTATTCAAAATAAAACTACGGTGGAAAGCAGGAATATCCTGTGACCTTTCAGAGTTGAGCTTTTTTGTGTCACTTTTTAAATTCCACATTCTTGATACTGAGCCATGTTTACAGTATGGGCATTATGTTTAAATGGTCCAGAGACACTTTGCATGCCACTGCGGAAGAAACTGCCAGGCAAATAAGGGGTTTGTCTTATAAAGTATTCATTGTCACCTGGTAACGGCTGTCGTTTATCATTTCACCTGAAATTACAATGAAAACTGATAGCTTATCATAGGGAGGGAAGGAGACACAGTGTGCTCCTAGGGAGAGAGGCAAAGAAAGTATACTACACTACCCTGAAATAGAGAGGATCTCAGTTCTGTGAGAGAGAGAAGTGAGAGTTATTTGCTGTAAGCTAAAATGTTAAACCGGCTCGAATATTAGTTTCCGATTTTTTTCATGTCACGTATTTCAGGACTATTGTGTATGTTCCAGTTTGAGATATATTTCACATACTGTAATTGTTTCTTAAGTGAATGCAGGGAGGATTGAGCCGTTGGGTGGCTTGCTGACACGATTCTTTAAATATTATTTCACTTACTCTAGTTTTACTTTCTATAAAGCTTTAATAAAATATTGGTTTTAAAAATGAAGGTGTTGAACGTAGTCCCACGAAATTGGATTGCAATTAATCTAAAGGCTTTATAAATAATTGTGCGCAACGAGAGTAAGATATATTTTAATACACGTCTAATGTTTTCCTCAGTAAAACCCTCTTTTAAAGTGCTGTTCCCCTCATTTGAATAGAGGCAGTGGAGGCTCCACCCCAAGAGAGTTGAAAGGCTAGAGGACCACAAAGATGGAAAAGGCCAGCCCACTGAGGGAGGGAGAAAAAACTGCTCCGGTTCCTCTGCCATAATTTCCTATCAGCCTATTCAGACAACATCACCAACAGCTTGGTCTGTGCGTGTATGTGTGTATGGGAGCAAAGCAAAGAGCGAGAGAGAGAGAGAGAGCGAGCGAGAGAAAGGCAGCGCACAAGAGACAGAGAGAGAGAGAGAGAGAGAGAGCCACATCGAGAGCGCACGAGAGAGAGAGAGAGAGAGGGGAAGGGGGAGGCTCCATATTCTTTCACCTACCCCCTGTCAAACCACAGAAAGGAGGGGCCAGACTCTAAGCTGCCAATCAAATCCGCTCGTGGCAGCCGGCATTATCTCAGCAACAAACTATTGACAGATTACATGTCAAGGAGTTTAGTGCATGATTGAAGGAAGCCTTTTTTTATCTAGTTACTTTTCCGCTTTATTTCCCCTTCTACCAACCAACATTCGAATGACTTTCTGACAGAGTTGAGTAATATTATGAAAGTTACATGTCTGAGAGGATTTAACTTCGACTTCCCTGAATATGGTGAGTACTCTTCTTCTTTTCTATCTTTGCCAGATATGTTTTATTAGCTGACAGTTGAAGGTGTGCCTTTATCTCTGACTAAATATACAGAGAGGAGAAGTTGTTTATGATTAAACTATGTGCCAGCACTTACGTATACCCAAGTGTTGCGACACCCTTATTTATAGCTGTTTGACAGTGCCCAAAGGTGACTGCAATATCAAATAAGATTGCCCATTTCCCCAGCACACGATTCATGACGCTGCGTTACACATGTGAAGAAAGTTCACAAAGCCAGTTTCATTTTCTCTTGTCAGAGTGTATTTCTCTTCTAGGATATGAGAACAGCTTAACTCCCTGTCAGGCTCTTTTTTTTTTTTTTTCTTCATCCGTGTTTTCTACTTGTTTAGTCGGTTCATTTAATTACATGTTTTTGAAAAGCCAGCATTTGGTACAGTAGAAACACAGGTATTGGTTTTAGCCACAGAGGCACTGGCAATGCCATTAGAGTACAGTGAATGGCCTAAGGGTTTGTTGCCAAGGGGACAAAGCAAACAAACTAGTGTGTTGCTTATGTTGTCACACATGTAAAGAGAACAAGAGCAGTACTAACACCTTTCCAGGTACTTCTAATGAGTGTATGTAAAGCACACAGGTGTGTGTCACATTAAAAAAACAACAGTCTGATAATCGAATCCACTACATGTTAAAATATTACAAAAATAAAACAATATTCTTTCAGAATAATTAATAAAATTGTTGTTTTATTTAATATTTTTGTGCAAATGCACCTGTGCGGACGATTTTTAAAAATGTAATTAGACCTGTAACTGTCAGATTAGCCCCAGTCATTGTGTGCGTACTTTTGGGAAGATAAACTTGTCCAGTTGTAACTGGATTACACCTCACCTATGCACAGTGACAATTTGTGAGCGTCACTCTCTTTATTACTTTACTCGTAAGCAGGGTTCTGTGTGTGTTTTAAAATAAGTCACATTTTAGAGTCAAATGTAGTTCTTTCTATTTTGTGTGTATGGTATGCATGCGAGTTTTCAGTTTGCATGCAGTGAGTGGCGTCTTCCCTTTTATACATACGTGTTTGTATTAATAGCCCCTATGTTTCATTATTTGCACTATACATAAATATAGCTATTCAATAGCTAAACTATAACGTTTTGACATATTATGACTTCCTGTTTTACTTCAATAAATCTTTTCATCCTTATTTACATGTTTTAAAGTCATACAGTATATAGTAGTAGTAGTAGTATGTTTAGTAAAGGTTTGTTGTTTTTAAAAACCGACCAGTTTTTTAAATTACTGAATTAATGTTCTTTTTTTTTATATACAGAGTTGTTCTTTGTGGTGCTTTCATAATTTTAGTAAAAAAAAAATAAAAATCTGTATTTCAAAGTTCATTATAGCAGATTTTGCTCCGGGCTGTTATTTTCAGTACGTTTATTTACCACTTACATACTGTGTCTGTACTTATTTGAATCCCGTTAACGAGTATTTGTTTTCTGGTGGTGTCTAATCTTGCCGTTGAGCACACTCCAAACTGACACCAAACAGGATTCTCTGCTCTTTAACGTACAGAAACTGATGAAAAATAAAAGCAATCTAAAGATGATGTGTCTTATTAAATACAACTGAGGCAGTATAGTAGAGTGTGTAGTAGACCAGTGTGACCACAGGGTTTCACAAACACATGAGTGACAGACATGAGGACTCAGTTATTTGGTCTGGTTATTTAAAGTGTCCTGTATTATAGTTTAAAATAACAACAAACAAGTGCAACTGCTATCGTGACACACCCTAATTTCAAACTTTTCGTCAGCTCGGAAAATGTTTTTCTACCCTCTTATGAGTCATAATGTTGATTGCCTTCTCCCTCACTGAGTTGTCTCATTAACCCTTTGTGGCCCTCTCCATCTTTTACGGCCTTCCACAAAACCAGAATGAAATGAGGGAGAAAAACAAGCCCAGGTCTGAAGGCCCTCAATAACCTTTTATCACAATTTAGCAATAACCTGAATCAATTTGATGTCTTAAGCAATAAAATATGCTGTTGCACTCCTATTTCTGCTGCTCCTTGGATGACAGTAAATTTACATTTTTTAATTAAACTAGCCGGAATTTTTATTAGGGGGCTGGACTATGCTAATGGAAATGTTGTGTACAGCAGATTAACAGAGTTTTGAAATAAATTTAACAGGGAGACATTTGGAAAAAAAAAATGTGAGTCATTGTCTTTAACCTCTTTCATGCCGATTTCTCCTGGGGGATCCTTGTATTCCAAGGAGCCTTGTCAGGGAAGAGTGCTTCTCAGCAACGAGGTGATTAGTATTGGCTTGTCAACCGAGAAAAACATTCACATTCTTAATAATTATTTTTGAAATACTTTGTTTGTATGATACCAAAATGTAGGATTTTTTTGGTCATTAACTTATTTTTCTGGGATTTTAATGTAGTGGCACAATTTGCCTCACTTTCCTTGAGTTTGTTTGAATGAAGTGTTTTAACAAAAAAAAAGTGTTTTATTTTATGTTTTATTTTGCTCCGTTATTTTTTATGTGAAAAACAGAGAAATTTTATTGGGGCATTTTTATTTATATTTAAAACAGCCCAGCACCAGCTGGATTTTTCTCCTTTAATTTCCCTATCTTTAATTAATGGCTTTTCGGTTCTTAAATGTACTTTTATTATTTTTTACGCCTACGCCAGAGAAGAATCATTTTGAAAAATGTCAAACGTAGTAGTTAATAGCAGCGTATATGTTTGTGTAGTTTTATGGTGCGTTCGGAGTATTTGATTGATGTTACGCGAGGCTGTGTGTGTTATGCCTGGTTTTAGCAGAGTGGCAGGGGGAGAGAAGGGGGAACACCGGCAGCAGACAAGAGGAGGGAGGTGCGTGTGTGGGTGTGTGTGTGTGCGTGTGTGTGTGTGCTGGGTGGAGGGGGGTAGACAGAAAGAGAGGGACAGCTGAGTCCTGATTGAGCATGTGCCCAGTCATCAGACAGAAGCCAACCAACACCATAATTACCTTAACCCCCGTCTTTTAATACCCAAATCACACCAACTGGCCTTTTTTTTTTTTTTTTTTTTTTTTACCGGCAGAAAGAGGAAACATCAGAGATCAAATGATCAAATAAACTCCAGATGCATGTGGGCTGCCATGCATCTTGCTGCAGTAGCCAAAGTGTTCAGGGCTACTTGATATGGGCCAGGAGGAAGGCAAGTGGCATCACCACCCACTTTCTTCACTCCTGTGCACTCATGCAGTGGCCGGCACCTAATTAAAACCTCAAAGCTTCCCGTCACCAATCTAGAGTAATAGCCTAATTAATACTCAGCGAAGAAATATTCCAGAATGATAAACAGGTTGGACTTTGGGTCTTCGTTGCTTATTATCTAAAATATAATGGGTCAAATTTTTATTATCACAGATAATATATGTTTGTGAAACTGGTGTCGAAACTGTAAATATCATTTATATTGAAACTGTCTTAAAAAGGACAAATGTGAATTATAGCGCATATCCTTAATTAGAAAAATGATTTTTATGTATTATTTTTCTAGTAAAAATGTCAATTTGCCCTAATTTCCTTTTTGTTTGTCTCGGAGTAACCAGAAAAATAAATCCTGTTTTTAATCTCACAGCTGAATATGCCGTGTCATGTATTCCTGTGTGCAGAGAGAGAAGCTTCCAGTAACTTTTTTTTTCTTCTAAGAGGATATCCTAATCTTACATATGAAATCATAATTTCATGCAAAGTAAGGGAGAAGAATAATCTCTAGTCGCTGATATGCCATATAAGAGGGGAAAAGGGGAAAATGAAGAGGTAATTAGCAGAGTGGAAGACTTTGGCGCGTTTGTCTGAAAGCGTGGTCTCCACTGGCCATGAATGAATTTGCATGCTTTGCTTATCGAAGCGCACTTATTAGGCCAGCTGAAAGAGAGATTAAGCCGGCACAAAATGTGGTGACTAATCCTTTTAAATGTGGCGGGGGTCTTTAAGGTGTGAACCAGACACCGTACGTACGTTAGTGGATATGGAATGTGACAACTTTTTTTTTACCAACTGAATGGAAAATGAAGCAGCGGATGCAGGGTTAACTGTGTAATGAGAGGGACATTGATAGACATGGGTAATAAAGTGATAGTTTATCTTCTGACCTTTTTATGTCTTGAACAAATACAGCAGTTAGGGTCAGACTGGGTTGAGATAATGACGGAGACGCTTGCGGTAGTCAACACCAGGGGCTCTTTTTGTTTGTCTGTTTGTTATTAATCAATAACCGTTGGTGAGTTTAGCTGATCACACGTGCAACACAAAAACTTCAACGATGAGAGGAGTGGATGTCGAAACAAATCTGTCATCTCACTTCACCACTGTATTTTTTTTTTTTTTTTTTTTTTGTAGTGTTGAGCACATCTCTCAGTTTCAGTTCTCTGTCACCTTTTTCTTTAACAGGAATTCAGTCTCCGCCTGACTATCTCTTCATATGTGTATTTTTGTTAGGAGGAAAATAAAAGAAAACGCGAACCAGCGTGGGACATCTTTGTCTCTGTCACCCTCACTGCGAGCGAGGAAATGTTTGCTCTGCCGAGTTACAGAGCCAATACCCCTGTCCTCGTCCGTAATTGACTGCAAACAGGAACATAGTGACGTTTAAACACTGCCCTCCTCTCTCTACTGTGTCACACACACACACACACACACACACACACACACACACACACACACACACACACACACACACACACACACACACCTTCCACATAGTACCAATCCGGCACCCCTCTCCTTCAGGTCCCTCTTCTGCTGTGTGTTTTTTCATGTGACATTCTATTCACTTGGGTCAGTAGCAGGCAGCACCAGCAATAATTACTGTCTGTACATGATAAATCTGAAGCCCAGCTGTTCGTTTCTGTCACTGCCAACGGAGAGAGAAAGAGAGGGAGAACGATAGGGGAGAGAGGGGGTAGAGGGGAAGAGCCCCGGAGTTTGCAGTTTGGTGGATTTCTTTCCTTTTTTTTTTTTTTTTTTTTACTTGGTAACGTGATAGGATTACATGGTTCTAGAGCACACACCTGTTAAGAGGCTGTTAGCAGAGCAGTTGGCAGTCCCATCGCCACGGCTTAGCCGTTTTCTCCTCTCGCTGCTGTTCACTCTGAATCTCCCCCTTTGGGGGATTTCACCCCATGTATGCGGAGAGTTTGTTTTTCCGGGCTCCTGCCTCAGTCTGGGGTGAGGAGGGGAGCGTGCTCCTTGTGACACGCGAGCA
The DNA here is from genome assembly GCF_900324465.2 of Anabas testudineus. Lineage (NCBI taxonomy): Eukaryota > Metazoa > Chordata > Actinopteri > Anabantiformes > Anabantidae > Anabas > Anabas testudineus. Next base: position 10,849,305 of record NC_046616.1, on the reverse strand, counting down.
GTGTGTGTGTTTGATTTTAGAGCGAGTATCCCACTTTTGTGTGCGAGGCCGGGCTGGCTGACATCTCTTTTTTCCTCCCTCCTGAGACCCGTTGACTGCCATCAGTTGTGCTTCCCTCACCGACCTCAGTCACGCTGGAGCCACCCCCTGATCAACGTATATACAAGTTGCACGACAGCAAACAAAGAATGAATTCAATTCAGTTTGTTTTTCACAAGGGTGGGGGACAGGTGTTGGCAGAGTCATAAAATGCCCAAATACAGGTTAAACCAGACGATTTAAATGATTAAGGGTTAGGTTGAGAACGTTTGTACATATTTTAGGAGTGCCAAAGCCCTGCTGTCAATTAGAAATACTTTTAGAAGGAGTGGAGAAATGAGTAATGCATCAAATTTGTTGCTTGTTTTCTCTTGTTTGGTTATTAAAGTGGAAAACAGCACTGACTATTTTTTACGGTGCAGGAGGCTGTTAGAGGGGGAATCTGTGACAGTCATCAGACCCAGAAAATCACATTACAGTAGGTTGTTTTGTGCCTTGGTGCAACATGTCTCACTACCTTATTTGGCATTCAGCAGCTACCCAGCTCTTCAGCTTCGTCACTTTCTGTGGGCCCTCAGCACCTGTTCCCTCTATTGTGCTGGAATTTTCTATATTTGGCAGGAGGTTGGACTCTCTCAATCGGTGTGTGGGTCACTATTTCTAATAGTGTGAGAAATAAACTCTATATTCTCCAAGGTTATTTTTCCTCCGTGCCTCTCTCTGTTCCTCACTTGTACAATAGACAATATTAGAAAGCATGATTCAGCTTGGGAGGACTACGAAACATTTCTCACCAGGGCATCTAAATGTCATGTTGTCCCTTGCATGTTCTTGACACGTTGCATTGTCAGGGAGTGCAAATTATCTTCCTTCTGAAGTACAGGAGAAATAAAAAAGAGCAAAGTTAATAGATATCTCAGGCCAACTTTTAATTGTTCTGATATGTAATCGCTAAATGACAATAAAAAAAGGAGCAGGGCCACTTTAAAAGCTCTATCTCTTCTGCTCTGTGCCCAAAGTGTCATGTCCATAACAGCACCACCTGATCTACAGAGTAAAATAACGGCTAAGGCTTATTGTTTGGACAATATTGAAGCCCCCCACCCCCTCCACTCACACCCCACCTCCCGCTCCCCCCGCTGCTTCTCTCCCCTCTCCCTTGATTCATTTCACCCACTGTCCTCGGCTGCTGGAAAATGGCGTTAATTTTTTTATTACCTGTTTGACTCTCCAGCCTTATTACTGTAGCCCCTTAATGTTCTCTGTAACCGTGGAAACCAGATGAATAAATGTCCGCCAAAGAAAATGAGATGATTAAACAGGTCACCCTTGCAAAACAAATTCGCTTGGTCGAGCGCAATTTGTGTACCAAGCGGCTGTCTTAACAGTTTGCTAACAAGGGGATTGTTTGCCAGACTAACTGACAGAGAAGGGAGGGGGAATGAAGATATCTGGGGAAAAGGATATGATTGAAGAGATAATATTTTAGATCACTGTGCTATTTGCCTCAACTCTTTATTCTTCATGATAATGTGGTGTTTGTGTAAGATTTAAAGTTCCACCTTTCTTTATTTCGTACTCCTTAAATAACGGAGAGAGACAGGCGCTTTGCTCTTTTCCCACATACCGTCTATTTCAACGACATTTCTAAGTAACATTCAAGTTTAAAGCAGCCATCCATATTATTGTCAGAGGCATTTGGTCTGTGATCATCAGCAAGTGCAGTAGCAAATAGAATTTCCCTCATTTATGTGGCAACCAATCATTACTGCTAATTGTCCTTGAGGCCATCTGCATAGGATGGCTCGTCCTCTGTTGGTGTTGGAACAGTACTGGTCATGGATTTACAAGTCCAATAATAATACTTAACTCCTCCATAGTCAGTGCAAGCCAGTTCGTACTCGCAACTGCTTTTTGTCCCTCTGATCAAACAGTAGCTTGAACAGCATCCTGGTTTTAAAGTGTCACAAAGTTACTTTCCCATGATGCCCCCACCCTTTGCTTCCTTTTCCAAGTGCACTGTTCTCATATGACTTGTTTTAAGCAAAGCTTTCTGACAACCAGATGAAACGTCTGGTGTTTTCATCTGGGAAAATAAGAGACTAGGTTGGGCAGATTTAGCCATGTAACGATAGAGCAAACATGCAGACTTGGATTAGAATCAGGCTTGTGCTGCCATTCTGACCACAAATCATAAATGTCGGGGATATGGTGGTGGTGTTGTTTATGGAAGGATGCCACGCTGCGCCACTCAAGGGTGTTGCCTGTTTGCATTGATACACCACCACCACTTACCGCCTCTTGCTTTAAAACAACTTCCGCATCCCACTCAGCCCAGCCATTTTGTCCCGTTACTGAAGCAGATCCCAAATGTTCACCGCAGCTTTAGCCTCAACTTTAAAAGAAGAGTTTGTTGTTCAAAGCAGGGCCGTGGCCTCTTTAAGTCATCTGTGGGACAGAAGATGGCGAGCTAGAGTTTTTCCACTGGTAGAGGGGATATTTCATCCCAATACAGGGACACTATAGCTCAAAACTGAAAAGCACTTATGCATTATTGATGTTTTAATTTGTGCAAATGCCCAAGTCTTTGTTAAGTGATTATAGTGCTAGGGAGATAACAGGGGAGGTACTTCTCTATGAAACAAGAGCTTGCCTGCTGGCCGCACTGGGAAGCCATTGGACTAAATCTAACAAGTCCACGAGCTTCAGCTTCGTGCAAACGAGAGGGAGAAAGGCGGGGGTTGAGTGGGAGGGAGAGAAGAGAGTTGACTCAAAAATATCAACGTGTCTAAGATAAGAAAAAATTCAGCCGTTGATCTTTTGTCCTTATTTCAGCTACACCTCTCCCGTTTATGATGTTGGGTTTATAGGTCTTTTACATCCCTTATCAAAAATTATTTGATGTAAATACAATAGAACTGACCTGAAAAGGCCCATGTGTAAATAATCCTCGTGGCACACTAGAAACTGACCTTGGAAGAAGAATGCAAAGTTATAATGCTTGCAAAACAAGCCAATAAAATAATACCCCGTTGAAAGGAGGGGGTTTGGGTAAATACAAAAGAGAAGAGAAGCAGTTTTCTTCCCCTGCAATGATTAACTGAGAACAAAGGTTATCAAGTATGACATTTTTTTTAAACTCTGTAATTTATGTAATTGCTCACTACAGCTACCTTGCCAGATAAACAGCGACGGTAGGAAAAGTTGAAGCCTTCCCCTGGAAAACAAACATGCGTGTATATGCAGAGTATGAGCTGAGATAAAAAGATTTCGTTCCATATCCTACTTGATCCAATCTCCAACTACATCTCAGATCATTGTCATTGATGCGTAGAAACCTGTTTCCTCTTTTTGGTGGTGCTGTTTGGTTTCTGTGATGGTTTTCCAAACTCGGCCTTAGCCTTTCTGCTCCCACACCTGCAGCTGTTCACACAGCCTGCCTTCCTTCCAGCGCCTAATGCATGTATAACCTGTAAATTATGCTGTCTTCATTTAGCTCTAGCTGCATTAATATGGGCTCTATCAATGTCAGCCCGTGAGATAAGTGTCTTAGTTTTAGCTTTGGTTTGGTTATTACTCATTCGGTTTTGTTCGTTGGCTTTATTCTTGCTTTATTCTTTGGGAAAATCTGCTTGAGTGTGGAACCAGCTTTGCCTTCTGCTTTGAGGTCCCTGGTGAAGGTAAAACATGAGAGCATGTACGTGCACATAGGCACAGATGTGTCTGCGCGCGCACAGAGACACACACACACACACACACACAGACTCAGGCTCTCAGGCTTCCCCAAGCATTTACTGCTTTATTAAGCTGTCTCATGAACCCACTAGCAGAACATGAGAATACAGGAAAAAAGAAAAGCCCATATTACTTAGATGATTTGATGTCATTTGTGGACTACAAAACGCTCAGCTTTATTGTGTGCGCTGGGAGAAAGAGTGGGAGCAGGGGAAAAAAAAAAAAAGAAGTTGGTTTAGAAATTCTGAATTTCAATTAGTGTACGTAATCTGAACCTGCCGGCTTTGATAGAGCCTTTTTTTTTTGACTAAGAATACAGCAGCACTTGTAAAACATTAATTAAGCAGACTTGTTTTTTTAAAGGATGGAGTAAAGTGTGCTTTATGCAGTCCTGAACAAAAGGCAGTTACCTCACATAGAGAGCCGCTTCACCCAAACCATTTGAAAAAAATAAAAAATAAAATAGAGCAATTTGAATTGGAGAAAAAGACAAAAGAGACAAGGTATTGAGAGTAATGTTCTAAGGGAGATGATATCATATGAGTGCACAGCCTTTTGCTGAAGAATAGAAATGTATCCCTGCCTCAGTGAAACCTAAGCTTGGCAAAGGAAAACGAGCCTCTATTTTAATGACTTTCTACCTGACAGATGACTTTAGACCGCCTTTTGGATCACATTGCTCTGACTTTGTCTCTTACATCCACAAACCATTGATTATTAATACTTTATATTAATTGTTAATTGATAGGTAATATGAGTTATTATGGCAATAGACTTGCAATCGTGAAAAGATGACCTTTTGGTCTATTAAATAGAAAAAGAACAGGCAAGAACACAGTCTCTATCCTCCTTCAAATACTAGTGTTTATGCATTTCCCACTGACTATTTTAAATCCTCTTGCAGTCGGTGATGTGTACACATACAGATGATACATTAAAACTGCCATAACGCGCACACCCAGCAAAGCTAAAAATCAATTGGAATGGATAGTTAAGCTGGCCCCTAAAAATCAATGAGCAATTCATGTCCTTGATCACAGAGTGTCATTCCTCTCAATGTTAGAGGCTGATGAGGGCTGAATGTACTCACATACAGTCACTTTCAGCACAAATACACAGGACTTGCAGACATACTTTGCTGATACAGTAAATTGGGAGTAAATAAAATAGTTACAGTTCAAGGGCACATTTATTTTAATATGCTTTGATTATAAACGACTCTCTTCATGTGCCTCAAACAGGTTTTAGTAAAACACATCTATGTCCGTTTTATCTGGTGTGTTTTTAATTCTTTAATAGATATACAAATGTTTTTTTTTTTAATCTACATTTATTGTGACAGTGTTAAAAAAAGGTTAGTGTAGTATATCAGGGCCAGCTGGTAAATACAACATTGTAGTCAATCCATCAAAAATAGCAGAGAGTTGAATTTCAAAGCTCGTGTTGTTTTTAAACCGTGCAAAATGTTGCAGTCCGACGACATTGTACACCAAGCCTGGGAAATAGAGATGACCTTATAGCCATTACATGGTGGGGGCACAGACACATTCGAACGCCCACACACACACACACACACACACACACACACAAATACTCAGTGCGCTTTCATGTAGGATAAGGAGAAAGGCAGTGAGGTTAGACAAGTAAAGAGGATGAAAATTCTGTGTTTTAAAATAGCAATTTTGCCCTTATTAATGCCATTAGTGTAACAGTCATAATGGATCAAATCAACGGCTGACCGAAGCAACTCCTCTGTCTCTGCGCTATGACGGATCATGTCGGGAGTAATTTGGGCATTTTGTGTTGATGAGTGAAGTATTGAGTGCTGTGCTATCCTGCAAAACACTTAAACCATGCTTACAGTTTGTCTCTTTATGTATTTCATTTTTCATTTATCTTTGGACACATGTTCATTCATTTCATTTTTTTGTAGTAGATCTGAACTATCATTTGCTGGTGCCAGCCTTCATTCGGGGCCAGCTACCAGTAGGAAGCGACCTTTTCACCGGGAACCACTGTATTTTTAACCCAGATTTAGATAATGGCACTGTGACAGTCATTTTTGCTCCTGGGCTACTCACTGCTTTGAGGCCGTTGTTGTCACTCACACTTTGTATTCCCCCGATACCAATTATAGCCACAGTGACCAGTTCAGAACAAGTCCAGAGAAATAATATCTATGAAACACCATATCTTCAACTTCAAATCTTAAATTCTCTTCTCTGAAGCTTTTGCACAAACTCTTTTTTTCTGGCACATGAATTAACAGTTGCTTGGTCTTAACAGGTGGTCTTCTTTTACGGCCTTTACATTTGAAGGGGTCACTCAGCCCACTAGCTAAATACCTCAGATTTGGGGAGCAGAGAGGGCTTTCAAAACAGTTGTCAGTAGGAGCAGAGAGTCAGAAGGACCGGTGGAACAGTTGCTCATCCCTTTGTTGAGGTGAGAAATTTTCCAGCAGCTGTCACTCGTCCTCATGGGTTTTTTTTTTTTTTTTTTTATGGAGTGTTTTTTCCCCCCTCATTTCCAATAAAGCAGAAATGAATGTTTATGTCAATTGGTGGGGGAGGGCGAACTCCAGTGTTGTGCCCTGTCACTCACAATCTCGCCCGTGTGTGTCCGCCTCTAGAAGGGTTACATGTCTCATCAGCCGCCAATCATGACACACACGTGAGACGAGCCGAAGAGCACAGGTTTTTTTTTTTTTCATCTTTGTTGCTTCAGTGGCTTAAAAGGCCCCGATGTTTTTCTTTTAATGTCTGGTGTCAAGAAACTCTTTACATTTGGCCGTATAGCAGCAAAACGGCCCTCTGTTCTGCCTCTCTTCGATTGCACTACCCTTCTCTCCCCTTCCCTCTTTCTTTCCCTGTCTCCCTCACTCCCCCTTTCTCCCCTCCTCAATCCATCTGCATCATGTCGATCTGTCAGACTGCCAGTGTCTGTTCCAATTAGATTCCACTTAATACACGTAACCTCGATTAACACGCAATCAAGCCCAGATAAATCACGTCCTTTAAGTCCCCCCCTCTGCCTCTCCTGTGTTGCTTTGCATCACTCAGTTTTTCCCAGCAAGCTTTTCTTCGCCACAGTCGTTGGTCACAATGTATAAAATCACACGCTGACTGCACGAGCAGGTAAACTTAGCAGATGTCCTCAGTGGTGACATTTTTACAGCGGAGACAGGTGCTTTTCACCTCTAACCAAACTGCTCTGCGTTGCTGTGCGTCTCACTTCTGTTTCCAGTAATGTGAAGTTCCTCTTGTGTTTCCAGCAGACTCTTGTTGGTGCCCTTCTCACCCCTGAAGATGAAGGTGTCTTAATTACATCTTTGGTTAAAAAGCTACAAAAGACACCCTGGGCTTTCTCTACATTCTGGGAGGCTGTGTAGTCTATTGTCTCTGTGACCTTTTTAGCTAGCGGACAATTGGTTTGACTAGATTACAAATTAAGACACAGCACCAGGCACTTAGAAAGCAAGTATGTTAGAGAGCGGTTCTATTACTACCAGCCTGTGAAGGCCACTGGGCCATACATTTAAAGCATGACATAAATGGCCACAAAAGTCAGACATCACACATACGCGTTGCTCCGTATGTATAAAATATAAAAGTTACATTTGCTCTAATGATATCTGCAAAGCCACAGTGAGTTTTTGCCACAGGCGGAAAGAGAAAAAACACACAAAGCTAAGGATTCGGGGCCGATTATAATTCTTTTAACAAAGTTAATAATTTAAACTGTTTATGCTAATAGGGGAAAAGAGGACTGAATTACCAAACAGAGAAAACCACTAAAAATACAAACCAAATGAAAACAACCTGGGGCGCCGAAAAAGCACACACAGCACTCTTGGGGTCTTCTTTTATTAATCGCAGCTAAAAGTGCTAACATTGACATGTTGAACAGATTAGCCTCTTTAATAACGGGGCGGGTCAACATGGCTGCCGCTGCTGATCCGCGAGGATATTCTGTCGGGAGGCTGATAGCCTGTGTGTTTCATATCCTGACCCCTGCTTCTACGGGGGCCACTGTCGATACACTAAATCTGTGCACTCACTGAATGAGGAGTATATTGCAGCACCTTTCCTGTTCTGTTTAGTGTTTTGTCGTCTGCTGTATTATCATAGCGTCTATCTGTGTGGGGACCCTTTTTGTAGCAGTTAGAGGTCTGGCTTTGTTTCACACAGTGACAGCTTGTGTCATACACGGCCAGGCTGCCGCTGTACAGCATTAATGATTTTAAATATCTCAGTGCTAGTTGGAGCTGACAAGGCCTGCTGGTGTGCAGGGTGTAAATAGGGCTTGGATTTAAAGTAAATTAAGCTATGAGAAAGGCTCAGGTTGATCTATTTCTTATCTCCACTGCTGCCTTGTCAGCCCCAAGCCATTTTAAATTTGGTGGACAAGGTAAGAGACAAATCGTCCTCATTCAAAGTTCCCACTATGTGAGAATAGCTTGTTAATGGGGTACTTTTAAAGTAAGTATATATGTAGCTGCCGTAGATACTGTACTTGTTCGGCTTCCTTGAAAATGTTCATCTCTGTAAGACCAATTAAAAAGTTGTGCATGCTTTATTTAATTAGTATTGGGTGCAAACAAAATGAGTATTGAATAGACACTCAATAGCCCTCTGCCCTGTCTTTTTCCATTTATGAACTCTAACCACAGCTATAACAATGTTGCTCTGTCTCTTTAAAAGGGGTGACAGTTTTGACTATAAGTTGAGCTAATTTTTTTCTCTTTCCCAGAGAAAAAAATGGGAATAACGCTGATGGGTTTTAACAGCTTCAGCCAGGCGATGGGCAAATATAATAAGTGTTTTCGTAGACGTCACCAGTGATTATCTCATCTGGGTATTTTGGGTGAATGTAGTGGATTTAGAGGCTCGTCTCCTATTGTGCTGACCTCACTCTTTAACAAACCAAATTAAATCATGGCTAAAATCATTTGAAACTCTCCCAGTGTCTGTCTCAAATGACCAAACAATGAAAGTCTGGGAAATTTGTAAAGCGAACACTGTGTGGGCTGGTCTTAGGGGGATGAGAGGGGGTGAACTGTGGAAATTGGGGCAAATTTACTCACACACTGATTAATAAGATAAGAGGATAAGAGGAGCTAATATATCTTAACACAGGAAATGTACACTTGTGGCCTTGTTTGTTCAACAGTTTTAATGTGAATTTAAACGTTCTGTAATTTGTAGATTTGTAGTTAAACTACTGAGGACTGAGAAATCTCTGCAGCCTTGACTCGAAAAGTTCTCTGTCTTAGAAGGCAAATAAAACCCAGCCTAAGTCAGTCTTGATATAGCTGCACTTTTATAGATAGAAAGTCAGATTAAAGGGCATGAGTGTCCAGTTTCCACATCCTGGCAATGTTTCATGGAAAATGTGTTTTGATACTGATACCACTATGACACACTACATGCAAGAAAATACAAAATGACACCTGTATATTTTATAAACACATTCTAGTGACGTGCCATTATAAGAAATTACGTGCGTTTCTGTTTGTTACAGTAATAATAATCCTTCCGGTGGATTTTCTCACATTATAAAACAAAATAGAAAAAAAAAAATGCAATATTCTTCTTATGATAACATTATAAATTAGTTTCAAGTGTGAAAAAAGTACAGTGCACACAGATTTGTCAGGCTACCGGTTTCACCACTCGCGTGCGGTAGTCTGCGACCCATCACCTTGTGAAATGAACAAAGGGCTGAGAAAGAGAGAGAGAATGTGAATGTCAGTCAGTGAAGGAGTGGTGGTGAAGTGTGGAGGTGAATGGAGGTGGTGTTTGGGGGGGGGGGGGGGGGGGGCATTGCTGCTAAAGGCCTCAACTCAGCCAATGTGGCCTGATGTGACAGGATTAGCTAAGCCCCGGTGAGCATCGCTGGTACTGTGACTCTGTGTGTGTATGTGTGTGTGAGAGTGAGAGTCCAGCAGCCAGTGTGCACAGCAGACAGCGAACCAAGAACTGCTGCTCGCCACCAGCCGAGCCAAGACAAGACATGGGAGATCAACAGTGTGTCGGCCCATCGCTGCCATCAAGCCTTAGCCCTCATCCCCTCCCCTTCCCCCCCCAATGGAAGAAAGCCAGACCATAGAAGATGTAGCCAAGGGAGTCAAGATACAGTAGTGGGAGACACAGTGGGGGACTAGTGGGCGGGCAGCTGGGTCTAAAGTGAACGTGAGTTGGAAAATGATCCTATTAAATTGAATTAAAGAGGCAGTCTTCATTTACCCCAAGAATGATGGATTTGGATGATTAACAGTGTTAATGGGGACTGGTTAAAAAGGGCAAGGGAAACCAGTGATTACAGACACTGAGTAAAGAGGCCAGGTCAGACCTGCATTGTATTCAGCCCAGTGGCTGAATTATTTTTTATTTTTTTATTTTTTTTGCCGTGTACCAACTCGTAGGTACTTCTTCAGTATTATTTAATTAGCTTAAGAAGAATCTAAGAATTTGGGGGCTGTGGCATAACGTTCGGAAACGCCACAAATCTCCCCATACCTCGTTTCTTTTCAAGGTGTTTTTCCCCCCCCGCAACTCTACCTTTATAAAAGAACAGCAGCCGTAAGATCATCGCAATACAGCAGATCAAAGGCTGTTGTGTTGTGTGGTTTTGAGCTAGGCCTGCTGAGTAGCATGCAAGTAGGAAAATAAAAGCAATAGGAAAATGTCACTGACGAACATGTAGGTTTAGTGTCAGTAGTTTTTGTGGTACTTTGCTGCAGCAGTGAGTGCATTATACCAGTGTAATGCCCTCGTCTCGGGACCTAATTATGGCACCAGTGTATGTGTGAAGTTTATGTGTGTGCGCGTGTATGTGCACGCACATGTGGCGAAGTACTTGTGCGCCTGGGTTTTCACTTTGGTCAGTGCACAAACCCTATCTGCATGTCCTTAATTCTTGATGATGTGCAGGCCTGAGGCAGTGTGTGTGATGGAGAGGATGCCTGTGTGCCAAGTTGAAGTGATCGGGCGGGAGGCCGTGGGCCCTCACCCCTCTGAAAAATCCCGTTGCTTTGCTCAGAGCAAGTGATCGGCGATGCTGTGCTGCTAGTTTCCACAGTCTAGTCAGGACTAGTAACACCCTGCCACAACGGAGTCAGATTTATAGGGCACTATGTTTCTCTGGGTAATCTGCGGCTTGTATTGCTTTGGAAATAATAGCTAATCCTGAGCAAGAACTAGTTAGCCTCATGTACATGATCTTAGCTAATGCCTTTCTAATTCTGCTTATCCCTCATATACAGTGTATATTTTGCACTGCATTGTATAAGGTTGAGCAGTTTTCTCTCGACAGATCTAATCAATTTCAACAGTTTGACAGTAGACACACACTCAACTCTCCATTACCTTGGATGATGTGCACCACGGCTTACCTGAACCCTGATTAAGCAGAGAATGTCTTAAGTAAGGGGATCAAATAATTTTATGCTACTTTTCTCCTTTCAAAAAAATTAACACCACAGTCGCATGCATGTGTGTAAGTGAGAGAGTGATAGAGTGTGTGGAAAAAAACAATCTCATCAAGCAGGAGGCCGTTTGCTTAGCAAGAGCTGACAGTCTTTGTGTATGTAAATGAAGAATTTAGACTAATGGAGTTGAACCATTTCTAATTTTGTGATGGCAAGAGGATTTTGATTGAAAGTAATTAAGCAAGCTAGCTGTAAAATTAATTAAAGCAAAAGGAGGGAGGGGGGACTTTTATTGGATTGGATAGCGATATAGCTGCTGTCAGGCAGGGGGACAAATGGGGGTGACCTGGATTCTCTGCCCTCCCTCCTCCCACTCGGGACTTTTATGTCACTTTAATCTCCTTAGAGCGGCTGGTGTGCATTTGTTCGAAATAATCAAGGAAATATGGTCAGAAATTGTCAGCTTTCAGATCTAATTTACCTGACAGCCTCGCAAGTGTGCGTGCACGCGCAAGTATGCATGTGACAGTGGCAGGTCCTTTTTTTTCCCCTTGTCCTCTCCTCAGCTTTGTGGAAAATGCTTTTGACAGTCTTGAAGCATCTTGGTTGTCGGAGGGCGGGGGAGATGAGGAACTTGGTTGGATTTAAGATGGACATTTCAATGAGGCATGTTTGGCCCGGCTTAGCACCTCTGACACCGTTGTGTGCATGCACACACACCAACATGCTTAATTGCCTCTGTAACATATTCAGACTCTGTTTGGCCACTGCACCAGCACTTCTCAGCTTCTGCTGTCTGCAGGTAGCCTAAATGAGCAGAAGCAGATTACAGCCATGACAAAGCCTGTTACAGCTACTTAAGCACTGACAAATAAGATTGGCCATTCCTGCACAAGTAGAAATTGAACTCATTGTTCTTTTAGTTCTTAGGAGAGAACAATATTTAAAGCAAATGCTGATTTCAGGATATTTTCCCCTTAGTGTTTCATTGTAAGATAATAATCACATGATTGTAATAAAAAATATCAGGCACCTGTGCACTTTGTGCTAAACTAATAACCAGTCATAAAATTGTCCTGCTAATGTCCTGCGACATCTATATGGCTTAGAGCTGTATGTGGTCCATATTAAAAGTCCACAGGGTTCCCACGATTCCACAGTGGGTGAGATGCCACTTCCTCTTAATGCTTCTAAGTGCTTGCTGGTGTTTGTGACATAGGGCCTCAGTGTGGCCCTCAATACCCCCTGAAGAGACAGTTAATTAAGGCTTTGGCCCAGACAATGCTGCCGGGACTCTCACCCACCATCGTCTGCCCCTGCTGCCACCACTCCCCTCCTCGACTCTGTAGCCGCCGGGGCCTCTGGGAAAGCACAGCGCCGGGGCTGTGCCACCATCGGGGCCCCTAACGGGATTAGGAGTCCTCTGAAAATAGGACCTCATCTCCAAAAGCCTCTCACCCACCTTCATCTGCCCAAAGGATCCTCCTCATTTCACCCCAGCGCTATCCCCCACCACCCCCACCCCCCCAATAATACAGCTCCACCCGAGCTCCGTTTTATCAATTAATGTAATAAAAGGTGGAACAAAGAGCTTTCATTCCCCCACTCTGTAATTAGAGGGGGAAATCTCTTGAGGACTGGAATTCCTTTGGCCTGAAAAACATGATTCTCATTCTCCCCTCCACTCTGCCGACACCACTCAAATGGAAACATGGCTCCTCGATGTATAAGGGTGATAATGTAAATGCGTTGTCTACCCGGCGAACCCGGCACAACCCATTTTGCAGTAACTTTATCTAAGTGTGAACAAATGAATGTAACATTTGGGCGAGTGATACATTATTATCTCTAATTGTTTCCTTTATAACACTATACATCCTCTGTCACCTTCACTTTGGCTCTCACAAGTACATGCACTCTGAATCACTCTTATCACTGTCCCAATTCTAACACGTTACGTGTCACCACACACTGTTAATAAATGTGATAAAACCACCTGAATCGAGAATATCAGGTAGGGCGTCTGCCTATGTGTGTTTTTGTCTCATAAGGTGAGATACAGTAGACTGGGGCGAAGGGATGGGGGGGGGGGGGCTCTCTTGTGCTTAACTGCGTCTACACTTGTATGAAAGTAAAAAAAGAGAGACAACACACGTTTTCACAGCCACTGGAGCTTTTGATAGGAATTAGTTTTACAACATATGCAAATGTTCTCTCCGGAAAAAAAGAGGGGGTCTTTAAGTGACAGGTTGATATGTGATTAAACGACAATTAGAGTGCTGAAAATAAGTGTCGGCAGTAGGTCAAGCGCTGGGCGGCTCAGCTAAAAGGTAGCAGACTATTGAGGAGAAAACATTCCCAAGCGGAGGCCATGAACAGGACCCAAAACAAATTAGAGAGGTGAAGGGGGAACAAGGTTAGCACTGTGTTCCAATAAACCCACAACAAAAACAAGTTCTGTGTTTTGCCTGGATGACAAAAGACCGACCATTCACAAGCCAGCGCTCGACACCCTTACAATCCCTGTGTTTTCACTCGGTATTGTGTCGAACCTGCCCTGAATCCTAACACCGGCACTGTTTTCATAGACTCGTGAGTTTCAGCGTCATATTCAAATTGGTGTGTGTGTTGAACCCTGTGAGGGTTTCCACGGTGTCATAGTGAAACCCCGCGCCCGACTCGAACCAGTTGGCTACTGTAGAGCGGGCTGCACCCCACACCTCTGCTGCCCTTTAAGTTAAAAGTACTGTACAAAGACGTGAGAGATTTAGTGTCTTTCTTCCTGCAACAAACACATACACAATCTCAAACACACACACACACACACACACGTACAGGCAGAGACATAAAAGGGCTCACGCTTATTCTGGCAACAGATGGCCCTGTCCCTATAATCCCCTTTGATGCTGTGGTGGGCAGTGGCTCCTGAACATCTCTGAAGCCAAAGCCCCAACAAAACTTGAGCTACTTTTCCTTTAACTGACCCCAATTGCCAAGGAGCTGTCAGCTGTCAGACGTGGTTAAGAGCGTCTTTACTGGGGGAGACTGAAGGGCACAGGTTTCTCTCTCTCTCTCTCTGTATCTCTCACATTCTCTCTCTCTCTCCCTCTCTCCTCTCTTCTCTCAGCTTCCTGTTTGTTTTCTGTCACAGACGGTTCACTCCACCTCCATGACACAGCTGTGAAAGCAGGTTGACCGTGGTACTTTGACTCGTAGTATATACAACACTTATTTCCTCTCTGTTCTTTGGAGAAGGCGAAAAAGTGAACCTCCCTGAGCTCTAATATTGGAGCCACAGATGGCAGGAGGTGGGCTAAGAGGCTTAGATTTCATCAAAGAGCTCACCTTAATTATTGTCAATTGTAAGAAAAGAGGGGGTTTTCATTGCTTGTGTAACTTGTGTACTATATATACACATACAAATTAAAACTAAAAGCGCTGCACTGCAGCTTCAGAGCAGAGAGCTCACCTATCGATGCGTATACATATGTAGAGTAAATCTATTGCTGAAGAAAGTGGTTTGGTCTCTGATAAGATGAAATCGCACATTAGTGATGAGCTCACAATTTTAGAATAATTTAAAGTAAGTATCATTAACCCTTATAGTTTGTAAAAGAACAAGCATGTTAACATGATCGTTACTCTTTTATTCCTATGGTCTCTGATTGTCAAAGCATAAAGCTGTGTTAAAAACCTCTGATTAAACTGAAGCGCCCACTCTCAAATGTTTAAGTGAACCAGCACAGTAAGGCACTTTGATTTCTTATTAATTTTTTTTTTCTGTAAATAGAATCAAATGTGAACTTGTGTCGCGACCTTTGTCTTAAATAATTTCCTTCTCCTAATGTAGGGAGCTCTGTTCTCGAGCGTCTAATTGGAGGACAGCAGTTAAGCGTCTCCTTGGGTTCAGAGGCGACTGATTGCAGCAGTCTCTTCTATTTCATTTGGAAAGCACCGCATTCGAACACAAATGGGGAAACCCAAATTAGTGCTCACTGGCTGTGTGATTTCACAGAAATCCTCTGTAATGTTCGATAATGTATTATCATTTGAGAGCTTTGGGGGATAATCATCACTGAGATTCACTCACGTTTCCAGCAGGTCTGCTGAGATGCATATACGTAGCTAATGGGATTGGGCTTTCTTTTTTTTTTTTTCTATCCCTCTCATGTGGCGTTATGGAGCTGGCAACTGAACTTGAACGGATTCGCATGGTGCTGAGTCGTGCACAGGACTATTTCAAGACTGAAATGCGATTGTTTTAATACTTTAATCCACCTGTCCTTGGCATTCAGGATGTTGCAGAAGTTGACTAATTATTTCAGTGCCCTCTATCCTTCCTGTTTGAAATACTGCAGAGACAGCAGCACATGACTGTTGAGAATATATATAATAATAAAATAAATCCTAATAAAATTTCTTCTTTGAAATATTCCTAAAGGCAAAATAAGATGTTACCTCAGAAAAAAAAAGTCTTCTGTTTTTCTTGGGTGTTGGTAAACTCCTAAAACATATGATTTGGGTGTCTTATTTAAATAATGTATAGCCTAATTGAAATTTTAAAAATGCATGTATGCAAAGAAGCTCTGAAATGCCCCAAATCACTGTAAAGAGTGAACCATTAAACAACCAGAATTCCCTGAATTGTCCCAGGTTCCAACAGATATAGTATGCAAACACAAATATTTTCTTTTAATTAAAAAGGCCTCATCTCCCTGTATCCTCCCCCTATCCTGCTGCCAGCTCTGCACGACCCACCAATGCACACACACGCACACGCACACACACACACACACACACACACACACACACACACAGTCCTGTACATGCTGCAAAGTGAGGACTGAGTGGAAAGGCCGACAAAGTGAGAACCGGCATTTCTACTACTCCTGTTAACCCCAAAATAACATTTCTAGGCACTAGATGGCAATCTTAACCAACACACCCCATTAGATAACTCTGATCACCATGTTTTACAAAAAAAGTTTCTAACCATCTGTTTGAGGACCGGGCGGGGCTCCTGAGTTAAACTGTACGGTCAGTATACTGTTACGGCTGTGAGAATGGTCTATACAAATTTGTGTTTGTGTATGTACATATATGTATGTGTGTGAATGTGTATTATAAAACTAGATAAAGCATTTCCTGAAGAAAATGCACTGTGAATGCTGAAACGCTGAATCGATTCATGAAGAACTGCTGAAAGTTGATGAAGAGAAACAGGAAGTGTTTTAACAGAGATAAACATATGAAGAAGAAGATAAAACAGCTGAATGTTAACTTAAAAAAAGCTGAAAACGATTTGCTGAAGTTAATAAAACATAGGTGAATTTGTTTAAATAGTTAAAGGTAAAGTTAAATGTTTAGTTAAAAAAGCTGAAATAAATTTGCTAAAGTTAATAAAACATAGGTGAATTTGTTTAAACAGCAAAATATAACAGTTAAAGTTAAATGTTTAGTTAAACAGAGCTGAAAGTAGAAGAAACTGAAGCAGGTTAGCAAAGAGACGCTAGCATAAACAGGCTAACTACACACAAGCCTTGATCACGTGACCCGACACAGCCGTTGCCACGGAGACTGTAGGGGAGAGGCGGGAAACTTCAACTGCCAAGATTTTCACTCGTGAAAACTGATTTGGAGCCCTTACAAACAGGCTTTTTTCAGTAAAACTACGATAGGTATCGTCATAAAAAGTGAACCACGTGAGAGCCAAGACTTTAATGAACCGCTAGTGTGAATTTTATGTTTGAGGACTGAAAATTGTGGTCACAGGAGCGAGAGATCCAAGTGGATCCTTCAGCTTGTCGGACACAGTCTCAGACCGAATTTAACATTGGCGCTAATGGGAGAGCGGAGGGGGACTCCCGTCACTCTGAGGCTCACAGACAAAAAACGATTTGTCTCAGAGCTGAGATAAATAGTTTATTAGAATCAGGACAAGTTTACCTACGTTTCTGTGAAGAAATTATTCAGAAAGAGTGAAAATTGCGGCCGTGCTGACAGTTTATTGAGAAAGATTTCGGTTTTGAAAAATCGGCCTCTCCACTCTAAGCTGTGACGTCATCCACTCTAGCTGCACCAACGTTCCATCATCCACTCCCATTATAAAGTCCAAAATCAGACAAAAACATCAAGTCACAAAAACTGTAATTATGGAAAAACTATAAAAGATATTAAAAAACTGAATGGAAGATTAAAAGAGCAGAAATAGCTGAACATTTTGATACCTGAATGATTTCTGTAGCTGAAAGTATGCTGAAGTAGTTAAAGCTGAAAGAAGAGGAAGTTGAAGAGTTGCTGAAGAGACTCTCCCATAGGAATCCATTATAAAAAATAGTTATTAAAAGTTAAATATTTTAAAAAGTATAAAAGTTATAAAAATTCTGAATGGAAGCACACTTCTCCTTAAAAAGCTGAACATTTTGATACCTGAACGGTTTCTGTAGCTCAAAGTATGAAGGAGTAGTTAGAGTCCAAAAAGTGTACGGAAGAATAATAATAATATATAATATATAATAAAGATTAGGAAAACAATACTGTGAATGCTCAACAGCATTCACAGTGATAAACTATTACAAATGTAACATGTTACAACGAATTGTAATCATCATTACAATGTTTTTTATTCCTGATAACTTCAGAAGTAACATCAGAAGTGCAAACTTCTAAATATGCAGTATAGTCCTTAGCACCAAGACAGATTTTTGTGCAACTGGATCCACTTAAAACTCTTCAAGCCAAGTGCAGAAGTGTACTTCATTATAAGTACATATTGAATTACAATAAACAAACAATAGTAAACAAAGAAACCAATAGGAAATATTTAACACCAAGTAACAACGTATTTACCCATTTGCTGCTAAGAAATTTAAAATGACAGCTTCCTTTTGATTTTGATGATTTCATTGTACACATAGTACTTCACGTCTTTCCAAGTCCTGGTGCTCAGGACTGGAGATTCTTTCCCAATACAGAGAAGGCAGTCTTCTTTGGCTGGCACCCTCCTCAACGCCACAAATTTCGCCATGCTTCTTTGGACTGCAGTCCTTTCCTCCTCACTCCAGGGTCTTTTTCCTTTCATTTTGGATCCTATGAACCAAAAAACAAACCAAGTTAGATGCAAAGTTGCAGAGTGTCCTGCTAAAGAGCTGAGGTGAAGCTGTCATCACTGATCGGAACAAGCTGTTGTCCCTAAAGCTAAAATGTGACCACCTCAGGAGAAAACCAGAGGCTGTGGTCTGCGTCTTTAGTGATAGTCCCATACTTTTTAGCTAAATGGTCCTTATTTAAATGTTGATTATAATTCCTAACATGAATGTGATAAGTGTAAGAGTTATAGTAGTAGTAGGAGTTTACCGCTATGGTCAGGTCATCCTATCATCTCTCAATTCCTCCCTTTAGAAACTTGAAATCATTAGTTTTAGGGTTAGGGTTAGGGTTAGAAGAGAAGAGAGGGAGAGATACAGACGACAGAGAGAGAGAGAGATACAGACAACAGAGAGGAGAGGGACAGAGAGGAGAGAGAGAAAGAGACAGACGACAGAGAGGAGAGGGACAGAGAGGGAGAGAGACAGACAACAGAGGAGAGAGGGAGAGAGACAGACGACAGAGAGGAGAGGGACAGAGAGGGAGAGAGACAGATGACACAGAGGATAGAGGGAGAGAGACAGACGACAGAGAGGAGAGGGACAGAGAGGGAGAGAGACAGATGACACAGAGGAGAGAGGGAGAGAGACAGACGACAGAGAGGAGAGGGACAGAGAGGGAGAGAGACAGATGACACAGAGGAGAGAGGGAGAGAGACAGACGACAGAGAGGAGAGGGACAGAGAGGGAGAGAGACAGATGACACAGAGGAGAGAGGGAGAGAGACAGACGACAGAGAGGAGAGGGACAGAGAGGAGAGAGACAGACAACGGAGAGAGAGAGAGACAGACGACAGAGAGGAGAGAGACAGACGACAGAGAGGAGAGAGAGATACAGACAACAGAGAGGAGAGGGACAGAGAGGGGAGAGAGAAAGAGACAGACGACAGAGAGGAGAGGGAGAGATACAGACAACAGAGGAGAGAGGGAGAGAGACAGACGACAGAGAGGAGAGAGACAGACGACAGAGAGGAGAGAGAGATACAGACAACAGAGAGGAGAGGGACAGAGAGGGGAGAGAGAAAGAGACAGACGACAGAGAGGAGAGGGAGAGATACAGACAACAGAGGAGAGAGGGAGAGAGACAGACGACAGAGAGGAGAGAGGGAGAGAGACAGACGACAGAGAGGAGAGAGGGAGAGAGACAGACAACGGAGAGAGAGAGAGACAGACGACAGAGAGGAGAGAGAGAGATACAGACAACAGAGGAGAGAGGGAGAGAGACAGACGACAGAGAGGAGAGAGGGAGAGAGACAGACAACGGAGAGAGAGAGAGACAGACAACGGAGAGAGAGAGGGAGAGAGAGGAGAGAGAGAGATACAGACGACAGAGAGGAGAGAGAGAGATACAGACAACAGTGGAGAGAGGGAGAGAGACAGACGACAGAGAGGAGAGAGACAGACAACGGAGAGAGAGAGGGAGAGAGAGGAGAGAGAGAGATACAGACGACAGAGAGGAGAGAGAGAGAGAGAGACAGACGACAGAGAGAGAGAGAGACAGACGACAGAGAGGAGAGAGACAGACAACAGGAGAGAGGGAGAGAGACAGACGACAGAGAGGAGAGATACAGACGACAGAGAGGAGAGAGAGAGATACAGACGACACAGAGAGAGAGAGAGATACAGACGACAGAGAGGAGAGAGAGATACAGATACAGACGACAGAGAGAGAGAGAGAGACAGACGACAGAGAGGAGAGGGACAGAGAGGGAGAGAGACAGACGACAGAGAGGAGAGAGAGACAGACAACAGAGAGGAGAGAGAGACAGACGACACAGAGGAGAGAGGGACAGACGACAGAGAGAGAGAGAGACAGACGACAGAGAGGAGAGAGAGATACAGACAACAGTGGAGAGGGAGAGAGACAGACGACAGTGGAGAGAGGGAGAGAGACAGACAACAGAGGAGAGAGGGAGAGAGACAGACGACAGAGAGGAGAGAGAGAGATACAGACAACAGTGGAGAGAGGGAGAGAGACAGACGACAGTGGAGAGAGGGAGAGAGACAGACGACAGTGGAGAGAGGGAGAGAGACAGACGACAGTGGAGAGAGGGAGAGAGACAGACGACAGTGGAGAGAGGGAGAGAGACAGACAACAGTGGAGAGAGGGAGAGAGACAGACGACAGTGGAGAGAGGGAGAGAGACAGACAACAGAGGAGAGAGGGAGAGAGAGGGGAGAGAGAGATACAGACAACAGAGAGGAGAGGGACAGAGAGGAGAGAGAGAAAGAGACAGACGACAGAGAGGGAGAGAGACAGACGACAGAGAGGAGAGAGGAGAGAGAGACAGACGACAGAGAGGAGAGAGAGAGATACAGACAACAGAGGAGAGAGGGAGAGAGACAGACGACAGAGGAGAGAGGGAGAGAGACAGACGACAGAGAGAGAGGGAGAGAGACAGACGACAGAGAGGAGAGAGACAGACGACAGAGAGGAGAGAGACAGACGACAGAGAGGAGAGAGAGAGACGACAGAGAGAGATACAGACAACAGAGGAGAGAGGGAGAGAGACAGACGACAGAGGAGAGAGGGAGAGAGACAGACGACAGAGAGGAGAGATAGAGACGACAGAGAGAGAGATACAGACGACAGAGAGGAGAGAGGGAGAGAGACAGACGACAGAGAGAGAGAGAGATATACAGACAACAGAGGATAGAGGGACAGAATTCATCTTACCATGTCATTGCGTACTCTTCTGCGTGCAGGCATTTTTTCCCTCTTGAGAGGGAGTCTTGTGGAAGACTGATGCTCCTCTTTATCTGAGAAGAAAATATAACTAGTACAGTAACAATACTAATACGGAAATTGAGAACACTTGTGACTCACCTTTATCATCATCGTCATAATCGTCGTCATCATTATCATCGGCATCATACTTCTGTTTCGTTGAAATCTTTTTTTGCCTCTTAATGGCATGTTTTGTAGTTTCCCGTGGACTTTCCTCTTCATCTGATAAACACAAATCACAAAATGTTCAACATCTTACAGTACTGTTTAAACTTTGGTCCTGAGTTATTTAGCTCTCTGACAGGATAACTGTACTGTTAAATTACTGCAGCAGGAAAAAAAAAAAAAACAGATACTAGTGTGGCTCCACTGGTATGCTGTTGAGTGTGCTTTGTGAGACACTACCTTTTCAAAACTACAACCCTTTATGTTGAAAAAAGTGTGAAAAGAGTGGTTTTGTGTTCACATGATGAGATTCTAGTTGGTTTAGTAAAGAACCTGAAATTAATATCTCGTAAGCAGTAAAAGTGTATTTGCAGCTTAAAACTTTTTCAGCAACCCAAATGACTACTATAGATACTAGTGTGGCTCCACTGGTATGCTGTTAAGTGTGCTTTGGGAGACACTACCTTTTTAAAACTACAACCCTTTATGTTGAAAAAGTGTGAAAAGAGAGCCACTGCACTCCAGATATGCTGAGTAAGGTTGATACAGCAAAGGAAATGTGCTTTACAGGATACCTAGCAGTGACATTTCAAATCCATTGTAATTACACCACTTTTTAAAAAAAGCTTCTAATAGAACAACTATGCCCAAAGTAAATTTGTTTTCAGAAATATTAATCACCTCTGCTTTACTTACCCCCAGCTTCACAAATCACATCTTCACAATGCTTTCTTTTGGCTGTCTTTTTCTGCCCCTCAACAGGTGGTATTGTGGGGGTTTGTCCCTGCTCTCCTGTGAAAGATCAGTTTAGTAGAGTGAAACTGCTAAACTACATCTAAGAAAATTGATACCAATTACTTTACATTTTCTTTACGTTTCTAGGACTTACCTCCTTCAGTACGACAAGGAGATGATGACACTTCATTGTCTTGTCTGTGAGATAAAGTCATCTGCTGACAGGCAGAAGATGGACTTGGCTGTTCTGCGTCTGTTGAAACAGCATACATTAGCATGGAAAAACGTTCACTGAATATGCCTAGCCTACTTGCAAAATTATAAACATTGAGTCTCATCTACTTCTCTCACAAGATGTTTTTTAATCCAAGTACCTTACCTGGCAGTCTGTCTGCAACTGATGTCTCTCCCTCTTCAACTGTTGGTGAACCCTTGTCATGTCCTTTACATATGTGGACGTGCACAACAGGAAGCATTAGAAATGTATCACATAGAAGACATATTACTCTTGCAAAAATGCACACAGTCTGATGGATCTGTTAATTAAACATATGATGATACAGAAAAAACACTAAAAACTGAAAATTAAAAATGAACACACCAAAGACCACAGAGTCCAGTGTCTTCAGGCTCTTCCCTTTAAGCAACCCAGCTCCATGCTCCATTGCAAAGAGAAGTTTTCCAATCTTGGCCACCTGAAACGTTTTGTCCGTTTGACGATAATAATCACAGTGGACTCTTATGTCATGTCCCATAAAACGAGCTACTTGCTCCAGTTCTTGATTATCAAGGTCCAAAAGCTGGCATAAGGTAGCAACATGCTTTCTTAACTTTGTTGACCTAAGGAGCTCTGGGTTGCTGACTTTGCTCTCTGCAGCATACTTCCTTAGACAGTCACAGCCACGAATGTTGGTTGCTGTGCCAATCCTGGCAAATAAAAATGGATTTTCCTCAGTTACGCCAACTTGACTTCGTTTTTTGATAAGGAAATCAAGAGAGGACTTTGTGCGCTCAAGGAGAAGAATGGGCACTTTTCTTCCTCTCTTTCCACGTGTCACTATCCGTGTCAGCCTATGGCTCAGTTGTTTTTCCACAGGTGTCAGGGTCTCATAAATGTCTTTATTGACAGGGCCAGTGTCTGCTTTTTGATAAGTCTCCAATTAAACACTATTATTTGGGCAAGTAGACTCTCACTTAACATTTTGTATGCTGCTGTGCTTGCATGCTTGCTTAATTCTGCTTTTGCCTCATCCTCAATTTTTCTCAAGTAGTTCTGCAGAGTAATAACATCCTCTGTCAAAGGTACACACTCTTGAATGTTCCACCTCCGTTGTTCTATTGTGCTATGAGCATTAGCTGACACATAACTGGACCAAGAATTCTCCAGCAACTCCTTGAACTTCTTTGCTTTCTTCTCACCTAAAATATCTGATGTCATCAAACAACGTCCAATCCATGCTTCTGTTGCCCCTTTAAGAGAAAATCCAATTTTCACTGCAGTAGATGGTTTTCCATATTCAGTGGTTTGTGCACTGAAGTTTGACACCTTCCTGGTAGCTTTAATTACCAGCTCAAATTTTGTTGGATCACACATCTCTTTGAGACTTTTCATGCTTTTGTCAATTTCTTTGGCAGCCAACACCAATCGTCCCAATTCTCTCAGCTTTTGTGCAATGTACCTGTGTTGAGACTGTTCACGGCCCTTTTTTGCAAATAGTGACTCTCCATATGTGCATATCATTGCATCACTTCTGATGTGAGATGTTACATGATCTTGCTGCATAGTATGAATGATTGTTTGAATTCCTTCAGATGATTCTGTCATTGGCATGAGTTGTGAGGAAGCTTTTTGTACCCTTCTTCTGTTCCCTTTCTCGGTTTCACCTTTCCTGTTCCTACAGGACTTCTCATGTCTCCACAGTTCAGTCCTCTTGAACATTGCATAGCAATGTTGGCATGGTAAGTAGTCTTTCACAGAAACCTTCTTAGACGGCTGTTTCCATGTCACTATCTCACCATCTCCTTCTTCTAAAACCTTAACATTATGTTGCCAGTCACCCTTATTGCGAAGGGAGTCTATTAGAGTCTTTCTTTGTTTGGAGCCAGGTGGGAAACTGAAGGCATGGGCAACATCAGTTTCATCCTTGTGTTTTCTTTCCAAATGTCTAGCTATCTTCAGATTGGCCTCTTTACAATATAGACAATAGTGGGCTTTGTCCCAGACTCTTCTGCCATCTTTTTTTTTGCTTGATTTCACAGTTATTTGTGGGTTATTTTTCTTCCTTCTTTTTGATTGCTCAGCTGTCTGATTTGACGTTTTTGTTCTTTGGCCCTTTATGACCTCATGCTCACTAGATGAGGGAAAGACTTTTTCTATATCACTGTGGCCTGAGGACCCCGACCTTTCTGGGACCACCTCACCTTCATCAGAGGATTCTGTGGGTGATTGAGAGGGGTGGTAATCTTCATCAGAGCCACTGTTGCTTGATGATAGTAACTCTGGTTCCATTTCCTCATGTTGGCTGGATAAATCCTCCTTGAAAAATAAGTTAGAAATCAAATTATTTACCAACCAAAACAAATTTATATTCAAAACTACACAAATAAAACCTGACGTTTTAAGTGAAGACAATTTGGACACTGTGTTGACAATAACCATGCTTGCTTTATATGCATTAAAACAGGACAGTAACCACCACCCTTTGAACAAGCATGCAAAAAAAGCAATATTGATACATTTGCACTCTTGCAGAAAGGTTTACACAAACAGCTCTGATCATACTATCAGATAATTACATTTTAGGAAGAAAATAAACTGTACGTAGCACAATTGGTTATTTTTTTCCACCCAAAGAATTTTAAGAGCTGGAAGTCTTTTGTAAGAGTAGATTCTGAGCCAAATGAACTCTTTTAACAGTGGAACATTCAGGCAGTGGTGGCAACAACAGCAGAATCAGGATGACAGGACAGGAGGAATCAGTGCAACCAAGCATTATGATGTTTATAGTGACTATGCAGAAGTGGACATTATAGCTTTAATTTAGTTATATTTAGTTCATAAATAAGTTCTAATCATGTTCTAAGTGGTACTTTTCTTTTAAGAATTATACTTTAAAGAATAATTTAGTAATGAACCAGTAACCATAGAGGTATTGCCCTAAAGATAACCACACCTAAAGCTGGTTAATGGCTTTGCCCAGACTCTGGGAGGATGAGCAAATTACTGTTGAAATCCCTTCATTTGTCTTTTTTTGCAATTACTGTTTTTATGGCTTACAGTGTCACATTAGATACTATAAATTGTGCATTGTCAAACACTACACGTTACATGACAAGGGAACACATATTGGCAATGAACAATATGTATCAGCTTAATTAGCACATGCAACTTTTTTGCAAAAAATTATAACAAAGCAACCTTTAGTTACAAGGTCTATTTATACACTGAGCTAAATAATAAAATACACTGATTCCCACACATTGCATCTATGTGTCACAGGTGATTCTGTTTTTCTCTGCAGCTTACTACTATTAGACTGCGACATGAATTGTGAATTGGAGGTAGGAGCTTATGGTAAAGATAATGCTTATGCTTTATTAATCTAGACTATTGCTGTGTCGTCGTTTCAGCTTTCATTTTAATTCAGTCCAACAGCAATCTGAACAAAACACTCTCATATTTTCTACTATAAAGCAGATTTCACTGTAACTCAGATAATAGTCTGAGTCTACGTCTGACAGCAATATGCTGCCGTTACAAGTTGTCCCTGAACTAAACCACATTAAACACGTGATGTTTTTTTTTTTTTTTTTTTGTCTCTCTTGTAAAGCACTTTGTAACTTATTACTTGTGTGGCCATGTACAGCATGTTATTATCTCACAGGGCCTCCTCATGGCTACTGCCTACGTACTGTAACGACTTTGTCCACCAGCCTTCTTCTGTCATCATTAGACTGTAACATTAAAGGTTGGATAATCTCATGACAGGCCATGACGGACACTGTCGTCTGCTGTTAAAATGCACCACTGCCTGACCACACAGCCATTTTTATCTTTTCACCGCAATTTACTAGTACTACTACTTCACAACAACAGACGTTAAAGGTAACAATGGCCGTAAAACTGTATGTCACGTAATGGCAGCTAAACCTGACGATTAATCCCCGGTTCACATGCGTGCCCAACCGTGGAGGGTGACAACAAATAAACTGCGGTCTGATACACCACTATCTGTTATAACTACTTTTTATAAATTTAATTCAGTTTTCTCGTCTTAAATGAAAAACCACCCGGGCCTCGACAGTTTTACCGTTCACTTTCTGATTCAACGCATTTCACCGTGCGTCACCGTTCAAGCTAGCTCTCGTTATGTCCGCGACGTAATGTTAATATTTCAACGTTGTTTAAAAAAATATATACAGAAGAATAATCAATTAACAGTTTTGTCTGCTATCACACAACACAACGCCGCTATAAGGCCTCAAATAAGCGCACAGCATTTATCTTAACATCATGTTTTTAGTATCAATAAACCAAAAGTACATACCTGAGCTTTTTCAAATCTTCGTTCACATTTATCGTGGTGAGTCCGTAAATTTCCAGTTCTTTTCTTAAATCTCTCCATCACTCCAGTCTCCATCACTCCAGTCTCCAGTCTCCGCTCTCACACTCGCTGCTCGTCTGCTCCAAGTTAAAGTTCGCACCTGGCTGCTAACTCACGGAGCGCTCTGATTGGATAATTGGCTAATGGGCCATTCAGTCTGTGGGGGGACGGGAGGGGGGGGGGCAAACTTCTGCCTAGTAACAGGGGCTGTTGTGTGAAGGTTCTGTGACAGGCAGGAGTCACAAACCAAACTTCAAACTTCAGTATCAGACTTTGAGGGATTTACGTTTCACACTTCCACTCTTACAGCTCCACTTCTTAATGCATGTGATAATTAACTATCACTACAGATTTACACGAGATGTTACATAAAGAAATAGAAAATAGAATTTTAAAAAATATTTACATCCCTAATCCAATGTATGTAGAAAATCTCGTGTAGAACATCCTCAGAGCTTATTTTTGAATTCAAAGTCTCAGGTTTCATGCAGGCTGTAAGAGCTGCACTTCTGCTCCAAGCTGAACTTTCCACCTTGCTGCTAACTCACGGAGCGCTCTGATTGGATAATTGGCTAATGGGCCATTCAGTCTGTGGGGCGAGGGGGGCAAACTTCTGCCTGGTAGCAGAGGCTGTTCTGTGAAAGTTCTGGGACAGGCAGGAGTCACAAACCAAACTGACAGACTTTATGGCATCTACATTTCACACTTCCACTCTTACAGCTCCACTTCTTAATGTGTTTCTTAATTAACTATTAATATTGCACCATCTATTCCATAAAATAAAATGGAAAAAAAAATAATTAAACTACAAAACAACTACAGATCCTATCCAGCTCTGAAAGTTAAAGGCCAGATTGAGGTGCTTTGGACATGCTCTGAGGAGAGATTGAGAACATTTGGATGCAATGTTGGAGCTGCCAGGCAGAAGGTCTAAAGAAAGACCAAAGAGGAGATATATGGATGTAGTGAGAGAGGACATATAGTTCATTGGTGTAAAAGAAAAGAATGCAGTGTTGGAGGTGTATTATAGTAATGCCATAAGAATTAAAAAAAAGAATCATCCTATTGTTATTATTTCACCTGTTTCTTAGCTACATAGGTGAAGAGGAAGGGAGGCAGAATTGTCCTCTGTGGTACATGTGTAATACATGGAAGTCTATGTGGTTGGTGATGCAGTCATGTCAGTCCATCAGTGATCATGAAACTCACAGAGAGTCTTCCAGTTTTAAAGCATTACTGCAGGGCAAACCATCTATTCCATAAAATAAAATGGAAAAAAAATAATTAAACTACAAAACAACTACAGATCCTATCCAGCTCTATTACAGCGGATGGGAAATGTTTGTGACCAAACACCCAAAGACACCCCAGCACAAAAATTTGGCAGTGCAGTGATCAAAAGTATGGTTTACAGGTGAAATAATAACAATAGGATGATTCTTTTTTTTAATTCTTATGGCATTACTATAATACACCTCCAACACTGCATTCTTTTCTTTTACACCAATGAACTTCATGTCCTCTCTCACTACATCCATATATCTCCTCTTTGGTCTTTCTTTAGACCTCCTGCCTGGCAGCTCCAACATTGCATCCAAATGTTCTCAATCTCTCCTCAGAGCATGTCCAAAGCACCTCAATCTGGCCTTTCACTTTATCTCCAAAACATCTGACATAGGCTGTTGACAGTTGCGTGTCTTTGTATTATTAAAGATGACCAAGTGGTGGAAGCTAAAGAATGAAGAAACTTGCGAGGAAATCAAGCAGAAGTTGAGACAGGTTCTTGGTGGTCAGGATGAGCTTCCAGATGACTGGGAAACTACAGCAGAGG
Organism: Anabas testudineus; assembly: GCF_900324465.2. Lineage (NCBI taxonomy): Eukaryota > Metazoa > Chordata > Actinopteri > Anabantiformes > Anabantidae > Anabas > Anabas testudineus. The sequence continues at coordinate 10,820,896 of NC_046616.1, read as the reverse complement.
TTATCAGGGAAACAGGTAGGAAGGTGCTAGGTGTGTCATCTGGAAAGAGGAAAGAAGGTAAAAACACTTGGTGGTGGAATGAGGAAGTACAGGAATGCATCCAGAGGAAGAGGTTGGCTAAAAGAGTGGGATGTAGAAAGGACTGAGGAAAGTAGACAGGAGCACAAGGAAGTGCAGTGTAGAGTGAAGAGAGAGGTGGCAAAGGCGAAACAGAAAGCTTACGATGAGCTGTATGACAGGTTAGACACAAAGGAAGGAGAGAAGGACTTGTACAGGCTAGCTAGACAGAGGGATAGAGATGGGAAGGATGTGTAACACGTAGGGGTGATTAAGGACAGAGATGGAAAGGTGCTAACAACCCAGGAGAGTGTGCAGAAAAGATGGAAGGAGTATTTTGAGGAGCTGATGAACGAGGAAAATGACAGGGAAAGAAGAGAGGAAGATGTTGATGTTGTGGAGCAGGAAATAGCAGAGATTGGAAAGGATGAAGTTAGGAAGGCTTTGAAAAGGATGAAGAGTGGAAAGGCTGGTGGTCCTGATGACGTACCTGTGGAGGTGTGGAAGTGCTTAGGAGAGACAGCAGTGGAGTTTCTAACCAGTTTGTTCAATAGGATTCTAGAGAGTGAGAAGATGCCTGAGGAATGGAGGAGAAGTGTTCTGGTTCCGATCTTTAAGAACAAGGGTGACACGCAGAACTGCAGCAACTATAGAGGAATAAAGTTGATGAGCCACACAATGAAGCTGTGGGAAAGAGTAGTGGAAGCCAGGCTTAGGAAGAAGGTGGAGATTTGTGAGCAGCAGTATGGTTTCATGCCCCGTAAGTGCACCACTGATGCCATTTTTGCTTTGATAACGTTGATGGAAAAGTACAGAGATGGTCAGAAGGAGCTGCATTGTGTCTTTGTAGATTTAGAGAAGGCGTATGACAGGGTGCCGAGGGAGGAGCTGTGGTACTGTATGAGGTCGTCGGGAGTGGCAGAGAAGTACGTCAGAGTAGTTCAGGATTGGAGTGTGGAAAAGAGGTAAAGAGGCGAGTGCAGGCAGGTTGGAGCGGGTGGAGGAAAGTGTCAGGAGTATTGTGTGACAGAAGAGTGTCAGCAAGACTCAAAGGAAAGGTGTACAAGACAGTGGTGAGACCAGCTCTGCTCTATGGGTTAGAGACGGTAGCAGTGAGAAAGAGACAAGAGGCTGAGATGGAGGTAGCAGAGATGAAGATGTTGAGGTTCTCCTTAGGAGTGACCAGGTTAGACAGAATAAGGAACGAGTACATCAGAGGGACGGCTCACGTTGCCTGTGTTAGCGACAAAGTCAGAGAGGCCAGACTGAGATGGTTTGGACATGTGCAGAGGAGGGATAGTGAATATATTGACTTAATTTCTATGGGAAATGCATAGAATGGAATAATGGTTAAAGAAAATCTGTTTAAACCAGTGAATCATGTATGTATTTATGATTCTTACACATTTACTGTTCATGTACTGTTCTTTAGTTGTGTAAAGCTGCTTTGCGACAATGCCAATTGTAAAAAGCGCTCTACAAATAAAATTTAATTGAATTGAATTTTAAAAAATCATTAATCCCAGGATGACATGTTATTCCTGTTACAGTTGACATAAAAGGAACAGCAAACAGTACAGATTGATGGCCACACGCAAAAGGGATCTCCTGTGGTTCTCTGTGGAGCACTTAATGTTGATCAACTGTTTCTCCTCTCTCTAGCCAACACACTGTTACAGACCCACTCTTAAAAAATTGCATTCAAATAGTCTTTCACTTGGACAAAATACTTAGGAGCATTCATCCAGTTCACTCTTGCAGCGGCAATGTTTTTTTAGCGTTTCAATATCAGAAGAAATCAATAGTCCAGGAAGTGCACCAACAATATAGGCAACTATCAAATATAGTAAATATGTGATTGGCTAAAGCTATTATGATTTTATAAGAATTTAAATGATTTACTAAGATTAATTCAAATGTATATCATAATTAAATAACAGATTGTCGACATGTTTGTTACTACTCCACTATGGTGTATTTGGGTTGAAAACTTTTTAAATTTTTTCATTAATAGATCCTGGGAAATATAATTTCATGTTATCATATCATATCATGATATTATAAATAAATTCAGAGGTAAATTTAGATCAACTCATTCTTCATTATATATCTTCAGACATGCGTTTACTCTTCCTGGAAACCTAATAAATATGCAACTTTGCAGACAGATTCACTATTTACAGAAAGTGTTTGATACCGTTGTAATTGACATAGATTTGCCGCGATTTGAAATGGAATGCAGCCCAGTTACGGCGGACTGTCCAAACAGGAGCCGAACGCACCCATAGCACTACGTCACACTGACGGTGCCCTCCGCTTTTCACACACAGATGTGAAATTGTAAAACTATTAGCGAATTCAGCTTGATCAGCATAATCACATCGTATCACCGTTTTAATTTTATGTGTTATGATGTTGTCTATTAAGATCTTTGCGTTCTGTATTATAGGCAGAGTTCCGCCCTCTCCATGTTTATTATTAACCATGTACGATGCACATTGTTAATCACTATGACTACATTTGACAAAATGAATTAATCTGCAGCTTAGCAAGTTTAATGACTTGTCAAAGACAAAGGCAGGGGATGAACATAAATCTAACTATGAAAACGCGGTCTAGGTATTGACTCGCCGCTAATAAACATAATTTAAAAAAGTATACAACTGATGGTCATCACATAAACTCACAGTTAGGTACCGACAAAATTACAATTGCAATTAATAAGCCATCTGCTTTTTTCTTTTTTAGATCGCGAGAGTGCAAAAGATTAATAACTAGTAATTTCCCGTTTACAAATGTCCCGTCGCCGACAGAAATGCGCCTACATGCGCTCGGATATTTTACACCATAACAGAGAAAGGTTTGTGTCCTGGTGTCCTATATATAACGGTCTGCGACGGCATTTACATCAGTTCCCAATCATGTCTTCACCTGCGCTACAGGTGAAGGCATGATTGGTGAACTTATATAAACTACTTTCCAGATCTTAATATGCAGACATCTCCGTGTCTCAACATTTGTAGCAGCCACAGCGAAACGCACTAATTGATTTTTATTATCATCCACTCTGACACAAGACGTATGTTGAATTAACACTATGACAACACCTGGAACAATGCTGCGCTACTGATGTGCACCGTAGTCTACGGAGCGCGCATGCGCATAAGAGAGACAGCGAGAGCGGATGTGTATTCTAAGTTTTGTGTGCAATTACACTTATACCTACGATATGATTTGTTCTGATACCTACTCTGCTATTATACTATGATGATATCACATATTCAGAGTTAATCTAGCGTTTAGCTGTGTCCTGGAGCTAGCGAATTTGTTTTGTCAAGTAGCTGCCCGTAAATAGCTCTGCAACAGGAAGCGGTACAAAATAAAAGCACGGCACCGGAAACTCATTAATTTCAAAGTAAAAGATTTCGTTGCCTTTTAATCATGAGCAGATGCAGAATCAAGGTTTATTCGTAAGTATATTGACAGACACAAGGAATTTGGTTCCAGGTGTTTGTGGCTCTCAGTACAGGCCAATATAAACACTGTTCTTTAATTATAGACAAGCACTACACACTACATATACAGTAGTATACAACATTCAATAACTATACAGTTAGTATAGTTACAGATTAAACAAATAATCTCTCTCTCTTTTCTTTCTTTCGAGAGGTTTCTTCCATTAAAAGGAAGTTTTCCTCTCCACGCCAAGAACTAGAGCATGTTGTGCCAAGGCGGACATCACCATTTTAATTATATGTGTAATGATGTTGTCTATTAAGATTTTTGCGATCTGTATTATAGACAGAGGGGCTTCTTGGAAGTTCCGCCCTCTCCATGTTTTTTTATTAACCATGTACGATGCACATTGTTAATCACTATGACTACATTTGACAAAATGAATGAATCTGCAGCTTAGCAAGTTTAATGACATGTCAAATACAAAGGCAAAGGCCATTTTGTTATACAATGTAGACCACATGAGTGCCAGTAGCTACCTCAAGCTCTGCCTCCTGTCTTCTCTTCAGAGCCACTGTCTCAAAGCTGTACAGCATCGCTGATCTCATCTCCGCCTTGAACACCTTTTCTTCCATTGTCGTTGACACTCTTTTATCACATCAACATGGGGTGTTACTATTACAATAAAATTGATGTGAAGCAAACATATAGTGGTCTGCTGTGCAGAAAAATGTAGGTGGCAGACACTAACAGGTTGAAATAATTAATCTAGATGTGGAGCTGGACCCTCTATTTGTTGTAATTGAGAGCAGTATGCTGTCCAACCTCTTTTCAATCCTGGACAATCCTTCTGACTCACAGCAGTGTGCTTCTGGACATAGAGCACATTCAGCCAGAAACTGATCAACATGAAGTGTGCCACGGGAGATCCTTTTTGTCTGTGGCCATAGAACTCCTGTAAAACTCCTACCCCTTCTGTAAGATGGAGGTGAACTATCATCAGAATCAATATTTATTCATATATCACACATTGTTTATTCATATTCATTTATTTATCATATTTGTTAGCATTTTACCTAGATTTATAATTATTGACATATTTCCATCCATCTTTACATATTTTGTGTATATTTTGTCTTTTTTCTATTGATGCCATTTTGTATTTGTGTTGGTGTGAATCTTTCTGGTTGTAGTTCCTTTTCTTTCTGTCTGAATTGAGTGCAACTGTAACAAGACAAAACAAATTCCCTCTGGAATTAATTTTATTTTTAAATCTTGATAACAAATAACACTTTCTCTCTTTAAAGAATGACACTGTTCAGGCTTTTAGGGATACAGAAGTGAGTTAAATTTGAATACACAAGGCTTATTAACATGTTAAAAGCTATATATATGGCTATACCTCTAAGCTCACCTTAGTAGCACAGAATTACATACTAGGTGTAATATCACATTGGGCCATAGGGGTCGCCCTAGAGCAAAAGCGGCACAGAGTTACATAATAGGTGTAATATCACGTTTTTGACGATATGGGTCGCTCTAGAGCAAAAGCGTGTGAACAGACAGGTATAAAAATCTCAACTTGGGACTGAAGTGAGGACTTTGTCTAAAAAAGAGAGGGTGGGTTTAGGGATCAATTTTAATACAAAAGAAGCGAGGACCGGCTAAAATGTCCTCACTCCCCAAAAATGTTCTCACTTTGTTGGTTAAAAACCCGAGCTGGTTCTCACTATGTAGTAAGTACAAACACACACACACACACACACACACACACACACACACACACACACACACACATACATACACACACACACACACACTTGTGATGCTGCATTAAAATCCAGTCACACTCACAGAACATACAGCCAAATTTGAGAAAAAGGATTTAATGTGTCCTGGGCCATGGATTCCTCATGACTAACTGCTAATCTGTGAGAGCTGGTTGTCAACTAAGAACCAGGAACACCAGCAGCGCTGGCTGCCCTGTTCACTGATAACCCCCTGAGGGATAGTTAACCCTCAAACCCCCTACTTCCACTATTCCCCAGCCTGCTGCAGCCCAACAGAAGTCATAGTGGCACTAAAAGATCAGGAGGTGGCCGGATTATGTTATGTTATGTTTAGGACAGTGATGGTGTGTTTGTGGATGTACAGCATGTGTTGTTTGGAAGGCGGTGGCAACTTCATAGTAATGCACGTTGATGGTTTCAGAGATATTTCATTTCAGAAACAGGGGCCTCATTAACTGTAGTCTTCATCAGGCTAGCCAGCAGCGGGCACATTAGGGGTCCACAGGAAGTTGGAGTAGAGCAGGAGAGTGCATTAGGGAGGCCTGGGGAGACACACTCCTTCTCTTCTCCTCAGTTCCACTTCCACCTCCAACACTTTTCTATATCTTAATGTGCCTTTCAGAGGAATTCAGATAGAGGTCAATAATTATACTCTTTAAATTATTCAGTCGAGGTCCTCTGTAATTGTGCTTTTTAGAGCTCGGACATTGACAGCACAGTTTACTGCACCGTGTTTGGGGCACGGCCTGACCGAATGAATCAGTATAGTGTGTGTGTGTGTGTGTGTGTGTGTCACTGCTCTCATCACCAGCTGATGTAGGAGTGCTCTTCTTTTGCGAAAATTCAATATGTGTCGACACCAAATGAGCAAATTAACTGGTGTGCCGAGCGAGTTTGTCAGCACATCAAGTTTTGGATCCCTTTTGAACAGACGTCAGCACGGAGTTATCGTCGCTGTCAGAGACCAAGCAGACCAGCGGCCGCTGTGTGGGAATGTTTAGTTTGGGACACAACGGTGTTATTTTTGTTACATCGAAGAGAGGAAAGCACAAACTGCAAGGGTGGCAGAAAAAAAAAAAAAAAAATCACCCAACTTTCTCTACAAAGCCGTGCCCGGCACCGTTTGACTGCACATGATAACATCGTCCGTTCTCACAACAAGTCCTCTTTCAGCTACAGATTATTAACACATCGCTGAGAAGAAAAAACGGCAGACAGCATTTCGCTGTTGTCACAGGGTCTAATATTTATATTTATCTAGTTGGGAGAGGCATTGACAAACATGTCACACACCTGCAGTTTTGTAGTACGTGCTGCTGCAGTTGGGTGTCAAAGAAAGAGCCTGTACAGTAGAGTTTTGTTGGGGCGAGAGGAAGACTGTAATTACTGTCTGGCGATTCATCTAGTCACTGCATAAAATAGTGTTTATCCAGTCGCCTGTGTTTCTGTCGTGGCTGAGGGAGGGGAGGGTCATGTTTTGCACAACTGAGACAGCTAGGTCAATCAGGAGAAGAATCGTGACTCCAAAACATTCAGCCTTTCTTCCTTTTCTCTCTCTTCCCGTCTTTGTCTCATTTCTTTTTTCTCCCTCTTTCTCTTGTGTTGAGAACTGTTGCCTGGTGAGAATGAGATCTCCCGTTCTCTCTCTCTCTCTCTCTCTCTCTCTCTCTCTCTCTCTCTCTCCACCCCCCCACCCCCCCCCACCACCTCTGACACACCCACACACAAATAAACATAAAAAGCTAATTTGTTAGCGCCCTCATTTCAGAGGCCTGTGCAGGAGAATATTGTTGGGGGGGAAAGTAATGCTTTGTCAAATGTTGACATGTGTTGCAAACATAGGGCCTTCAGCAGCAGCAACAGCAGCAGCGATTCGTAGATCGGCTCAGGCACATTGTCGGCACATGAAGAGAGGATGCTTTGAAACAAGATTAGCCTCCAAATGGCCCTGTCTGCCCCCCTCATTCATACTCCTGTGCATAATGTGTGTGTGTGTGTGCCTGATGCTAAATGATCAGATCCACTGAAAAATATGTGGGCCTGTTTTCTCACAGAATGAGTCTGGGTGCCATGTGCTGTATATCACTGTACAGCTGAAGATGTGAGTACACATTTGTCTTGTGCAAGGCCCCATTGTCTGGCACGATGGTTTGGTTTGGTTTGGTTTTGTAGGCCAGAAAGCACACGTCCCCCTACAGTCCCTACCTCCCCTTGGCTTTGGGTCAGGGTGACACTGGACAGGGAAGAGAAAAAAATCCATCACCCCCACACTCTGCCCCCACTAAAATGAATAAAAATTGGAAAACAACACGCAAGGCCCACCTAATGCAGGAACACTTGCAATATGCTGATGTTTTATTTTGCACACTGTGTTTGCTAAATTGCCTTTGACTGCGTGCATCAGTAATGAAACTTTATGTCCTTGTGGAGAGGGCAGCAAGTCTGTTCCAGTTAGGACCGGGACGATCTCTCCTGTCTGGCTTTTGTAAGATTTTTTTTTTTTCTAATACACGCCCTTATGAATAAATGAAGCCCATGAAGTCATTTTTTCCAAATTTGTGTAAATTGCTTTAAAAGCATTTTATCATGTCATAAAAAAGCGCAATTGATCTGCTGGGCTTAGCCCATTGGACAGCTGTGTGTTTTGTTAATGGCCACTTTGCTCCAAGCAGCTTATTAAAAAATTTATATATAAATGCTAAAATTGCATACATTATTTAGATACAGTAAGCATTTTTTTTTGTTTTGGTCAGGCAGGGAGGGGGCTGTTATCAGTATGGAAATTTACCATAGTATATTATCTGCTGAAATATAGTAATATATCTGCCCAGACACATATGTGTCCTCCTCACTGCACCCCCACACGTGCAGAGGCGCAGGAAAAAAAGTATATATTTTTTGATGACTTCGTTTCAGCAACCATGGAATGTCACCCATATCCTGGTTGATTGTACTTTCGAGTTTTATGATGTTTTTCCATTGATTTGTTTCCCCGGCGCAGCTGCCGACCTCTATTGAGGGACGAACGTAATCAGCGCTGACGCAAATTAGATGGTTATTCGTTTCGAAAATTGACAGAAAAACAATAAAAAAGATGAAATGCTCCCAAATCAATAGATATAATGAAATTCAAATAATCCGAGAGATGAGGTCTCCATGGCAACTGATAATGTGGAAAAGAAAACAATTTAATAAAGGACAGACACGCTTTGAAAACAGATTGGGGAGGGGGGTGGCTGTAAAGCGGGGAGAGGAGAGGAGAGCAGAGGAGAGGAGAGGGGAGGTGGGTAGATGCAGGGATAGAGAGAGGGAGTGAGGGTGGTGGAGGGGTGTTTGTGGCTGTAGTGGTTGCTCTATAGCTTGTTTCCCCCGGCGTGTGAAGGATCTGTGTCTGTCCCAAGGACACTGGAATAATTAGAAAAGCTTTCAGGCCAGAAAGTGCAGATTCAGGTTTTAATGCACAAAATTATTTCAGGGGCAGTGAATCGGAAAACCATTTGTTGGTGACCTTCCTGAGAGGCCTCCCCCTCCCCGGTACAGGGCAAGATGGAGGCTATGTGGCAGCACTGCCTGAGTTATGGCATATTTGTGTTTTTATAGAGGCAGGGGGAATGGAGTTGGGGAAGTTGGGAGGGGGATGTGGGGGTAAATGTGTGCGCATGGTTGTGTTTCAGGGTGTGTGTGTGTGTGTGTGGGTGTGGGGGGGGTGCTTGCATGGGTTTGTGGGGTGGGTGGGTGGGTCATAGACAGACCTTCATGTCGTGTATGTGGGTCTGGCAGTAGTTTGGGCAGAGGGAGAGAGAGCGAAGACAAGAAGGGAAAAAGTGAGGCAGCGAGAGCGAGAGAAAGGGGGAAGTTGCAGATCCGACTGTATTTACAGATCAGTTGTCAAAAGGAGCCATTTAAGGGGAATGCGCCCGTTCCTGCACTATGACAGGCGAGGTGCCTGTTTAAAAAGCAAAAGACAACTATGAACCTGAGAGGGAGATAGTCAAACACAGACTTTTTCTGTTGAAGACAGACAGAGCAGGGGGTGGCGAGGGAAGCGTGTGGGTGTTAAGTGACTTCATTTGTAGTCTATTTAAGGTATGTTTTACTTGTCCTTGTGCTGCTCCGCCAACATCTAATACAGGGGCTGCGTTCTAGTTAGCACAGCAAGGGAATAATGATTGAGTGCATCGTTCTTATTTCCTGTAAATACAAATGACTTTCCTTCATCTGCCTAAAAACCTGTATTTGATTTCAGTCTTGCTGTCAAGGGAGATTTGCCACTGATGCAAACAGTGATAAGAGCGAACCAAAAGCACAGCTCTGTTTCCCGCATTAGCTTATCATGACTTTAAGTATGTACACTTTCTGGTGGCTTTATTCAACATCCGTGTCCTGCTCTTTTAACATCCTATTTTCTTTATTACTCTTTGTCAACGTTTTAACACAGTCTGGTTGGGCGTTGGAGCCTTGTCTGTCAAGCAGTGACTACCATTTTTGTGTCATTAGAAGGTTTTGTTTGACTCAAATAAAGGTGATCCACCCTCTGTTCAAATGATACCAACAGCAGGTCCGGGATATCACGTTGTGAATGTAGATACCCTTATCCGGCCCCAACCAGCAATAAATGGAAAAACAAGTCTTCACACAAAGCTTGACCTGATAATTACAGTTCTGATATTTTAATAGCAGGATCCTGATCAGGAGCAGAGCTTTCCTGCAATATAAACTGTCATAAAAGTTGGGCAATATTCGATAAAAATGTGGGATCAAGTTCCATGAAGTGTTCGTTCTCGCGCCCAGACTTAGTCTGTTGCTTAACACACAATTAAAATGTACAACCTCAGTGGTTCTCTCCTTTCTCGATTTATTTAATGCACTTTTACACCTTTAACTCGCTTGTTAACACGACGCTGTACACAGAAGATAATTACAGGTTTATTTTGACTATGATAGTTAGATCTTCTCTTGTTTTACCCAAGGGAATCAGCCTTTATTCAAAGGCAAATTGAGATCTGACATTCTTCAGTAGGACAGCTAATATTCTCCAGTATTGATATTGCGATGTGAAAAGTGCCCCACAAGTAGTAGAGAAACTAGAAATTCCCCACAGTACACTAGCTAAGAGCCTTCAAATCTAACATGCCAGTGTCAATGAAGACAGTTTTCTTTTTTTAAATAAAAAAAAAAAAAGCTCGGACAGAATGGAGACCTGAAATATGAGAGTCGATAGGCATCCACTGTGTGTTTGTGTGTGACCGCGTGTGTTTGTGTGAGCATGCACGCGCACACTGACGCACACAGACATAGGGCACAAAGCACATGTTATCACTGTCAACAGCAGCAGTAGCAAACAGCGGCAGTTGTTCTGTGTGGGTATCTGCGTTGTGTACTAGTGAAAGTGTGTGCTTGTGCATGCCCACAGTTTCTCTCTCTCTCTTTCTGTCTCTCTCTTTCTGGCTGCTGGCTCTGAGGGACCCAGTGTAAGTCAATCTGTGTTCGTATGGCGGTGAATGTGTGTGTGTGTGTGACTGTGTGTGAGCCACTACTGTACTACACTTCAGGGGCCAGGGAGCCAGGACTGAGCCTAGCCGAACAGGGCTGTACAAGGCTGGAAAGGGCCTAGGGCCAGCTCCCTGTGCACACCACCCACTTCACACCTGTCTCTCTCCCTCTCACACACACAAACACATGCGCACAGCTCATACAGCCGTGCTGCTCGGCACAGGGCTCTCATTGTAGCAGTGACAGGAGGGCGCCCGTTAAGTGGCTCTCTCTTCCTGGGGCCTGTGTGTGTGTGTGTGTGTGTGTGTGTGTGTGTGCGTTGTTCCCCCATGTGGCTATGGGGTGAAGAAGGGCGATGAAGGACCCCTACTGGTAAAGTGGGTAAACTCGCACAGCCTCGACATCTGTGCTCAAAGAGAGAGAGAGAGAGAGGAAGGGAGGAGGGGAGGGAATGGAGAGAGAAGGAGAGAGGGGGAGGGCAAGGAGGGAGGAGAGATAGACAGCGAGGGAGGAGGACAGAGTGGGAAAGAGGAAAGGAGTGAGAAGGAGAGAGGGAGGGAGAGAGACAGAGGGAGAAGGGGAGAGAGAGAGAGAGAAAGAGAGAGAGCAGAGCCTTGGAAGAGAGCAGTTGAGGGGAAAATGCCTTGCTTTGTGGAGAGAATTCTTCCAGGGCAGGAGGGAGAGGTGAGACAGAGCGCAGAGGGCGGTCTGCTGCCAGGTAAGACTCACACACACCTCCCCCCATCTTGCGCGCGCGCACACACACACACACACACACACACACACACACACACACACACTCACACGCACGCACACACACACGAGTTGAGTGCTACCTCAGGGTGAACGGGTCGGCTACTAGTTGCAGTTGGCATGACTCAGGCACGCATGTGTAGTGATGTGGTGGGTGGTGTCAAAGTGTGTGTGAGAGTGAGGAAACAGAGCAGGTGTAATGTTGTTTTTTTTTTTTTTTTTTTTTGGAAAAGAAAATTTTGTATCATGCATATTTGCACCTATAGTGCTCTGGATGTTTGTGATGTGTTTCATTATTTTGGATGGTGCGTTGCTTCCTCAAAAGTTGTTGTTGACTTTTCGTGCATTGCATTATAGCACTTCACAGTTCCACTTTTTATATTTTGCAGTTACATTTATGACTGTCAGTGGTGGAAAGTACATTTTTTCAAACACAGAAGTGTAAATTTTGAGGTAGTTCAATTTGAAACTTTTACATTTCAAACATTGTAGTTTTACTCAACATTTAGTAACCAGTTACTTTACAGATAAAATAGATGAATAGAGGATTTTAAAATACAGGAAATTGTTACAAATATATATTGTACATATTGTAGTTGTGTTCTGGTTGGTTGAAAGTAAATACTGTAAGTTCCTGTACTATTGTAACTTCAATACTTTTGCATAAGTATTGTAAATGACTTTGCTTGTGTTTTTATATTGTGGTGTTCCTACGTTGACTTTAATTAAGGATCTTAATATTTTATCCACCACTAATTACACACTAGTTAACTTTATAGAAGAAACATTTTGAGATTATTACATTTATTAAAAACTACTTAAATACAGTTTATTTGACTTTGAAAGGAAAAAATGACGTAAATGCACCATTCCGCGGGATAAAAAAAAAGAAATTATTAAAAAGCACCTAAAATCCCTACACTTTATGATGACAAGTGCAAATCTGCCATGAGGTAATATGCGGTATTGGTTGAGATTGATTTGGCTGTTTAGTTACATGTGATGTGATGGAGAGGTTTGTCATCTGAGGGATTTTCCACTCTGGTGATGTAAACATTGTCTGTTATAGAAAGGCTAAAGAGTCCTTGTCTCCTTTGTGGAGACACGGTCTGAGAGGAATAATCCTCCTCGTGTACAATTAGATTTTCTCCTTTTGGTTAAATAAATACTGTGTCTGTGAACATAAACACAGATTTACATGCAGCCCTGTGGGTGTCTGCTGCCCTGCTGCTGCAGCCAGGGCCTGATTTTTCTTGTCGAGGCCCAGAGAAAAGAAAGAGAAAGACAGAAAGTGAGACAAAGCTGAAGTTTGTCGGCTCTAACTTCACGCTTGCTGTTTGTTTTTTGTTTTTTTAACTAATGAAACCAGCTTCCTGAGTGAAAGGTGAAGTCAGAATTGAATTTGGCTTGCGTTACCGTGGCAATCTGGCAACCACTCCCGTGTCCCATAGGACTGCTCTGGTTGCTGCGTGCCGGGCGCGTGTGTTTGTTATTTAACTTGTGCATGTGTGTGTGCTACTGTGCTACATGCATATTGTGTGTGTGTGTGTGTGTGTGTGTGTGTGTGTGTGTGTGTGTGTGTGTGCAGTGGGTGGTGGTAGCAGCATTCACAGGAGAGACATTTTACTAAGCAGACATTTCCCCCTCTGTTTTCACTCTGACCTGGTAGGAGATTGATGACTGAATTGTGGAGTACATGTTAACAGTAACTGGTGATTTATGAAGATACTTAGGGTAAGTGAGGCCGCACAGGCTGGAGGGGAAGAAAAAGATATAGCCTTTTAAGTTAATGCAAAAATATAGCCTTTTTAAGTAATAATTGTTATTACTACTGCAGGGGTTTGGAGAGAGTTCTGAGTTGGATGTGCACAAAGTGCAATGTGAATCTTTTTTCTTTTCCGTTGGCCCTGTGTCTTCCTTTGTTGTTTATGGCTTTTTAACTTTCACTCCATTCAAAGTTGCAAGATCTTTGTGAGGAAAATGACTTAAATAAAAAAATGTGTTCATTCAGGTTTATAGATGAATCGATATACATAGCTAAATTTAAATATTTGAATAATAAACTCCCCGGTAAACCACAGTGGAAAAGTTTTCTTGGATGAACCCTTGCACTGCAACAAGTGCACTATGTGTTTTGGCAGCCCCCCCTTAGCCAAAGATCCCTCACAAAATCCACATGCAATTTTAGAAGAATCAGATTCTTTCCCTTTCCTTTGGCTTATAGACTCCCTTGATATTATGCACACGGAGATTCCTCCTCACTAGTCAGATATGAGATTCAATCCACTTGGATGTGATCTATAGCATTTTTAAAGAATAAAGCAATTTTAGGGAATACGGAATAGTACTTTCCCTAGAAGAGGGATGGCTTTCATTTTTTTTCAAGGCACCTCTTAGACTGAGTGAAATGTTTCCCCTGTTTGCTCAGGGACGACTTTATTTCTTACCAGGGATTTAACACTCACTCAGTCCCCTCATAAATACAGCGTCCCTCAGCCCTTTGTTAGCCATAACTCATGCACTAACTCTGTATCTAACTAAACTCATATAGCAGAGCCAACACTTGTTTGTCTTCTACCTCAGCCTTTCTCTCTCACTCTTCCTCTCTGTCTCTTTTCCTCCTCTCAGCTGATTTATACGTGACACAATCTTCCCTGACTACCATCTCACCATGCTCCTGCGCTGATCTCCTTGGCCCACTCGTGGAGTGGGTTCTAAGAAGAAATGTGCATTTGAATATGAGACAGCCTGATCTCCTTGAGGCTATTTAGAGTGAGCCTAATGCTCCAAGAATGAGCGAGAACAACATTGGAGGAAAGGCGGACGTCCCTCTTGGCGTGTCACAACACAACGCAGGTCTCGAAGAACAAAGTCTATGATTTGCTGATGAAGATCTCTCTGTAAAGGACAGAAAAATTCCTACTTTCAAGGCACCTGTTGAAACCCATAGTCTCTTGAGAAAGTCTTTGTATGTGTTATGACGTTCTGCCTTTATGGCTCTAACCTGTGATTTTTTTTACTCTTTCGCATGTTACTCCCATTGAACTGTAAGGAATAGTAGACACAGAGCAGCTGATAAACTCTCCAGCCATTTCACTTTCAGTGGATCAAAGTGTTCAGGTGGTACATTAGAGTTTGGTGGATGATCTGGTGCCGATTGGCATTTTGGGAGGAGACGCTCTTTCTGGCGTGGTTCCCGTATTGGTTGTTAACAGCCTGCAGGTACCTTCTGTTCTCTCTGTTCAGTCCCCCTAGCCCGAAACTGACAACTCCTCAAGCATCTGAAGACCCTCTGAAGTCAAAATCGCCCATTGTGATGTCTCATGTATTTGCATCTGAAAACATAGGCCCTGCTTGGAGGAATTACCCTCAGTGCTTGTTGGTGTCAAATGGGGTAGGAGGGTATCATTCCTCTATTTTCCCCCATCTCAGTGCTCCTCTTGCTGTCCTTCCTTTCGTTTGATCTCACCATCAAATCTTCCCCGGTTTTTACGAGTGACATTTACCCAAGAGCAGCTTGGGAAATGGCTGGCTGAAGAAGACGTTTGTGAAAATGCGCCCGAGCAAGCTATCACCTTTGATAAAGCCATAGGTTTAGTGGGAGAGGAAGAAGAAAGCCAAAGAGTAAGAGCATTGTTGGTAATGAAAAATGCCATGCAAGAGGGAGCATCTCTCTGATCCCAGTCTGTTAAACCAACAATGTATAGTACAACAGATACAGCAGCGATACATCAAGCATTTCTCTGTTGTTGCACCACAATGAGGGTTTGACCCAGGAGACTGATACTGTGCCTTTATTATATCCTGTATATTTAATACAGCTCTCACACAGACATAGCAAGTTACTCAGGGCCCTCCATGAACATTGGCATACAATCAGCTGTGTCACCATTTGGCAAAAAGCTGGCAAGGCACTTGATCGCAGTAAAAAGACAAAGAAATAATGGAGAAGTAGAGGGTAGTTGGAGGCACAGAGAGCAAGAAATGTTAGCTTTAGTAATTACTACCTATATAGAGAAGCAGCGGAGAGGACAGTGAGGCAAGCAAGCGCACGAAGGAGGCCCCGTGTGCAGATAATGAAGGGGTATCATTGTAGCTCTGACAGCGTTAATCTTAGAGTGCTCTACAGTGTGTGCGCGCGTGTGCATCTCTATCTAGTTGTGTGTCTGCTCTGTGCCGCATATGTATTTACTGCTGGGGTGTATGGAGGTCGTGGTACAGTGCCACAGTGATTCTCACCCTGCCAGTGAGACCACCTGACAGCACAGTTTATCCAACCATGTTGACAGTTGCCGCCTCTCACAGCTTCTCGGAGACAGTGCTGAAACTCCACAGCCTCTCGCTCATCCTTACAAAACCTCTGGGATCATCTATCAGTATCGGTGCACAAGAGAGAGGAAGAAAAGAGGAAAGAGGAAAAAAGGGGAAGAGCAGTCCAACTTTCTTTGTGCCTGCCTTTTTCTTTTCTTTTTTTTTTTCCTCTTCCCATTTGAAGTTGTGAGACACTCATTTAAGCCTCATTGCACACCGACACTCAACACGCGAGAAAGTGTTATGAATATGTATCAACACAGCATATGGCAGCAGTAGCGCTGGGACTAGGTGTGTCCAGAAGGTAGAGTGCTGCCGATGTATTATTCTCCATTCAAATTACCACAGTAAGAATGCAGCGGGGAGCTGAGAGGTGTTCAGTACCTCTTTAGACGGGGCAGGAGAAGAACTTGGATCATGCAAAACAGCGGGAACAGAAGAGCTGTGATGAGCACAGTAGTAGGCCAGCTGAGTTTGCTTGATTTGGTGGATTTTTTTGGCAGGTTGAAACCCAGCACTCACTGACACGAGCGTGATTAAAAGTGATATTTCTGACACATTAGGATGCGCACGGGAAGTAACCTCCTCTAAAGCGTTCATTATTAGATGCATGACAGACCTGAATATTTATAAAATAGGTTTTAATTATTAATAGCAGCAATCTGCTCCCGTAATTCATCAGATTTGCACTTCAACAGAGTATCCGTTTTCACTTTAAAATAATAATAAGAGGAATATTAATGTTGCAGAAATGTAAAACGGGCAGCTGGATACAGCGCAAATAGGCAAGCGCACCATGCTCACTTGTGAGGTTTTCTGTTAATCTGTCATTTTTCCAATTAAATTACATTTTAAACATCAACACTGCACCGTTTGAAAACCTCCAGTTGTTTGTGCTTGACAATTTAGCGAGTGACTTCTCACAAATGTGGCAAGTCATGAAGATAAAGATGCAGGAAACAAAGTGGGTTTGGTGTAGAATGCAAAAGTAGTTGCTGTGGTTTTATCAAAAGCAAATTTATTTGTTTGAGTCAACTTAGCAGCACTTCCTTTTGTATACTGAGACCCAAAATAGACAGCATTCTTTTTTTCCTGTAAAGCAGCTTTGCTTGTTTCATCGTTTCACAGTCATTTTTATCTTTTGTTTTTTTTCCCTCCCTTATTGTGAGCGTTGTTTTATCACACCTTCAAATTCAGTCACAGCACATTCTTCCCTCTACTGAACTCCCAGAAACAAGAATGTTCCTGTTTTAGGTGAAAACTGCCACGTTTAGTTCCGCCTCCAGTTGACATTGAACTTTTTGGTAAAGCACACTGTTTTAGTGCTGTCACTCATGCGGTGGTATGTTTGTATCCTCAGTGTGGATGCGTTTTTTTCCCCGAGTGTGTAGAAATGTTAGTGTGCTGTATGTGACAGCGTGTATCTCAGAGCGAATGACGTGACCTGCAGACACTCGACAGAGTGGAGCAGAAGGAGAGCGCAGCGCACAATGCCCTGTTGTCTACAACCCTGCAACCAGGTGTGCAACAAACAAGTGCATCAGCACACACTCTTAGTATGGCTTATAGACACTTAACATATGTGTTTACAGTGGATTGTGCATATGCACAACAACACTGAGACACATATACTTAAAATGTTGTCACTTCCAACCAGCTAATCTGAAAAGTAAAATATAACAAACTAAAGTTCTGACAGTAGAGTCATAGCCACAGGGGCTAAAAATGCAAATCCCATGAGCAGGAAGACTCATTCTCATCACTTCCTCTCTTGGCCCCACAGAGAGTGTATTTTGATCAAAATTTAATCGAGCTTCATAAGAAGAATACATCAAACAGTGGAAGTGTAGAATGTGATAAAAAAAAAAAAGAGTTTGAAAAGTCTCAGATTGTTTGTAAAATGTGGACAGGTAGACAACATGCCCAGGGTGACATTTTAACGCGCACCTGTGACTCATTCTACCGCGTATAAAGTCCAAAAGAGGAAAAGTCTGTCAGGCAGAGCAAATGTTTTAATGGTAACCAGGGATCGATGTTGTCAGCGCAGGCATCCTGTCTGGAAATACATGCTTTTTTGGGTTAATGTCACCTCCTCCATTCTTTTCAAGGAGAGAGAGAGAGGAGAAAAAGAGCAAAGGCAGAAGAGGGAGAAGGTGGGAGGCAGAAGGAGGTCAACCAGATCTGATGCTCACATTCCGAACTGGGCCGAATTTAGGGAAATTGCTTTGAAAACATTGACTTGCACTCTCGTTCAGAAGGCCCCTGTATCTGAAAAACAAATTTGAAACATAACCTTGGAAATCAATTAAGAAGTCCCTGGGAGCCTAAGTAAGAAAAAAGGAAAGGTCCACTCTTCTTTTTTTCCTCGCACCCCCCCATCTCTACAGGTCCTTTCCTCTCCTCCACTTAACAGGGATGTGGATCTGTCCATCACAACACCGCCTTGTGTGAGGAGGCTTTGTCAGCAGGGGCTTTATTTAATTTTTTTTAACGGCAGAGTGCCTTATATGCTGTCAAAATGTCTTAAGAGTCTTATTAAAGAAATGCCACAGCTCATTTCCTTGTAAAGCAATTCATATGCTGGTGAAAGGGGGCATGTCTAAAGATCTAAACGGCTTTGCTTTTTAGGCTTCACATTAGGGGTTATCTGTGAGGGCTTGTCATTGATTGACATTATCTGGCCTGACAGGGCCTCATATCAAGGTTAACCTCATGGACGACAGTGCCACCCGCACGGACGCACAAACACACTCTGTCATCCACACTCGTAGTCAAATAAGACACGGTCTCCTCGACTTTCCGTCGAGAGGGGTGCTACGTATGTGTGCCAGCAACATCCCTGTGTGTAAGCCAGGTGGAGATTTCCAGACTTAATTGATAACTAATGGAGCGGCATGTGCTGAGTTTACCCTGGAGGATTGACGCTGTGTGTGTGTGTGTGTGTGTGTTTGTGTTTGTGTGTGTCCTGTAGAGCAATAGAGGGGGTAGGTGATGGTTAAAAGATGGGGATGACTTACTCAGCAGTCGAGCTCCAGATTCTGGTGAATTAAATATGGCCCCAAAGATAATGACACGGAGTGACACACATCATTCTGGGGGGCTGCTGACCTCTTAGGCGAGCAGGCCGTTCACTTTGCTTTTCAACACTCGAGCACATTCACACACATCTCCCTTTCTCCCTCCCAACAAGCCACAAAGGCGAAGAGAGATCCCCGTGACCAAAATACAACTGAAGCAGTTAATCTGTACAGATATTAGCTCAAGGGCCCTTGAGAGGTGCACCGCTGAGCCCCTTCTCCACTGTACTACCCACACTGCCTTGCTACTGCTCCAAGCACAGCAACCATGAGGGAGGGACACAGGGGTCGTTGGCTCATTTACCATGGTGGTTGGCTTATCATATTGCACTGCTGTGGTGTCTTCAAACTGAACATGGGAGCTGAGCTTCAAAAACAAAGCTGCAGACATGAAATTCCCTTGGTCCTGTCTGGGGAGGGATGGCGTTCACACTGTGGATTTTTTTTTTAAAGCAGTAAAGTTTTTGCCCCCCCGCAACACAAACACTTACAAATTAAGTCTTCATCTGGCGCCAGCTGTGAGTCCAGATTTGATGTACAATTTTAACTAGTAAGCCATGTGTCCCATGAATTACCCTGAGCAGCAAACTGAATAAAAGTTGGCTGTTTTGGTACGTGGCTGTCAGAATGGTTCTTGTCACTCATGTCAGATTGTTTTTTCTTTCTCCCTTAGACCATTTTTAGGCTGCTTGTCCTCTGTTCTGGAAAATACCATAATTACCCTGTTTGTGATGAAGCTGGAGGGCGTATTTGTCCTTAGCTTTTCAACTTTCCTGCCTGATTGCCCTCAAGTTCAACGTCTTTCCCCTTCCGCCTGCACTTGAAATATACATTGTTTTCTTCAGCCATTGTCCTACGTCGTCAGGCCGTTTGTGTCTGCCTTTGTCCTGCAGCATCTTGTTTGTGTTTTGAGGCGGTGTGACGGGAGCGTGGCACTTGGCTGAGGGCTCGTGTTTGATAACAGCCCGTGGACGGAGCTGAAGTGAAATAGTCCAAACGGGTCCTTCAAGGTCGGCACCCCCAGAAAGACAGCACACAATGTGCAAGGTCACATTCTACACTAAAAGCAATAAGTGCTTTATTGATAGAAAAAAAAAAAAAACAACAAGCAGGCAGATGTGCAACCAACTGATTAATAATAAAATAGATTTGTGAGAGAGAGGGACAAGGGGAGGGTAGGGGGCAGGGGGAGACAAGACTGCTACCACAGCTAGGCTGTACAGTACGTTCATGTGTCTGCGTGCTGCATGTGTGTGCCTGCATCAATGCATGTACAGTATGCTCTGCAGCAAAACATCGATCCTGTAGTGGAACCTTAAAAAATCCATTCGAAATCCAGTAGTTAAAAAAGAACAAAATGTGACAGATTGGTGCTGGTGGCGGTTTCCCGGGTGCCTGAATCATTTCCTATCAACATCATCACAGTACTGTAAAGTACAGTGTGAAAGTTCTGTTTTACAGAAGATCAGAAGCAGCTCACTTCTCCTGTTTTGACAGTAATCTGTGCATTATACATATCTCATCAGTATCGTGTTTAATGACAGCTGCACCAGTCACTGTAGGTTTTTTCCATTCAGTCACATTATGAACAATGTGTCTTTTGTACTGCACCTACTGTGCTATTATCTTTTTATGAAAATAAGCTGAGGCTATTGGACTGTTGTCATCTTTTATGTGCCTTTATCGTTCTTTCTCTCATGCACTCTCTCTCTCTCTCTCTCTCACACACACACACTCTCTTCCCCAACCTGGCAAACCTGCCAAGTGAGTAGAGCTGTGGATCAGTCAGTGGCAGATTTAGATTTGAGGTGGGGAAAGCTAAGTCCCAGTCCCAGCTAAGCCTGTTTCTTCCGTGAGACTCTGAGGGACGTGAGGACTGGCAGATTTCCATATGTTCTGCCACCCCCTTGCTCTCGATGATCACCTACAGTAGTCTCCCCACACCCTTCTAGCTCCTTGTTAGTGTATACCCGCCTTTACAGTCCCTTTTCTAAATCCCTTCTCTACATAAATTTCTCCTCAGTTGTGCCCCCCCAAACCCCCATCTATCAACTAGTTGGCAATGGCATTGTTTTTAATCATCAGAACCTCAAAATTATTATTATCGCTTCTGATGCGGCAATTAAAACTTCAGGTCAGAGGCACAACGAGCGGTGATCAGCAGCCGAGCTGAGAAGTTTTAATTAGACGATCAGAACCATTAATGCACAAAAAAAAGGTGTGCGCTGGGAAATTAACGGGAACGTCTTAATCAGGGTTAGCGACTCCGAAGAGGAGTCAAGTGAACAGAGAGCAAAAAACAAATCATTTCCGCACCACTGGGACAAAACTCAATTAAATATGCATGCGGAAAAATGGAAATTTCTCAGCATCGGCTGCACCGAGTGTTGGAAAACTGTGGCAAAATCTCACAGCGGGGTCGGTGACCTGCTTATTGTTATTCTTGTGTAATAAAAGAGAGAGAGGGGCCAGATGCTGGGGTCTGGGTGTCATGGGCGTAGTTGTCCATCAGTGGCTTTCCTCTTGACTTCCTTGCGGCTGCCGCAACCTCTCTACCATGCAGGGGAGACAGAGAAAGAAAAAGAGGCGAAACGCTCTCTTCCTGCACGGCGGAAATTTACACAAATAAAAACATGGTAATTTTCAAGAGTGTCTGCGTGTGTTTGCCTGTGTGGCTCAGTGATTTCTCTGAAACACACATGCACACACACACTCTCTCACATATACATCTCCCTCGAGAGACAGAGACACAAAAAGGTTCACTGATCTACACACAGGGAGCTGCAACCTTGTCGATTAATCTGCCAAATCTGTTCATAAAGTTATGATTTTTTTTTTTTTTTAAGTGCTAGAGCAACTCTCAGTTACATATTGTAAAATAATCCTGAGATGAACAGACATCTCCCAGACCCTGTTTGTATTAATTAACTCCTAATATTGCAGGGGGTTTGTCCCTGTGTCAGTCATGTTGGAGCTCAGCAGGAATCTACAACAAGCCTCATACCTGTGTTTGATTAGGTGAAGAGATAAGCTTCAGTCTGAACAAGTAATATCTATCTCTCTTATATACAGACCCTCCTGTGCGCTCACTTCATACAAACTGACGGCACTGCAGGGAGTCTCTGTTTTTACGGTGCAGCGCTACACTTTGAATGAATAATAGAATGGAGTTATTCAGTTTTCTATATGTCGTGTGTGTTGAGATGATTGCATAGGAGTTTTGGACATAAGACGCCTCGTCTTGTATGTAAGCCGTGACCCTAAGAGTCCCAGCCATTGTTAACTCCCACATCCTTTACGCGTAGCTGCCTTGATTACAGTCTGCACACGTTCACACAAATAATGCACTTCCAACTGCGTTATTAGGATTTGAAACACCACTTGATTGGGCATGATATCATTCTGGCACACAAACAGAGAGTCTGCATCAAAAACCAACAAGACCTGTGGGGCTTAGAGCTGTGGAAGAGTAAGTTTGTCAGTGCAGAGCGCGAGAACACAAGCTGTGTCATCCAGCGCTGACAAGAAACAGGACCCAGAAGAACTTTGATGCACTTATTTTTGACTGAAGATGAAAAAGAACCTGACCTAGTCCAAATGTATTCAAAATAGTTTCTTGACTTTTTCCTCTGGTTTTGGCCTTATACAGACAGTATATGGCGCTCCATTGTGGCCCTGCACTGTTTCCAGTAAAAATAGTGTCACACTTAACATAAGCAGTTGGAAAAATTAGTTTCAGCTGTTGGGTTCAAATTCAAACCTGCCTATTTTTTCACACTCCCAGTGCTTACCGAGGTGTCTCCTCCTTGACAATTAGCACACCAGCCTACAACAGACTGTAAATAATGTCCAATGCATGTGACAGTGTTGTTTTTCTTTCTGATATTCATTAATAAGGCAGAGTGCTTACTGGACTCTCGGAGAGGTGGGGGAGTTGGTCCCAGAGGGAAAAGTTGTTCTTTCATGTAGGTCCCTACAGATTTTATCTCGTTGTACGCTATCATGCACACAAACGACTTGAGGTAAACAGCTTAGTGTTACCATAGCAATCGCTATTGTAAGCAATGGCAAAAAAGCTGCTGTGGACAGAAACCCTCAGCATAAATAATAGTTTAGACAGCTTCCATAAACCATCGAACCATAGCATGTTCCTCCTCAAGGGAAGCTCACAATATTACATTTGTTTTAAAGCACACACCCTACCTTGAAAAAGAAAACACTGAATATGTGCTTAAGATGTCTGATAATTCACTTACAGGCCTGCTTAGATACTCAAACAGTAGCACTCACGGTCCTTATTGTTAACAGAAAATCATACATAAATAGGCACTAATGGAAAGAAACAACTGTGTAGGGGTCATTTCCTACAAAGAGCTCGAGATTGCAATGCAAAGGAAATCGGTAGTTAAAGCATGAAATACTGAACACAGTAAACAGAAAAAATGACCTCCAGTGCAACACCCAAATGACCTCAATCTTCCTTTGGAGAGTATTTCTGAAAAAAAAAAAAAAACTTGAAAATTTATGTCTTCCACCTCCTAATAGTTTTTCCAGCTTTTTTTTTTTTTTAAATTGCTGTCTTCTAAAAGGCGACCCTTTCACCCCCGCCTGCAATTGTCTAACACTAAATTGTGCAGTAATGTGCCGCTGATATACGGCCTCCTTAAAACTACATAATTCCTGAACTCATTGTTTCAGAGAGGAAGCCCGCAATGTAAATACAGTAACTGAGAAAGCATGTGTGGAGAGTCGGGATTGCATTGTCTGGCATCGGGGGTGATCTGTAAACTCCTTCAAATTGTATATCCTCTAATGATTCCACAGCTTTGCAAAAGAAAATGAAAACAGGATTTTATGTTGCACCGATGTGATTTACATAATGCCGGCAATGGTTCACACATGATTGTGCTTGGCTTTATGGCTGAGGGGAAAATGAAGAGGCTCCTACTCACTGTTATAGAAAGTGAATTGAGTCTTTAAGATAGAACTTTGTTACCTCTGATATCACATATTTTTCTCTGCTGAAATGGTGTGTCCGTAGCTCAGTAGTGTATTATCTTAACCACAGTGCAGCTAAGTTAAGATTCAATACAACTTCAAACATGAAGAAATATCTCTGCTGTGGCATTGTGTTTCAGCTTCACAGTATATCAACTGACACAGCTTTACATACCACTGAATAAAAAGCAGAATACAAACTAATGTGCTTGTCTGAACCCTGGTGATTCTACTTTTTTTTTTCTTTATCATAAGTATGTTATTACTCATAGTCACCTCCTTCTTTCTTTATAAAACTTATTTACAACTTGATAAGGATCTGGCCTTGATTTTGAGTCCTAAAAATGCTGTTGGAAGGTGAACTTGGGTGGCTCTGGAAATAAAGTGAAAGGTAACAGAGTGCAGTTTCTGCCCTAAAAAGGCAGCTCTGGATATGGAATGCCACAGGCAGCTGTTCCTGCCTCATCAGAGGACATGTTATAAAGATAGCCCCACTTGGGTTGAAATAATGCCACCCATTCCTGCCCCAAAGCACACTCTATCATGCTCTATTGTTCAGGGAGGCCGCATTGGGAAAAATGTTGAGACTGTGCAGTGTGTCTTGTTAAGTAAAGGTATGCAAAACACAGGAACTGCCACATTTTTTGCATGATGTGCCCGTATTGCTCTCTTGATCAACGCTACTGTTGATCGCTTGATCAACAGTAAAAGACAGGAGCGTGTAGAAAGAGCTTACACGCTCTTACATACACTTACTTTTATTGAATTGATGGCAGTAGCCTCTAGACAAGCAGTTATTGAGTCTAGTCCCAGTGAGTAGCCGGCTTAAAAAACACAGCTCCAAAAAGTTCAAAAGTGTGCAGCGTTTTCCCTCCACATCCTGACAGCTTTAATGCTGTGCAGCCCCCCACTCAGTGGCGGGACCACAGCCTCTTGAGGTGAGAGTGAAGATAACATTTCACAGTGTCTCTATAGCGCTGTCATGTGAAGGATTATGTAGCCGTGTATTTGCTGCTTGTAGTACCGTAGGGGGTCTGATACCTATCTGCCTGTGGTTTCAGCTGCCTGTGCTTTTTTTTTCTCCTTTTTTTTCCACTACTGTGTTAAACTCTGAGCTGACCGAAGAGGTGTGACTTAGAGAGATATGTACAGTATCTCTGGGTGTCCTTCTAGCTTTGTGCTGTTATTGTTAAGTGCCTTTGGATGTTATTAATAGCAGCAGTCACCGTTGTTCTCTGTCAGTTGTTTTTTCCAATGTGATGCGTGAAATCAGTAGAAGTTTTGGGCATGGAAAATCTAGGTGAAATGTGTTACTTGTGATACAGAGGACACGCAAACGGAGGGAGTTCCTTGAACTGTGTCAGTAACACTGAACAACCTGAACTAATCTTGTGTCTTTTTGTTCTTCTTTTTTCCAGCTGAAAGGAGTTTATGCACTGAAACGACCTCAGGAAAATCCAAGATGGCCGCCAAAAGAAAAGGTGGCCTAAAACTCAATGCTATCTGTGCCAAGCTGAGCCGCCAGGTGGTGTTTGACAGCAGCTCCCAGAATGCAGAGGGAGACCAGAGTGTAGCAGAAAACAGTGAGCGTGGCA
Source organism: Anabas testudineus (assembly GCF_900324465.2). NCBI lineage: Eukaryota > Metazoa > Chordata > Actinopteri > Anabantiformes > Anabantidae > Anabas > Anabas testudineus. Next base: position 10,795,366 of record NC_046616.1, on the reverse strand, counting down.
GTTCCCACTACGATGACAGTGAGACCAACTTCCCCGAGAGCCTGAACCTAAATCAGAGCCTAGAGGAGGACCAGAGGAGGCGCGAGGCCATCGAGAAATGGGTCAACGGCGAGTACGGCGACGAGCCGCTAGGTCCTGACGATGAACAAGAGCATGAACTCAAAGTCAGCAATGACGAAGACGGGCCCCCTGAAGGCGTGTACATGGTGCAGCCCAAAGGCTGCAGCGATGAGGAAGACAATGCAGATGAGTCTGAGCCTGCGGCCGGGTCTCAGGATGGCAGTTACCATGACGACAAAGAAGCTGAAGACAGGCCTTCAAAAGACGACACCTATGTGCCGCCAAGTGACGCCCAGAGTCGCCAAGCACCTTTCTCCTCTCCAGGTACATTCAGACTCTCCGTCCTTGGTGCCACACTGTGATTTGCACTCGATCCCTTTTATACATCTTGAACAAACACAACCTTTGCCCTTTCTAAACATGCCGCTCCATAGTATTGAGGGGCAAAGACTTAGATAAAGGGCGGGTGACATTGCCACATCCGCATAAGATTAAGTGTGCCCATTACTGGAAAGAGATGCTCTAGAGTTGCATTATGAATAGCCAGTGACATTATTACCCGAAAGACTAATTCAACTGGCAGGCCGGTGGGGAAAAAACAGCAACTTGTCAGTATGTGGTTAACTGTATGAAGAAATTCATAAATGGAGTAGGCCGCTTATGTGCTCTCCCAACAGCTGTGGGTCAAGAGCACATGGCAGGGCCAGGCTAAGCTTCATATTACACCCAGGATTACATATTGAGTCTTTGATTTTTCCCTAAGCTCACTAAACTTAGCCACTGCTTCAAGCTACTCTATTACATGGAGTCGTAGTCTGCGGTGGAGGAGTTCCTTTTACAGTTGTCAAATCCAAGAGATCAACTGTCAAATACATTCAGAAATAAAAAAAAAGTTAGACTTCAGTGCTAATACACAGTTAAGTGAGCTATTACCTTCCTGTAAACACCTGTGATTCTTTGGATTTATTGTTAGAAGACGATTAATACTCGTAAATGACTCATAACAAGCCCAGTTTAATCGTGACATGATGTTCCCTCAGTATAATTCACTGATTATCAAATAGATAAAGCAGGTAGAGACTCCCAGCAGTTATTCTGAAGTAGCACACGTTAACAGCACAATCTTTTAAGAAAGCACCGTTTACAGTTATACACTTTGTGACCCTTGAAACTAGACACACACTCACTATAGGAGAGATTGGCCTTTGTATAGCTGAAGTTAAAACACAGAGCTGTAAAAAGGAGAAAAAAAAAACATGCTCGGTTATATGAATAGATAACGCCTGTTTCACAGACACCCAGAGAGAGAGAGAGAAAAAAAAAAACAGCAATTTGCACGTGAGACCGGTTGTTGCGGTACAAAAACAAGTTTTGTTTTGTGCTTGCTCACCTCAGTTTAACAGTTTTTTGGTCTTTCATCTAGGTTTAGGTATCTACCTCAGAGCCATGTACGTATGCTCTTTTTTGTCTTCATTTCTTTTTGTTTTCACCAACTGTACAGCAGTGGCTCTGGCCACACGGAACTGGGGGCAGGCGCTTTTCAGAAAATGAAGCAGGTTTCATTTCAGTGTCAAATGAAAAAGCCTTTGTGGTTTTAATTAGTCATTTTGTGTCTTTTTCATGGCCATAAATGCCTGTCTGTAAATATGTATTACTGTTGTGTAGCAGGCCTGCACCTTTCCCTCCACTCGCTCCCTTACTACTTTACATCTCACAACAAAGCCGGAATGTTTGAAGACTGTGGGGAGAGCATACTGCACCGGTTGCAAATCTTGTCTTTAGAGTGTTTTTTTGTTGTTGTTTTTTTGTTGTTTTTTTTTGTTTTTTTTTTACAGAGTTGCTCTTTGTTGATTGTAACTAGGGCATCTATATTGCCATGTTTCAGCTCAGCTCACAATTAAAACATTTTTCCCCCCTCTCTCTCTCTCTCTCTCTCTCTCTCTCTCTCTCTCTCTCTCTCACCGCTGTCTTTCAAAGGCTGATGCAGAGTGCACATAATTATGCATATAAACATAGTGGCTTAATTATCTCTCACAACATCAGTGACAATGTAATTAACAAACATTGCAAGATCAATGAGAGAAACTGCGACCTTCAAAACATTTAACTCCTCACATTGAGGCATCGTGCGGATTTCCTATCAGTGCAAAACCCCAGAATACTTTTCCTAGATAATTTAGATGTCGCATTAGAGCCCTCAAAAGCCAGTCAATGGAAAAAAAAACCAATGAATAAAAACTATGAAAGCAATGACAGAGATGCTCATAGCGATGGATCAAACAAGCTTGACCATGACTTCCATTTGCAATTCTGGGTTCACTCTAAAAGGTTGTTGTTCATTTCAAGCTATTTCAAAGCCTCTCAATTTACTGCTTGTTAATTAACTAACCACACAGCGAGGAAGTTTGAAGCTTTGTACAGTTTTGTCAAATTAGTCCAAACAAATTCACATATTGTCATTTATTAATCCCAACTCTTTATGAGGATAGCACTATCCATTTAAACAAAACACTCTTAAACTAATTCACTAACATGGACCGCAAAAACCATGGACTACAAATTACTAAATTATTTTACCATATAAAAGTATCTCCCCATTCAAGAGCTTCTCTGACTAAATTCCCCTGCATAGTATTAAAATAATTTTTCAACCAAATGGTTTACACTGTGCATGTGTGGTTCAAAACTGACACCATTTAGAGGGTATTCCAACTCTAGATTAGTCCATATATAGCTACTAACATGCACTTTTATCATCAGCGACACCTCTGTCTCTCTGTGCTGTGAGGAGAGAAGCTATGCCACACCGATGGCCATGTTTGGTCAGCCAAAAGGAGATATAATGTCCATCTGTTATCATATCTGGGAGGGAAAATGTGGCCTAATTGCCTCAAATATAGACAAGGAGGGTCTGTGTTGTGTGTTGGATTTTACGTGCCAGAAGTGTCAAGATTAGAAATGACTTTTTTGTAGATTTTAAAATAACACAGTAATAAAATAGGTTTATTAATGTATATACAGTACTTATTTTTTATTATAGGAGGGTGGCACCATGGGTGGTGAGGCTAATCCTACCTTAACCCATAGACCGTACACAGTTTCCTACCTTGTGTGACAAGATATCATTAAGAGGTAGCGTGATAGGGCATGAGTAGAAAACTCATTTCCATGGTGTTTTAGAAAGGTTATCTTCTGTTGGTCCCAGTCATAATCCGTTCAAGTCAAATCATTTGCCTTTCATTGATAGCATGCCACATGGCTCAGCCGATGAATAAAGAGACTCTGCTAATTTTTTGCAGAAGGTGGTGATAATACTCTAAGCAAATAGAATATGAAAAAAAGGGATGTCAGTTCTCTCATGACCGAAACCACTAGTCTCTCTTCAATAATAACCCACAGAATTGGCCACCAGAATATAGATGTTTTCTTTAATTTGATGCCTGATCCAAAGCAACCGTCAGCAATTGTGCCAATTTTTATTAGTAATGAAATAGATTTTTAATGATTCCTATTCAAAAATGTCAATTCTATATAGCTCTTTTTAAACATCATACCCCACCTCACTCTGTAAAGTGTAGGTCCTTTTCCTGATTTCCTTTTACTGGTGTGACCTGGTCTGTCCTAACTTTAGTGCTATATGATACACTGCGACCTGACGTGTCCTTATAAATACAGTAGCAGTAAAATCCAACCAAGCACTAAGGGTGTAAACACCTAAATCAAATGAGAAGAATGTTTATCCAAATGACATTTTAAATGCACAGGTTCACGTGTATTTCTAATGATCCTTCATGCACACACACTCCTTTCAAGCTTAAACAAAAACAACTTAAGTGTAGGATAAGGTAAACTGTATTGGACCACACAGCAAGTGCTTGTGTATGTATATACTTTACATCATTCTGTGGATTCATTACATGTGAAAACACAGTAGATTTGCTAAAATGATCTGCAGCAAACATACAGGTATTTCCTCTCAAATACCCGATCCAGTCTTAAATTTTTCATGCCTTTTCGATCCACCAGATACTCTTTCATACTGATCCAGTGCACAGAGCAACCCCAATGCAGTGAATGGAAATTTGGGGATTATTTTACATGCTGCACAGGAGATGTGAAAAGCAGGGCACAGCGACTGATTTAGCAATAACTGAGAAATCTGAGACAAGAGCAGAAATATTTGTGTATTAATTACCCTGCTGATAGGTGGTGTTACCTCTTGGTACCACATGTTTGCTCTGGTGGTGATAAAGCTGTAAAACTGTTTCTTAAAAAATGTTTTGGATCCCACTCCCAGTGGCTGTGCTGAGGATCAGTTAAGATGACCAAGGGTTTTAAATGACCCTGGTGATTTTCTCATCTGGTGCATTACTAACATGTCTGCGTTCGGCTAACTGGACAGCAGGAGATATTTGGAATAGAGTGGGTTCAGCAAACAGGGGAAAAGCCGCCTCGTGGGATATCCTTGTCTCTTTTTCCTCTCACACACCCTTCCTCTCCACCTTACCTTCATGCTCTTCCTCGTTATGCAGAGCTTTGTCCCTCCAGTGCTTTCAGGCCAAATTATTTTTCCCTTTTCCCCACTCCCTGACCCTTTGCACCAACCTGGATGAAAGTTAATGGGCCAGAATTAATCTCCACATAATGCAATTAAACTATACATTGACTATATTTCGCCTATGTCCTTGGGGAAGTTGTCCAATTTAATGGACTCTTAAAATGAAAGTGATGTTTCAGTTCACAAATGTGTAAAAAGAGGAAAGGATTCATTCTGTTCACTTTTGAAGGTGACACGGTAATCATGTTATTTTAAAATAACTTGCACCAAGCTTCATAGGGGACTTTATGAAATGCACTTAACATGCCATAACTCCTCTGCAGATAGTAGTTGTAATTCTGTCATTTTAGTAATGTTCAGCATTAGTGACCAGATAACAAATTATAGATAAATGTGCTTATAGTGTAACTTCATGTCTATCAATCTGTTTAAACAGGTTTTGTTCACTTGTATATTTTTCCAATTCAAATATTGCAGAATATCTATTTAATTTTCTATCCTCAAAAGTGTTTTTTTTTCATTAAATTTGATCCAGTAAGATAATGAGTATAGAAAATCACAACAAAGTTTGTGTTCGCCGTCTTCTTGGGTACAGTCACCCGCAAATTCTGCAGAACTGACTTACAGTGCAACCAAACAGGAAGAGCATTGCCTCAGACGGCTTGTTTGTAGACACATAAATACACAGACATGTACAGACGCTGGTGCAGCTCACAGTGGAGAGTCACTTTTCCTGTTGTCAAATTTACTACAGTTCTGAAATAACACGGATAATGGCATCACATCAATTATAAACACTGATTGTTCAGAATATAGATATCGTAATATAGTAGATATAGTTTGAATATATTAACAGTGTTCCATTATCACAATGTGTTTGCCAAAACGGAAGGTGAGATAGCGTTTCATTAATTGAATCAACAAAATATATTCCACGCTTGTAACACAAAGCTACTTTGCTAGATGAATCCATTTGTAACTAACATATTTGTTGCCAAACTAAAAAAATATATTGTCCACCTCAACTCCAAAATGTAGTGACAGTGTAACACTTGTCAAGCGAACATCAGTCAATATTAAATGAAATGCAACCATTTAGTATACTGATTTAGTGACCTAAATTAAGATGTCTTGAGCGATGGGTTACGTTGGGTTCAGTTTCACTACGCAAATGAAAAATCAGTCATACTAATTTATGTATACGCTGTCTTTGTGAAAGTCATTACAGTAATGCTCGACAGCACCAATGAGGTACTCTGAGGTTTACTCAACTTTACTCAACTCTATTCAGCAAACACATTTTTTACTGGTAACACAGCTAAAATCGAAAAACCTGATGTCATTGTAAGAATTAAACATCCTAAAAATGAGTCCTCTTCTTTTTTTTTCCTGTGTGCAGGAGAAGCATCTGCCCTGCGAGACTATGCAGCCAACACAATGAATGAGTTTTTAGGAATGTTCGGTTATGATGACCAGCAGGTAAGGGATGAGCTGACCAAGAAGATCAGCTTTGAGAAGCTCAAAGCTGCTACCTCAGACCCCTCATCCCTCAGCAGTGAGGAGGCCTCACGGCGTGCCCGTTTCTCCAAGTATGAAGAGTACATTCGCAAGCTAAAAGCTGGCGAGACCCTTCCTTGGTCCCTGCATGCTTCCCCACCCAAACCAGACGACCTCAACTCCAAATTGGCCCAAGATAAGAGTGCTACCATGCTCCAGACCTCCGGGTGCCTCCCAGGGGCCGAGGCACAGATCTACCCCTCCAGCCTGGACCACAAACAGCCAGGAGGACCTCAGTTGGGCACATCTCAGCCATCCAATCCCTCTCACATGCAGAACATGTCCCGAGCCTCCAAGTATGACTTCTTTATTCAGAAGCTGAAGATGGGCGAGAGTCTACAGCAGCAGAATGGTAATGCTTACAAGCGACCCTCCAAGTACGACCTGGAGAACGTCAAATTTCTGCACCTCTTTAAGCCTGGTGAGGGCAATCCTGACATGGGCGGTGCTATTGCTTTTAAGACTGGCAAAGTGGGCCGCCCTTCAAAGTATGACATCAGAACAATTCAGAAGCTGATGCCAGGAAATCCCGAGACCTCCCTGATGCCCAATGTCCTCGCTACCGCGCCAGGGAACCCAGGAGCTCCTGGTGTCCCAACCGTAGGATCAGTTGGGGCCAGCATTGCTCCAGGGCTCACAATGGACCAGACAGGACACATAAGCTTCAACACCTCTGACTACCTAAAGTCCAGCTTTTCCAAGACTGACTCCATCACCACTGGCACTGTGTCCTCCGTTAAGTAAGTCTGCTCAGACAAAGCACAGACTTTTTCTTTTGCTTTAATATCTTTTTAATACAAGTAGAGATCGGTAATGCTTATTTAAGGACGCCTACATGTCGCTGCATGATAAGTTAAAGCATATCATGAGGCCACAGTTTAAAAAAAGTCTCCTATGTACTGTCTGTTAGATTTGTCAAGTTAGAGTTAGACAGTTAGAGACATTAGTGTGATTTTGCAAAAAACAAAAAAGGTTAAAATCTGTGCAGTAAAAAATTAGCAAAACAGAGCTGCTCTCCAGACCAAAACCTAAATCTAGCATCGAAAAAAAAAAAAAACAACAGTGCAGAAAACATGACCTCCAGGGCACATTTAACAAAAAGGTCATAACATTTACAGAACCGGGTGGAGATGACAACAACAATCTTGTGTCATCTTGCTTAAGTTATTTATACCAAATCACCGCATGCACCTTACAAATCTGATAATAAGTCACATGACCTGTTATTAAAATTCTAATTTAAAGTTTACTGGTGGATTGAAAAGACTCTGAGCTCAGAGGTCTGTCTTCTTCACACTGATAGCCTCTCAGTGGAACACCTTGGAGCTAATGTGAAGCTCACATACACTTAACTGCTACTGTGAGTCAGTTAGCCTAACGCAAAGGTAATTGCTACCTCCACAGCAGCCAAAAGGAATGTAGTGTGAAATAGCGCATAGCGCCCAATAGAACCACGACATGATGAGTTGCGAAGGCACATGAAGTGTTTACTCGCTGTAGCACTCCGTGGAGACTGATTTAGCACAGTCATCGCAAAGTGACTGACTTCTTTCGTTTGGCTAGGGTGTAACAACTCTCCCTTTAATTACTTTGGAGCCATGACTAACCTCCCGGCGAGTCACAGGGGCCGACTCAACACTGCCTGACGAGTGCACTTTAAAGGAAGCAAACGAGGGGTTTGGGGAGCTAGCCTACAGTCATGTGCACTGGCAGTAGGAGAGAGCTCCCAGAGTCTGTTTGATTGGTTTTGACCTTGTCTCTAGTTAGTCAAGACCTATCAAAGACACTGTTCAAGAGCCCTCAGGCACCTCTCCCTCAGGCGTTGGCCTTTGTCAGGTTGGGGATCAGTGGTGCTGCAAGCTTGGCTAACTGACCCAGTCTGGTGCGCGTATATGGGGAAGAGAAGAGATGCTAGGGAGAATGTCTGGCAGCACATCCTCCCCTCTGGGCCAGATTAACCTCAGGTCATTCCCCGTGTGGAGTTGTTCACATGGAGCTAAATGCCATTGCTGAAAGGCAGCAAGCAGAACCAATACTGTATTATGACTGTCATTCTGCAGACAGTAATGCCGCTTGCATCATGAATGGAATCACATCACAGGTGACAAAAAGCACACAGCATTCCCCAGCATGGCTCTGTAATGTGATAAATTCCTTTTGATTCCTCGTTTTGAAGTGAATTTGACTGAGTTGAAGCTGCAACGAAGGTAATTAGCATGATCCACGTGCATTTGAAGCTGCAGTGTTTTCTTACATCTTTATTTGAACAGAGTCCAAACTGATTGGAGACAAGTTGACATCTGCATTAGAGCAAAGGCCCTTAAAGATGATCAGAAAAGACCCTTTCAGAGCTTTTCTCCCACATCCCCATTATCCAATTTTGCATACGAGCACTCACCAAAATACCCCCATAAAAGATTAATGTCCCTTTGCTCCTGCATTTTGCCTTTCATTTGTTGGGAGGCCATGCATCAAAGTGTGTGCCTTCCATCCCTGATTCATACGGCGCATGAAAACGCTGTTATGCTACAAGAAAATGTATATTGATAGTCCAAAGTTTGGGAGTGGCTTGTAAGTAAATATTGTGTCAGTTTGTTTTTATTAACAACAGGCAGCCCAACCCCACCATTAATCCTGTCTCTTTTGTGTTTGCTGTTGCATTAGAAATGGCCTGCCACCAGATAAACCCGCCAGCGACGACATCAACCTCTACCAGAAATATATTGCCAGGTATGCAAATCCCTCAGTGTGTGCTACACGCCAATGAAAAAATACACTCAAAACAGACATTAACCTTTTTTATCTACTGATGGTGTGTTTTATTCAGTGATGTAACTAGATGGTAGACTGGTAGGAGAATGTTCTGTGCACAGTAAATTAATTAAGAAAGACTCAAATTTATGTACTGAGAGGAAGTAGAAGGATGAGGGGTAATGAAAGAGAAATGGTTTGATGGTATCGTACTGTAGCTGGTTGAATAAATGCTCATAGGGTGTGTAACACTAAAATATCTAGGAGAACATCATTCTGTGAAACTCTCTACTCTTAGTTGTGACTGACACAGAGAGGATATGAGCTTAGACTGGGCTTTTTTTGTTTTTTTTTTTAGTTCTGCTATTTATTGTTGAACACACGAGGAACTGACTGATCTAAAAAGTCAGTCATTCACACCAACAGAGACACAAAAAAACATAAGGGGAGGGGAGGTATCTTGCGTTTCAATGGACACAGAACAATGTCTCCCATTCTGGATTCATTTTGTGGCGACACTAGAAAGGTGATTATCACTTGTTTGTTTATTCCGTTTAAAAAGAAAGAAAAACAGCATTTGAAAAGCCAAAGTGGCTTTGGCGTTAATGATTACTTCTCCAAGCCATAACATGAAGGGCACAAATCAAAGCCTTGGCACTGACTGACACACACACACACACACACACACATTTTCTTCTCCGCACACACACACACACACAAAACCCCTTCCTTGGACTGATTACATTTTGCAAGAAGATTTAATTAAGGAATTTTTAATGAGGCTTCTGCTGGCACTGCCAAGAACTGTTTTGATATTTGCGCTGCATAATGCATAAAATTTGTCTAAACATCTCGGCAGTTGATGCACGGGGAGGCTGAAGATAAGCCCAGATACAGTTTCAATTTCCGTGTTGGGGTTGGGAAAAAAAAAAAAGAGAGAGAGAAAGGAAAGAAGAGGAGGGAGAGAAAAAATGGAAAAGAAGGGCTCATAAAAAGGGCAAATGTAGCACAGAGAGGGGAGGTAGAGGCAGGGGGAGGGTCTTCTTTGGAGCTAGGGCTAATGAGTGCATGCTAATACAAAAAAAAAAAACAGGTTTGTAAACGTGTTGGGCTATTGCCAGTCCTCGTGAAAAGAGAAAAAAAAGTTCTTCATCTCCTCACCACACTACAGTTTGATGTTTTAAAGAGCTTCCCTCGTAGTGTTTACTTGCAGTTTTCACTCTTTAAATGCTTTCATGCACCCACTATTGCTTCAGCACTTTGATCTGTGCATCTCTATTGTAACTGGAGATGCGCTGCAATCTCTGTATCGTGGCGATATTAATATTTAATCTGCTGCTGAATAGCAGCGGCCCATTAGGCCCCCTGACGCGGCAAGTGGGAATTGTCCAGAGGCAAAGTGATACAGCTGGGCAATGAGCGGAGGGGTGGGTCATAGTCTCCGGGGAATGGGGGGGGGGGGGGGATGTTCATAAGTGTAAATGTATGTGTATGTATATGAAAGAAAAGTATAGAAAACACTAATGGGCCAGGCATGCTGGATGTCGACTTTATTGCGCGTCTGCTCATATTTCAACTTGTTTTGACTGGTTTCGCCTTTTTTCTGAAAGAGCCATCAAACCCCCCCCCCCCCCTTCAACCTCCATCATCATTTCTCAGGCGCGCACACTCGCACACACGCTCGCGGAGCCAACTTAAAAAGAGTAGTGGATATGCCGTTCAATTAGCTTAATGAACTCAGCAAAGTGATCTGTAAATGTAGCTCTGGGATAATCCTAACAAGGAAAAAACAGAAAGAGAGATGGAAAAAATATTACTTAGCCCCCTTTTCCCCCTCTCCTCTGCACTAGCAGATGGAGCTCTTGGCAGCAGCAGTGCAAATGTTTATTTGTGTGTTTTCACTGGTAATTGGAGGATTTTAACAGTCATCATCGTCAGGCTTATAATCACCACTATTAAAGTAGCTGTACTGTAGCAAACAGCAGCTTTTTTTAAACCACCGGCACACTAGAATCTGTTTTTGGGCTGCCGGTGAGAGTGTAAAAGGAATATGGTGCGAAAAGTCGACTGCGCTATCCTAACATCTCGGGACACCTGACCCCTTTCCTCACAGAATAAAAGTGTGGTTAACCTGAAAGAACTGCACATTAATTTGACAAGGGTTTTCACAGCTTTGAAAAATAAAGTAGTCATGGGCTTCCTGATCCTTGAGCGGGTGTGTGTGTATGCGTGTCAAGGGAAAGGGTTTCAGTGTAATAAGTGTCTCTTACGGCTGCTTTGGAAATAAATGGAGTTAATTTGGCTGAAATTGGTGTGACAGACGGGTAAATTGTTGTAGCAGTGTGGAAAGCAGTAGCGAGGTTGAAGGTTTGAGCTGTGCGACTTTGAAGGTGAGACAAGCGCAGCGCCTTTCAAAAGTCCTTCACCTGTTTTATTTTGTGCTGTTCTTGGAATTTAAAATAATTTCTTCACTAATCATTCCTGATTTGCTTGTTGATTAATTTTGAGTCACACAGACGTACGGTGTTTTCAGCAGAGCTGCCTCGACATTCAGCTTTCTCGTCTCTGTCCTCTGATGTGTTCGTGGCCTTTTTTATTTATCACATAATATGGCTGTTAAAAAATGCATCTGTTCAACTGTGTCGTGTTACTTGGTTTTCAGGTTCTCTGGAAGTCAACACTGTGGGCACGTGCACTGTGCTTATCAGTACAGAGAGCATTACCACTGCATGGACCCTGAGTGTAACTACCAGGTGAGCGTGAGTACTTTATCACTTTTCTGAGCACCACCCAAATACACATGTAGAATTACCTGTATGCTGCAAACGTACAGGTGCCTCTGAGCTTCTCACAAAAATAAGGTAAAGATGACATTTGTCTAAGTGCAGCTGCCTCTATTTGAAATCAGCCAGTGAGTGCTTAAGATGCATTATTTATTCATAAAGTTAAAAGGTTAGGTTAGGTGACTTAAAGCTAAGCATCTTCTCCGTTTTCAGGACATGACCAAGGGGATGTGGCGTTCCCAACATAGACAAACAGAATCTTTGTCATCAGTGTCATCTTTCATTAGTAGTCACACCCAGTCAGAGTTTACAAAGATGAAAAGTTTGTTGGCCTTTGGTCTGTGAAACAGGCTGAGGGTGTTTGCAGCTGTTCCGTTTGCAGGCGTTTAGCAGGCGTCTTCCAGGCACCGCTGATCTTTGACAATTGGCCTTTTATCTCAAGGGTTAATTGTAAATATGCTTGAAATATGGCTCCTTTTTTTATCTATGTCTTCTCTTTTCTAAAGACATCTGCCACCGACTGGAGGCCTGCCTTTAATCCCCTTTCACGTTATTAATCTTATCCTTGTCCCAGGAGTTGTCATGTATGGCACAGGAAGGGGAAAAAACACAAAGCAGATCATAATACAGGCCTTGTGTTCGCTGTAGCATATGGCCTGAGAGAGTTAGACAAACATGGGTAGATTTGTCAAATATGTCAAAGAAAAAAATCCATGCTCTGCTAAAGCTGTGTGTGTTTTCCATCCTTTCTTAACCATTTTCTGAATTAAGCCATCTTCAACCGTAATCTCCTTTGTCTGCTCCTGATCAAGGGAGATTACTACTCGATAAATATTGTTTATGTGGTGAAAAGCATTACATATCTAAGCTTTCATTTTCTGCATGAGTCCCACTTCACAGTCTGATGAGACACATTCTTGGAGGAATACAAAGGAAAATCATTTCATGTCATTATTTAGAGCGTTAGTTCAGGTTATCATGGCAATTTCCACGGTCAGGTTCACATTTCTCTGTTGCTTTTGCTTTGCGTGGAAACACAGCCATGCTTTGGAAACCAGCTCCGGGGATGTCAATACCCTGAAAAAAACATCCAGGCAGTGATGAGCAGCCCCTTTCGAAGCGATAACTCATGAAATGTTACATGACACACACACTCCTGGAATATTATCCCACTGCCAGCCTTCGGGCGATTGGCTGAGTCTTAACATTCTCCTTTCATGGACTTGTACATGAGGGAGAGTGTGCATCTTGCCACACTAGTGGGAATCCTAAAATAAATGTAGCAAGTGGCTCCCAACCTTCATCACCACTCAACTGAAAATGAGATCTTTTTCCCAGTCAGCTCTCTCTGTGGCCTATTTTGGACAGCTTGATGGATCGAATGTACCATGACCGCAGTTCAACTTATCTTCCGGTCATCATCGCCATTAGATACCGAAGCCCAGGACCGAGATAAGATATTTGTTTCGGCAAAACGACTTAAAAAATTGAGAATTTAAAACATTCATCAATTAGATTAAAAATCCTAATGAAGTGTTTGCTCCTACAGGAGTCAAACATCTCAGAAATATGCAGTGGGAAACAGGCCAAGAGCAGGGGAATGAACAGCTGTGTGAGATCTTAGCTTTTTATTTGTGAGTGAGTGGAACATGACACAAAGCAATTACCCTACTTTGTACAGCAATTAGTTGCTTTTTAGAATAGTTCTTTCTGATGTTTTTTTTTCCCTCAACTGAAGATAAACATGGATTGAAGAACTGTTTCATTGATTTGCACTTCTCCTGTTACAGTTTCTGAAACATCAGCTTAAGCCCAATTACAGCAGATTTGGTTGCTGCAGGTCTCTGTGGAGTGACTTTTCTGTTTTCCCTTCCCGACTGCTGGATATGGGAGGGATTCTTTCTTTCTTTATTTATTTACATTGTAATTTTAGAAGGCGGGTCTCTTAGCATATTCACTCATCATTACAGGCAAAGCCTGCACCAAAAGCGAGTGTTAATGCTTTAATTAAAACTGGAATCATATCTCAGCGAATTGAAAGGGAAAACGTTTTTTTGGTTGGCTTGTTTGTTTGTTTCTGCTGTCTTCTGTTTTCCCCTGTGCATGTCTGAGAAACCATCTGCATGGAACATCATTTTTCCAGAGCCAGGAACATCAGAACTGTGATCTTGCATGTCAATTGATGCATCTTAATTAAAAAACATAGATTTTGGAAGAGGGAGTAAAACGTAACGTAGACAGAGGGCGTATAGGGAACATACTTCTTGTTCCATGTGGATCCTTCTCTTGTGCTAAGAATTTCTCTGGTGCTGCATTTAGATAGGACTGAACTTTTAGATATGCAGAGTAAATCAATAACCACAGAACGTGTCATATTTAAAGACGTCTCAACCCTCTCCATTGCAGTCTGTACAGCCCTCCCCAACTATGAATTGGCTTCTTCATGTTGCAGCTGCTGCTTCCACAGAGATAATGTGACTTGTTGCTGATTCTGTGACTGATTTAAATAAACACCAACCTGTTGCTGTACATTTTTCACTCTCTTTTTGCAGAGGTTTACCAGTAAGCAGGATGTAATCAGGCACTACAACATGCACAAGAAGAGAGACAACTCCCTGCAGCATGGATTCATGCGCTTCAGCCCTCTCGATGACTGCAGTGTCTACTATCATGGCTGCCATCTCAATGGAAAAAGTACCCATTACCACTGCATGCAGGTACACTACTCAGATTCACACCTTCTCTTCTACACACATACCCACAAGAAACCCACAGAGACACATACAGTAGGCATGCAAGCAGGCGCATGCACACACACGAAAAAGACAAATATCTGTAAATATGACCACACGTGAGATACCCACTGTGCACAAGGTACCCAGAAGGCACTTATGCTAATTTAAACATTAAACATGCTAAATATAAAGCTTTTTCCCTTTTAGACGCACAAAGCAAACACGGATGTTGCCAAACCAGATTACACACAGTCCATTAAGAGCCTATAAAACTATTTTTTTGCATTAGTGGTAGCCATAGGGCAGTTTAAAAGAGAATACGGCAGGTGAAATGAGTTGCACGGCATCACGAGATAAATGATGTCCGGATATGGCGAATCAGGCCGATCGTTAAAACACACACAACTCCAGGATGCCTGAGCGTCAAAACAGTTTACCTACAACTGTGAAAGGGAATCGTCGGTCCACACTTTTTCCATTTGCGCCAAAGTGTCTTTAAAGACCAGTTTGGCCAAATGTGTCCTAAAGTAAATAAAAGAAACGTGAAAAAAGGGTGAACACACGTGAGGCTGCTTGTTCTTACCCTCCACTTCGCTCTCTCTCACTCCTTAATTGGCATGGATAAAATTCAGTTAGGTGTTTATATAAATTACACATTTTTCATCTTTTAGTACCAAGCAGCCCGTTGAAGATTATTCCCCCTTCTGGATTTGTTTAATTTTTTACATCTGCTTATTTTCAATGTGTCATTGTGCCTAGAGCTTTCTCACTGGCAGTGCAGCGGAGGATGGCTTGAGATATATTCTTCTTTAAACCCCTCTAACGGCGTAATTGTTATTAGGACATTTCAGCCCTTGTTTTAACAGTCCCTGAGAACCTGCAGATGTTGGCATCAGCTCTTGTGATTTAGGGGGAAAAAAAAAACAGAGTGGCATTTTTTTCATTGTTTTACTCAATATGGAGAAGTTGCCTGGTTTGTGCGGGTGAAAAGTGCCAGGGATGATATACAATTGCTGCTTTTAATTCAAACATTACCTGTTTTTTTCCCCTCGTCTGTTGGCTCTCAGGGTTCCTGAGTACCAGAACATTTTAAACTAAAGACCAGGACAGTCATCTTACTCTCATCTGTTTTTCTCAGCCCCCTCCACCTTTGAAATTTGTTCTCAGAGTTACAGTAAGTTTGTGGTGACTGCACCGTCACACTCCAAATATGAATTTCATTTTCTAAAAGGCAGCTTTGCCAGGAAGGTACTATAGTTTCAGCTGCCTGCTGTGACCACTGTGCCTTTCAGTCACTTCTTTTTTCTTTTTTTTCCAATTGTCACAATGACAAGATTGTTTCCAATTCTCGGTTTTCACTTGAAACCTGTACTGCTCTGGTGCACATTACCACAAATTAAATTGTCAACGTGAGAAAACAGCCTTCTTCCACCCATTTCTAGGGCACTAGCATTTTCTTAACCACATTGAGCTCTTTAGCTCTATAGCTTCTACACTATATCAGATCTCTTTAAAGCAATGCGTTTTAGAAGTTGGATTTTTTCAAACCATTCTTTGCAAACTGAAACTTTCAGCTCTGCTTTGACCCCAGATCTAGTTTTTCAATTGTCATGCTTTGTCTCTGCTTGCAGGTGGGCTGTAGCAAGGTATACACCAGCACCTCTGATGTCATGACCCATGAAAACTTCCATAAAAAGAACGCCCAGCTCATCAACGATGGCTTCCAAAGATTTCGTGCCACTGAGGACTGTGGCACAGTCGGGTGTCAGTTCTATGGGCAGAAGACTACACACTTCCACTGCAGGTGAATAAGTCTAATGTAATGGATGTTTCTCTGCAGGATTGTTTTGCCAATCAACTACATTAAGCATAAATTTATAGAAAAACACATCAGCAGCAGAAAAAATGTAGGCACAGTCCTTTTTAAAAAGGCATGCACGACTATGTCCTATTAATAAGTCTAAACATCACAGAATCACTCAACTTTGCATGAAGCTCTTATTTTAGAGATGCATCACAGACCTAACCAGTCGAAATAGAAACTCATTCGGTTGATTCATCAGACTACTGGAGTGTATCCCACCGGCAAAGGTTGCATGTGGCAACATTTCAATGTGCTGCGGCTGTGTCACTGCCTCAGTTATCATTTCACCATTGTGAATTATTTGAATCATGTGAACCCTCTCCATGGTGGCCAACTGCACTGGTGTACGGAGGAGGCTTTGTAAGGGAGCATCATATGTATTTGCTATTCTTTTCCCAGGCGTCCAGGCTGCACATTCACCTTCAAGAATAAGTGTGACATCGAGAAGCACAAGAGCTACCACATTAAGGATGATGCCTACGCCAAAGATGGCTTCAAGAAGTTCTACAAATATGAGGAGTGCAAGTATGAGGGATGTGTGTACAGCAAAGCCACCAACCACTTCCACTGCATCCGCTCGGGCTGCGGCTTCACCTTTACCTCGACCAGCCAGATGACCTCCCACAAGCGCAAACATGAGCGCCGGCACATCCGCTCCTCTGGTGTCATGGGCCTTTCTTCCACCTTCCTGGCACCAAAGGACGAGCCCGAGGAATCAAGCAACGATGACCTGATGGACTTCTCGGCCATCAGCAGCAAGAACTCCAGCCTGAGTGCCTCGCCTACGACCCAGCAGTCCACTACTGTACCGCACCTGTTGGCCACACCTACCACTGCTGTCTCCTCTTCTACATCAGGTCACGCCCTGAAGCTCACTCCCTCGCTGTCCAGTGCAGGTCAACGTATGTCCAGTTTGCTGTCCCAGGCCCTTCCTAGCAACATGCCAGTGGCCCTCGCTCTTTCCAACAACGCCTTGGCCACCTCCAATCCGTTCTTCCCCCTCATGCCTAGGCTGCCCCTCCAACCACCTCCGCCAGCCGCTAGCCTCATATCAGCTGTATCTTCTGGGGCCCACTCCATGCCCACTGACTCACAGACCCAAGGCTGCACCACAGCAGGGGCTGAAGGAGCCATGGCATCTACCCCGACCTCCTTTGCCACCTCCTCCATTATGGAGAAGATTTCAGCAAGCAAAGGTCTGATATCACCCATGATGGCAAGACTGGCTGCTGCTGCCCTGAAGCCCTCCAGCAACTCAGACACAGGTCAGTCACTGTAATTAAATATGACTGTCTTTCAAATTGGTGGTCTTACCTAATGCTCAGAACCAGTTAAATACACAGAATATAATAATTGGTTGGTTCAGTTGCAGAGTTCAGCTTTGATTGTTACTCTATTAGACACAAATTAGACATTAAAATATATGACAAACAATAGCCCTCTAAACTGTGTGTTCCACAAATACGAATGTTTTCTGTGCGGACTGAGAATTAGTGCACTCAGAGGTCATTTTTATCACTATCCCACAGTAAAGCGAAAGGCAGAAAAAGTGCTGCTTTCAGGCTTAAAGGGACATACTGGAGGCCCGGTCCTCTGCTCTGGGCTTGTTATTATGTTGATCGTTCGGTAGATACCCACAATCCATTTGGAGATAAATGCGCTGACAGGGGAGAGTACAGCCTGTAAAAGTCTCTTATGATGTTCAGAGTGGGGGCTCCTGGGGCTTGTGTTGAACATGTTTCCTCATCATTGGCCTCTTATCTGTGTCTGCGCCCGTTCCAAGCAAATGGAGGTGGAATGAAATTAAGTTCAGAAATTGCGAGAACAAAAAATTTTTTTTTTGTTTGTTTGTTTTTTTTGTCTCCTCTCTGCAAACTGATAAAAAAAAAACAGAATCACTGAGGCAGAAATGACTCAATGTACCAGAGCTGAGAAAGAAGCTTTTTTTTTCCACTGATACAAGAACTCAGACACACTTGCATGCATCAGCAAAGACACACTTTCTGAATTTCTAGAAAGCCTCTGTTCCCACCAAAACATGTCAATATCTATTTAGCATAAACACAACCCACATAAATGTTGGCAGTAATTGCCTTGTCTACGTTTATCATATTGTTCTAAACAAAGCTTCTGAAAAATGAAAATGAAGTTAAAGCATTAAATTGATAATGCACCACGGAGCACAGTCTTGCATTCAGTAGCAGAGGGGCCTCCTGTGCTGAGCCTGAGCAGGTGGGGTGCGGATTGTAAATGGGCCTGCAAGGGGGAGCATCTCCGGATGTTGGGACTGGGAAGGATTACAATTCCTGGTGGTGTTCCTGGAGCAGGACAGGCCCTGGGAGAGAGCTGGGGCAGCTGCTCCGGGGAGCTGAGCTGAGCCCAGGCTGTCAGGCTGAGCTCCACCTCTGCTTGCAGCAGGTAGTGGGAGCATTGGGGAGCCCCCCACTGAGGGTGGTGCCTCCACAGATGGTGCATTCACCACCCCTCTTGTTGACTCACTAAGAGGCTGCAGCTTAGATCTCGCTGCTGGATAACAAAGCGGGTTTGAAATTAGCTCTCCTATCTTAATCAAATACTTTATCGTAAAAGTTCCGTGCAGATACAGGATGGGGGGGTAGCTGTGGTTTTGTTTCTCATATTTGCTTCATAAAATGTGTGAACAGGACATTTGGGGCTAAAATGTTGAGGAAGTGGTTTGTGCTTCTCTGTCAAAAAGGTGTGAGAAAAGTCACAGTGTTTGTGGCTATTTTTCACAGTGTTTATTTTTTTCATGGGGTTGTGAAACTTCGCTTCTATTGTGGTGAATTGTGCATTTTTCCTGTTTCTGCTTTCAGTATTTTTATTAATGTTCCGCTCTAATTTACCCCTAAGTGTTTTTTTTTTTTCCCCAGTGATTCAAGCATCTGAAGGGTTTACTAATTAGGCACACAGTGCAAATGATCTTTCACAAGCTCTGTGTCTTATCCGGAGTAATTACATGGTGGTACATTATTCCTGGATAATTTCCAGAAAGAAGCTGCTTTGAGTCAAACTCATTTGTTCTCCCTCTTTGGGAAATGGATAGAAAAAATAACTTCACAATGTGCAACAGAGTAAGAGACTTGTGCACTTGAATCCAACTTAAACAGACAACTTGGGCTCTGACTGAGTGGAGAAATGCTTTGCTCTGCCTGGTGATCATGTGTGGATCATATAGTGTGTGGCTGTTCTTGATATAATGTGCTCTCATTTAGTCTGAGAGTTGATGTAATTGTCAGTGACAAGGCAGGATCTGTCTGGCTAGTTAATTTTGGGTGTACTCTTATTAAGTTGAGGGGGGGAGGGATGGCGCATCGGATGGAGACTTAGTAAGCATTGAATGACCTCAAACCAGACGCAAAATTGTTTGACTGCTGTTTTCCTTTAGCCCCACCCTGGCCCCACCCTCTGCCCCTCCAACCTCAGCCATTGTCAAATTGAACTGACACTGACACTTCCCCATCTCCTAGCTTTCAGCTGACAAGGCCCAAGACTTGCATTTCGACTCCTATTCTGCTTGATATGTCTCTGGGTCATCTTCTAGCAGGGGGGAAAAAGTCCGTTTCCCCCTTACATAGGCGCGTCTTGTTTTCTCCGCAGCAAGAAAAAAGGAGAGGGGCCTCACAGGGCCGAGGGCCAAGGGCACACACTTGGTTGCCCGTGACCTTGCCTGTCACAATCCCTCAGCACCAGCCTCAATTCCTAAACGACAGATTCCTCACCAAACCAATCACAGCCACTGGTGCTCTTCACTCTCACAGCGTCTGAGAGGCTACATGCACGCCCTCACACAACAAACAGACAAAAAAATAAAATGAATACAATACAGCCAAAGAGAAAAAAAAAAAACATACACAGCTCATCGTCTGCCAAAAGCCCTGCTTTCTCTGAATAGCCCCAGGACAAATTAATATTTCAATCCCTCGGGGATCCAGGGGTGGGGCAGTATTCACCTTCCTGTCAGCATTTTTACCCCACGTTGTCTCCTGGTCTTTATTTATTTAATTTCAACACTCTTATCGTCGCTCACAGCATCCACTGAATACCTATTTGGAGGAGAATGTGATCAAGAGGTCATGGTATTTGAACCAATCTGATTGGCTGTCAGCTCCAATCTGACCGACATAGCGCCCCTGTTCCTTGTGGGTACGTTCAGTGGCACTGGCTGCCGTCCGTTGTCAGGCCAACGACGACCACGGGAAGGTGGGAAGGGAGGGGGGGGGGGGGGGCCAATCTGAGACTGCCACTTTCCGTCAGCATTAGCATCTCACTTAATGACCAGTTAAGAGGCAGCCTGGCAAATGAGTTGTGACAAGTGCTTCAGAAAAAGGAGTCTTTTTCCCTCATATCTCCCGCCTCTCAATCACCATTTAAAAGGCTTGACGGGCTGACATAATTTTGCAATAATTATCACTCGGAGTATTCTTTTCGGGCCAGGACAGAAGTCAGATTGAATCTCATCATAGAATAATAATGCTGACCAACAATAACTTTGTTGTCTCTTGTCTCCTCTGCGTCTCTGGGTTAATCCTCAGGGAATGGACAGCCGGCTTCAGCCAGCCAGTTCAGTCTGGTTCAAGTGAAGCAGGAGCCGGTGGACAGCAACTCCGGGGCCTCCCAAGAATCCACACAGGAGCACAGTCTGGACCTGAGCAAGAAAGACCACAGGTACATTGATATACTATGTCATATATGAACAAGGAAATAAGGTTTCTCTGATTGACAGATGATTTCTGCATCCTTGGTAGTCAGGGTAATATACACAATTATTTATCAAAGAAATCTAATTTATGTATGTGTGCATACAATTATAAAACCCTCCACCTATTTCTCCACCTTTGAGAAGCATATACACACAAACCTTCAACTCTAATTCCCTCCAACTCGTCTTATTTCTTAAGAAGACGGGATTTTTCTTCTTCATTATACAGGCATACCTTGTGTGATAAATAGTAATATTTACTGTTCTCATGCAAATCTTGACTAAACATTGTTCATTTTCCTTGTTCCAGTAATGAATCAAACGGACACCCTGTACCAGGGAATACATCTCTTTTATCCTCGCTTATGAATAAGGTAAGATCCATCGATCAAACGCCTTTCATCCCAAGACAAATTAGTGGGACACGGAGGGGCCTGTTTGTTTTTTAATGTTTCACCGCTAATAAGATGAGTTTGTATCATTTAAATTTTCCAGCCATTTTTCATACAGTGTAATTTTCACTGCACCTTTCACAAATTAATATAATGAAGCAGTAGCTGGTGCCATGCCAGATATATAGAGATGTTTGTTTTTTGATGAGCTGTTTTGAACTCGCCGTCCATTTTTTCTCGTCCTTTATACTTTTTCTTCCCCCGCCTTACTCTACATTTATTTATAGAGATGTTATAAATTATTTGATTAGAAAGTCAGAGGAGAGAAAAACAGGAAGGCAATGCCCTCATTTTTTACCAAGTCTAAATGTTAGCGTATGGAAATTTAGATGTGTAATTTTTTTGTTGTGAAGATTAAAAGGGGCATTGTCCTAATCATACATCTTCTCTGACTGATACAAAATGTGGCAGGTGGTTTTCATTATATTTATGATGCAATGACAGCTGAGCCTCCGCTATTTTACTCTCGTCCACTGGTCAAGTTCCCCTCCGCATACACACGTCGTCCTTTTTAACCTCTCCGCGGGAGAGCTTAACTTCAGAGTTGCTCTCTTCGCAGCAATCGTTGCACTCAGACAGCGGAGGAATTTGAAGCCTTTTAGTCGAACAGCTTCTTGTGACATGTAAGCATGGGGGGGGTTTGATTCAAGCCACCATGTCACATAAAAGGGTTCACGGTTTCTCCCGGTGGACGCCTGGCAAATACACTTGGCCTGTAGTCAAGCAAAAGCCGGGATGTTTGTAAATCTGGCTGCGCTTTTTTGCCTCGCCAAATCATTTATGTGTGTGTGTGTGTGCGTGTTAACTCTCACACCATTGCAAACATATGCACGTGACCAGCTGACGTATGCATAGCTAACCCGGTGCCTGGTGTTTTGTAGATGTCACAGGTGAACCCTGCCGTCTTCAACGCCATGAACCTGAAGACAGAGCTGGAGGCAGGCCAGGGCAGTGACAACTCGGAGGCAGCACAGTATCTGAACCGAGTGCTGAAGAGGCCTCTTCCAGAAAAACCCAGTGAGATCTGGAGGACATATCTTCGCAGGTATAAGAGTGAACGTGCACAGCGTCCTTTAGGCTGGACTCACATAGAGAAGTTAGATCTAAGCCATTCATTCCAATACTGAGAAATCAGTCAGGCCTTTTTAATTTCTTTTGCTCACATACTGTATAACTGGAAACCCCCTGAAATGTAGAGAATCTGAAAGAATCTGGCCAGGCAGGAATTTGAAATGACTTACCGTACAATAGATGCACAAGCATTTACTGTCAGATGGGGACTTAAACCAGTTGTTGTTTTGGTTTTTGTTAAGTAATCATGGAAATAAATGTACCGTTTTTATTCTCTGTTTGTGTGAAGGTTTGACACGGATGACTTCTGCGAGGCTCAGTGTGACTTTCTTCAGAAAGTGCACTTTCACTGCCTGGTAGAGGACTGCGGTGCACTCTTCAGCACCGTGGATGGGGCCATAAAACATGCTAAGTGAGTGTCACGCTGGTTCACGATCAGGAAACATACCTTAAGCGTTTACATCTCAGTTTGCTGCTTAACTGATTAACATAAAAAATGAACTTCCTTCTTGTTGTTTAGCTTCCACATCAGAGCCACTTTGAAAGTGAAGCCAGAGCCTCAGTTCGGTGAGGGCAAGGACTCCAGTGAGGGAACCCCGATGCAGCCCACAGCCCCAGTCACTGTGGCCAACAGTCCTTCCATGGATGTGGCACACCTCACCTCTTCTGGGGGCTACAGCTCTCCTCCACCCTCCCTGCTGGCCTGGAAGCAGCTGACAGGCAGTATCCCTCAGATGCCTGCCTCCATGCCCAACCTGCCAGCCAACTCTCCACTGGCCACCACCTCTCTGGAAAATGCTAAACCACAGGTCAAACCTGGTTTCCTGCAGTTCCAAGAAAAGTATGAGAACTTTTTTTGTCTTATTGCATGAACAAGTACAGCATGTTATTTTGCCTAGTACTAAAATACTCCATTGTATTTCCCACTGTTTTTCATCCAGTGACCCCTGTTTGGCCACTGACTGTAAGTACTCAAACAAGTTCCACTTCCACTGCTTGTTTGGGAATTGCAAGTATGTGTGCAAGACCTCTGGCAAGGCCGAGTCCCACTGCTTGGACCACATCAACCCCAACAACAACCTGGTCAATGTCCGAGACCAGTTCTCCTACTACTCTCTCCAGTGTCTCTGTCCCAACCAGGTGAGTGTGTCTTGATAAGTCAGCCAGTGGCTGAATCACCTACTGTCATCGCCCAGAGTTTTCTAAGCATGAAGTATGCTATCTATTAGACCGGTATTTGAGGTTATTTGACTCAAGGCTTTCACAACCGCTGCTCTCCGTCTTCCATCTCTGCTGAAAAAGACAGTCGACTCACCCCAGTAATGCCTGTTTATATGTCAATGATGTCATTTTGACTGCCGCATTCTCCTCTCAGAAAAGGCCAATTTAGCTGATATTACCCAATAAATCATTGTCACTTGCACAGTAAACAAGGCTGTCTGGAATAGGGCAAAAATCAGGGGAATGCTTCGCAAATGAAACCTAAATGGCAGCCCCTGCCTGCTCTCATGAGCCTGTATTTGGAAAACCGTTTAAATGAATTCATTAATGTGTCGAAAATCACCCCACTCACAAAAAGTCCTCCCTCCCTCTGCTCTCTTCCCCTCCTCCCCTCGGTCTCCATCTCCTGAACTGAGGAGATCTTATTTGGCCCAGTCCTTTGGGAGCTGGGCCTCACAAACAGATGGTGGTGTACAGACATGTTAGAAAGGAGGGGTGTGTGTGGGAAGCCTAGAAAAAAAAAAGTACTACTGTGGGATGTTCCAATTGACCAGAAAGGAAAAAGAGATTGATTATGTCTTTTGAGAAACTGTGTGTACAAAGAGAAAATAATATGACTTAACTCTTTAGGGCTTCAAACGTTTACCACATTTGTGTGTCTCTGCTGCAGCAATGCGAGTTCAGAATGAGGGGCCACTATCACTGTCTGCGACCTGGCTGCTTCTTTGTCACCAACATCACCACCAAGCTGCCGTGGCACATCAAGAAGCACGAGAAGGCAGAGCGCCGTGCCGCCAATGGCTTCAAATATTTCACCAAGAGGGAGGAGTGTGGGAGACTGGGTAAGGAAAAAGAAAAAGTTCTGTGCATTGTGTTTAAGTGGTGGCCTGGTGTGTCTCCCATTCACCTTGTCTTTGTCTCTTGGTCTCTATATTCCTCCAAAAGCCCTCCATGTCAGCATACACGCAGCCTTTGATATTAATTTGCCAGGAGAGATGCAGGGATTAATGGTGTAAAATCGAGAAAGATGTAGATTGATTTTTGGTGGCTGTTGCAAGAGGATATTCTCTGTGTTTACAAAGGGAGAGAGACCAGCGTTGGCAAACACAGTGGCGTGCCGTGCGAGTGGTTCAAGAGGCACGAAACAAGTCGGCTTCATACGTTTTGTTGCTGTGTTTTGCATATTCACAATGGCACCTCAAGTCCCAGAGGTAGTCTTGCCTGTACTGTATGAGCAATAACGTCAAAGGGGGCAATCACATCCAGGTTGTTTTCTTCTTCCTTTTGCCCCTGTCAGAAATGAGCAATTAGGTTTGTGTTTGTTAATTATCCGGCTTGTCTGGTTTAGCCTGTTTGTGTTCTGAAGCTGCGCCTCACAGCCACCGCTGCCATCGCACAGAAATGAATTAAAAGTGATCTGTTTTTTTCAGGCGGTTACACAAGCTTTTCAGAGCGCAGAAACAAAGCAAACAAAAACTGGCCCTAAACAGCTGTTTTTTGTCCCCAGCGTGATCTGCCAACTGTATTGTTTGGGCTGGGGGAAAAACAGAAAGGATTACCATCGCTAGCACTCCAGTCATAAAGAATTGATGGGTTGCCAGTATCCATGGCAGCAGCATTAAACTGAACACCGCTGATGATGTTACCTGGTTTCTGTCTCACAAAAGGCCCTTCATGTCACGGGGGTTACTGTTATTTGCTCAACTTTGCGTGTTTAAAACGTTGTGTGTGCAAAAGCTATTTGATGCCACAGACATGTTGTGCTCTTAAACTGGGTGCCATGGTTACTGACACGCCAGCACCTGCCCAGCATGTTACTCTTTCAATTATTTCTGCCTGCTTTTATATAATGGTATTTGATTAACAGGCACAAAACGGAACATTCATTTAATTTGAAATCATAAAGCAATTAGAGCTAGACCCGTTAAAACACAAGAAAAGAACAGAAGAATACGGAGCAGACAGCAGGACGACGGAGAACAAAGGGAAAAATGACAATAGAGATACTTTGAAAAATGAATTTAATATGGTAATAATTGTATATTTACTTTGGTTTGCAGGGGTGTGTGCATTATTGGCCCACAGAAAATGAGAATTTATTTATGTAAATTCCTAATTGAATAAAGCATGTCAGTGTAATAAAAGAGCTCCACAGGTTTAGTGCACAGAAGCCTTGACTTGCTCAGTGTGACACCGGAGTGATCTAATATTCCTCCTACATGTACACTCCGAAACACTTTGAAACCCGATCCCTCTTTTGTCAGAGCTATATCATGAAATTAAAAAAACCTAAAAATATTTCAATTTGTGTTTGATCTAATCATAACACTGTCACACAGATAATATTGCATTTAGCGCCGTAGCTGTTCTTTGGGCGCCTCACAATGAGCCAAAAGATAAATTCATCTGCAAATGGAGAGTTTACAACTAGAGTTTGCTGTTTTCACTTCGCAGGTTGCAAGTATAACCAAGTCAACAGCCACTTCCACTGCATCCGCGAGGGTTGCCAGTTCTCCTTCCTGCTCAAGCACCAGATGACCTCGCACGCACGCAAACACATGAGGCGGATGCTGGGGAAGAACTTCGACAGAGTCCCATCCCAGGTAGATACACAAACTGTGGCACATGACACATTCCATCTTGAAAAGGGTAATTATCTAAAAATACAGGCCGGTGAATGAAAACAGGTGTTGAATAGTTTATTGAAACATTGCAACAGAACTTTACACACCCTTTTACTGACAGATTAAAGAGGGAATGTACTTTTTAGAATTTTGTGCTACTGCACACGTATCTGCATTGTACTTTTCTTTACTCTTGTGAAGGCTCATCAACCTTTTTTGACAGTTTTTACCATAGAAACGCTTAAAAACACTCTTTTAACAAGTTCAATCATGAACTATACATATTGTCACTACAAATAGTGATTAGGACTAGTCACCTACATGTCTTACAGTATATACGTTTGTCGGTTTTGACTCTTTTAAACCCCCTCCTGTTCTATAAGTCAGATTCTGGGAAAAGAGTAACAAGCTCATTCATGTTTTGTAAAAAAGAGAGTACTGCTCTAATCCTGTCATACCAGTCAATGACAAATCACTCATGACACTTTTGATGAAATCTCTCACACTGGCGTGTACTGGATTTCCTAACTTAACCTTCTGTGACATGTCCTTTACAATAAATGGATTTAAATATGTGGCCTTTCTAGTTTGTTCTGTTTGTTCTATTTTCATTTTGAAACCTTCATATAATGAAAGAAGTAGATGGTTCTTTTCTTTCAAAATACTTTTGTTTTGAAAAATTCTTGGTTACAAGCCAGGAGCCAACACCTGCATTGCATGTAAACATTTATTTTCCACTGTGCCTAACAACGATTATTCTTTATTTTACAGGTTATGCCACTCGGTCAGAGGGCAGATGAGGTGCAACATGCGTCCGGCATGATGTCCGGGCCCCAGGCGACCCAGCCTGGAATCAACTCTGGCTTCTCCTCCAATGTCATGGATGAGACTGATGATTACATGGACTACATGGGAGGAGGAGGCAGTCCATTGGGCCTCTCCTCAGAGTCCTCCAATCAGGACCGGAGCTGCACCAGCACACCTGTAGGCAACGATAGCTCTCCAGCAGGTGAGGATATGTAAAGAATAACCCTGGCCTGGTTTGTAACTGGTAACATGTAGTTGAGTTATTTAAAAAAATATAATTTAGCCTAAAAGGTGCATGGTACAATTCAGTTTCCTACTTTCCTACTCTTATACTGTATGTATCAATCTTCACTCGGCCCACACCTCACCCAGAAAACCAGCAACTTATCATTTCATACATTCTTCAATTGGGTTTTTTTCATGATTTAGTAGTTTGACCTAAATCAATAACATAATGACACATCAGTCATATTATATGAGGTTGATGGCAATGCTGTATTCTTTTGTTCTGATTCATGGACAAGATCTTTTGCCTGGTCATCCTCATAAAACATCCATTTTGTACTTCAGTGGTTTGAGTTATTGCACTGTATGTAGCTTATTACATTTCCCTTTGGCCAGAGATCATCCCTGTGGCTTTATGTCTACTTTAGCACTTTTAGTGGGTTGCACTGTGGGAGAAAGGGAAGGAAAAACTGCCTCTTTTCCCTCAAACTTACTGAATAAACGGATCCTTTCTGCTTTTTTTTCTAAATCTGAGCCTGCCTGTGATGTTCACATTTCTCCATGTGTTGCCAATATGATCCACTACTCATCATTGTTGTTTTGGCTGGTGTTTGGGTTACTTGTCTTGAATGGGCCTCATTTTGTTCATTCTCTTATCTTTTATCTTTCCCTTTTTACCTCCCATCCCTCTCTGTGTGTGTATGTATGTACGTGTGTGTGTGTGTGTGTGTGTGTGTGTGTGTGTGATTTGACCCTTGTTTTTGTGTGTGTACCCGTCTGTGTGTTTTTCCCTTCTTGTCTGTCCTCTACCCTCTATGGTCAACCTGTCTCTCCAGGACAAGGCTGCCCCGCCACCACTTCTGCTCCTACCACCCCTGCTGACACTAGCGCTACCCAAAATGCACCTCCTTCTTCCCCTCCTCCACCACCACCACCACTACCACCTCCTTCCTCCGCTCCTCAGCCTGGCCTCCAGTGCCAGGCTCCATCCCTCTCTCCTGCTCTCCTCAGACCTCCTTTCCCCTCACTCCCATACCTCCTCTCTCCATCCTGTCTGTCATACTCTCTGCTCAGCGCCTCTCTGGGAGCCACTCGGAGTGTTGTCATGCCAACCAACACACCAGCTTTCAGCCCCATCATTGCCACTCCGTCTCCGGTTAAAAATGACGTCCCTATAGTGCAGGATGCTGCAGGTACTTATCCCCGGCGCAAACCAACACTGCAGCTGTCACTCTCAATTGAGTCCTGTGCAGCCTTTAACTGTGTGATCCAGCCTTTCTCTATAGTATTGTTGTAGACTGAAGAAAAAGTAAATGGGGCTTTTCAGCATGCATAAAGAAAAGATTTGAAGTGATGAAATGTGAATGCTTAGTGAGTGAGTTCATTGAAAGAACAAAGATGTATAATTACTTCACTTACACCTTTGTGTATGTTTCACTTTTACTATTACTAGTATTTAAAGACAGAGCAGAGATAAATTATTATAATAGAGATGCATTTGGCTCTGAGTATGAAGCCTGGGCCTTGTTTGGCTTCCATTAACAAGGCTGCATCAGCAGCCTCTCATTTTAATCACGCCTCAAGTTTTATCGAGGCCCACTGCTTCCTGTCTTGCAGAACAGGGATCACATCATTAGCAGTGACCCCAGGGTGTTGCAAAAGGTGGGTGCCCCTCATAAAACAACATGGAGATAAGAGGGTCGGTTAAGACCTAAAGCTCCGCTTATGTTTGGAGGCTGGAGACACCCTGTAAAAGTGTCATGTTCCAAAGACAATCTATCATTTCCCCCCTCCTTTAATCATTCTGGGAATTAGGAATAAAAATTTGTGGCTGTCTTTGCTTACTCAGCTATGAACCACTTCAGGCTGAGTAAGGCCACACATTAGTTTCAGGACGGCCTACAATGTAATTTGCTTGGAGTTTTGTGGGTTTTACTTTGTTAACCATCTGATTATTTTTTAATGTTCTTCCATCCTTTCTTTCAGGCAACACTATCTCCATTCCCACAGCCACTGGTGCAAAGAAACGCTTCTGGATCATCGAAGACATGTCGCCATTCGGGAAACGCCGCAAGACCGCATCGTCGCGTAAGATGCTGGATGAGGGGATGATGCTGGAGGGCTTCCGGCGCTACGATCTCTACGAGAACTGCAAGGACTCGGGCTGCCAGTTTTCTCTGAAAGTAACCCATTACCACTGCACACGTGAGAACTGCGGCTACAAGTTCTGCGGCCGCACCCACATGTACAAGCACGCGCAGCATCACGACCGTGTGGACAACCTGGTCCTGGACGACTTCAAGCGCTTCAAATCCTCACTCAGCTGCAACTTCCCCGACTGCCAGTTTTCAGGCAACAGCACCCACTTCCACTGTCTGCGCTGCGGCTTCCGCTGCACCGACAGCACCAAGGTGACGGCTCACCGTAAGCACCACGGGAAGCAAGATGTGATCAGCGCTGCCGGCTTCTGCCAGTTCAGCTCCAGCGCTGATTGTGAGGTTCCCGACTGCAAGTATAAGCTCAAGTGCTCACACTTCCACTGCACCTTCCCCGAGTGTAAGCACACCGTGGTGGGCATGTCCCAGATGGACTCCCACAAGAGAAAGCATGAGAAGCAGGAGCGGGGCGAGCTGCCGTCTGTTTCACCTAAACAGGAAGGGGCTCATCACCTGGGAGGAGGCGTGCCAGTGGTCCCTCCAGCCTCCATGGGTCTCTCTGCTGCCTCACCTGGTGGTCACCACACGTTGTCCCACAACATTAACAGCAGTGCTCCCCCCATGCTCTACCCAACGGGTGTCATCGGCTCTGACTATAACCACCCATACCCACCATCCTCCATCAGCCTGGACAGCTCCCTCAACCTGGGTACCGACACCAGCAGCTCCCTGTTCTTCCTGAAGAACGCCGTCGGTCTGGGTCTCAGTGACTCACTGGACCTGAGCAAGAAGATTCACCACGATGCAATGCGATCAGGACACAACCCCACACCCCCGCTTGGTCTGCCGGCAGCTCAAGACGACACCACAGGAACATCTGGAGAGGCTGAAGACGACCTGTCGCCAGAAGAGGAGGCGCAAGCAGATGAGGAGGAAGAGGAGGAAGAGGAAGAAGAGGAAGAGGAGGAGGCAGAAGAGGATCTTAACTCTGACTCAAATGATGACTCAATGGTGGAACCTGATGGTGAAAAGGACAATGGCGAGAGTTTTGATGCTTCCGTTAACCACACTGATACTTCCCAACTGGAAAAGCAAGACATTGACCCATGAAAAAACGAACTATCAGTGACTGTAGGAACTGAAGAAAAACCCTGTGTACTATGAACAAACAAAAATGAAAGTGGCCTCATTTATCACGTTTAGAGACTTCAGATGACAAAAAACAACAACAACAACAGCGTGGAGAAAATGACGGCCCAAAATGATTTATTATGATGTTTACAAGATGACCAACATTATTAATTCAATTATGCATTAAAAAAATATGAACGGAGACACACAGAATTAGGCCCTGTTTTACACACAGGGCAGCAATGTAAAGCATTTTACTACACATCAGTCTTTTTGTGTGCGTGCATGTTTGACTTTAATTTATTTTTCTTTTTTTTTTTCACTTTTTTGTGTGTGAAAAAAAAAATGTTAGAAAAACAAAAACAAATCTCTCTATATAACTATATATGTAAGTGTGTGCGTGTGTGTGTGTGTGTGTGTGTGTGTGTGTGTGTGAACAATGATATACAAAAGGAAATTGGTGGCACAGGCGAAATGAACTGCAGGGCTGTGGATACATAGAAAAAAGGGACGTGGATCACTAAGGGGAAACAGGATACGTTCAAACAATTGATCTTCTTTTCTGTATTATTATTATTATTAATTATTATTATTATTATACACTGAGAGAAAGGGGATTAACTTTTGCTTGTGCCCATCTCTCTCAGTGTTTCTCTTTGTTCTCAGTGACATGTGGAATTGACCAGTAACTGTTTGGTCAGTCTCAGCTGCAGTCAGGCGTCCAGCGAGCCGCCAGTCTCAACAGTTCTCTCTGACATTCTGCTAGAAAATGCTCAACTAGCACCAAAACCAAGCTCAGCCCTTGCAATTCCCCCACGCCCCGTGGAGGAATCAAGTTTGTATATGGATAGTGCACTTTTATATTAGCTGACCATGATTATTGCGATGATGATAGATAACTCATAAGCATATTTAAAAAAATATTTTTGTTACCGTTTTGCATCTTTGCATTACAACGTTGTTTTGTTGTGTTGTTAGTCAGAAGCATATCGATCTGTAAGCAAGGCGAGGTCGTGATAAACGGCCAGCGCGTCATGTGGGGTAGGGGGTAGAGGATCAGACTGACCAGAGGAAATGATGAGTCACTCAGATGCAGCAAAGGGGGGACGACAGAGGAAGCGTCAGGGAGTGTGTTTTATGTTGAAAATGTACAGACCGAAAATGTCTCAACGGCATTTTGTTTTCCACTCACTATGGCTGTGGTTGAGCTCCTGTTGTAACAGTTTTTATTTAATATTTATGTGACCTTCCAATGAGAAATTTTTAGGGTGTTATTGCACTTTTTAGGTTCATTTTTACCGTCTGGGAAAAAAAAAAAAGATATATAACTTTTAACAGGGACTTTGCTTTAAAGATGTTGTTTTAGTTCACTTTTTTTTCCTTTTTTTGTTTTGCTTTAATGCACAAATAGATGTTAGTGTGACAACGAACTGTTGTTCTGTGATTTATTTAAAGACTGGGTTTTATTTTGCTTCTGTGATTGGAAAGTTTGGAAAAAAAAAAAAAAAAGAAACTAAATGGGGGCACCAGAAAAATAGTGCCCTGATAAGAAACACTAATACGGACTGTGATTTAAATGAATTCTTAAGGCGTTCATGGAAATGCTCACGTACTGTAATACTAAATTATAAATCTGACAAAACTACCCACTGGTTTATATTGAGCAAATATGTACGACCAAGGAGTGGACACACTGATCATGAATTATTTCCTGAGCTTGACATTGGAAATAGATGATCATAATATAGGGAATAATAATGTGTGTAGAAGATGTTCCTCCAGATATTGTTTTGAGAAGAAAAAAAAAAAAAAAGGTTGTACAGTATTTTCCTCTGTAAAAAAATAACTATATATGAACAAAATGCTCTTTGATGAACAGCTTCCTTTAAAAAGAAAACCGTAAAAACGAGAAATGAATAATAAAAAGTTAAAAAATTGAAATAGCCTCATCATAGTTTGCTTGTGTGCGTGACCTTTTTTAATTAGCCCAGGTCTTTGGGAAATGTATTGATATTGATATTACAACATTGGCAGATTCCATTATGAAATTTGCAGGATATTTTTCCTTTTCCAAAGTATGTCAGAAGCTCCAACTAAAATACACTGATCTGAATTCATTTATTGATGATTCTGTTTTATTTAATGTTTTATTCATTGTAATTTTCTCTGTGTGTGTGCTTTTGTTTTTTCCTCATTAATTGAAATTCTTGGTTTATATTTACTCTGCTGTGGGCAAGCCTCGTTCACAGGCTAAACTGTCTCCCGGGACTCTCCCGTTGCGAAGCAGAGGCGTTAACGACATTGGTTTTGTTTTCTCAACATTTGCTGAGATAACTGTACGAGCTGGGTGACACTGTGCACTTGAATTTAGTTTTATGTATGTATGTCTGTGTGTGTGAGTGTGTGTGTAAAATAGCAGGATTTGTAAAAAGTTGAAAATAAAGAAACTATAATTATTATAACAATACACACGTAGTGCTTAACAGTGCTTCAGCCTGAGGACATTTTGGGTCGTGTGGAGGGGGAAAGGGGCTGCTGGACGACAGCAGGCCAAAAGGTCACAGCAGCGATCCCTGCGCTCTTTTTCTGTCTGTAGGTGACACTACTGAAGTGTTTGTGTGTGTTTGTCTCCCCCTGAGAGAGACAGATAGGCTGCGACTGTAAGAACACAGATCTGTGGCTCCATCCCAGCTGCTCGGAGGTTTCGATTCATATTTCATGACCTTGTGTGTCTTTTTCTCTGCTTTGTTGTGCTACAAATCCGACTGGGACACTTTTGTTTGTCGCAGAATTTGAAGAAAACTAACAAAAAATTAAATAAATAAATGAAAAAAAAAAAGTAATGAAATAAACATCTGCATTCATGCAGGTAGAGGAATCAACAATATTTGTTGTTGGGGTCGCCTGTTCACGCTTGATGTTCTGGTGCAAGAACAAAATCAGAGCTGAGGACCATTAGGGAGATTTAGAGGCCTGCTACTGCTAACAAGATGGCTTCAGTGTTAACAGGGCACTTTTTTTTTTTTAATGTTTTTGCCTTGAGCCTTGTGCTGGATTCTCCTCCCACTCCCTCATGTCACCCAGTGGCCAGTGAGCCGGTTCTGTCCCCTCATCTACAGCTGTTCCTGTCCTTCCTCTTTCTCTTCCTTGTGATGTTTTTTTAATAAAAAAAAAAAAAAAAAAAAAACGAGTAAAGGCATCACCATCTGTCAGCCAGCTGGCATCCTGTATATAATCTACCAGAAAAAAAAAAAAAAAAGAAGAAGAAGAAGAAACATGACAATTATATTACACAAAAACCAGACGGAAACGACCTCCAAATCCCGCATTGGCTGCTGCTGAAATGACAGATCATTTTACTGTTTTAATTAACAGAGTAAAGAGATGGTATAAAAAAGTGGCGGGGAAATAAACTGAGATCTATTTCCACTGCTGGAAAAATTTAATATGAAATCTGCCTGCTTACTGCAGCGTAGTCGATAAACAGAGAAACATTTTAGACTTTGTAAAATATATTGCACTTTTGGACTAAAAGCCATCTCCCGTTAGCGTTCAATTTGGCTGGATTCATGAGACATTTTATATGAAAAGTAAACAGTGAAGCAATTTTTTAAAAAGTCTCTACTTGAATTTGTTGCCCTCAGCACTAGTATTGATTCTAGTCCTATTGCTTATATCCACTTGGATACAGTGCTGTTAATCTTCGTTGTGCTATATTTATGTTTTTTCTTCTGTTTCTGCATGTCTTATGCAAAGATTGAGCTTTTCACTCAGTGAAATAAAAGCATACTGAAAGACTTTAGGCCTTTTTCCAGTGTGGATGTCTTTTTGAATGATGCATACATTCTGTCTTTTCACAAAACACCTCCAAGTCGTATATAGAAGTGCCAAGAATATGTGTGTGTGTGGTTGGTATGAATGTATGCTGGCTGTCACTGACACGGTTGGTTGATGTGCCAGGAACAGGTTGAGGGAGTGTGTGAGCAGCGAGAAGACGCAACAGTCGAGGCTGGGAACACACACGACAGGTGTGCACTGCATATGTGGTCACATGATGCCTATAAGGCAGATTAGGGCCCAAACAGATGAAGCGCTGCTTAATGGCAGCTTTTATTAAGTTCACAAAGCGTGCAGGGAGGGGGTGAACAGAGGAAAAGCAGGTGGCTGGGCCTGTGCTCTCTTAGATGAAGACAGATATTGTACAGTGAAGTCTGAAGAAGGTAGCCACTGTGGAAGGATTTATGGAGATTTGCCCGCCCTGGACTCGCCGCCTGCCTGTTCCTGAATCCTGCAGTAAAAGCCAGAGAGGGAGAGCTGGAAAAGCTCTGAGAGGAAAATGTGCTAGACATGAAACTAGAGTTTGATCATGTGAGATAAAGCTGTAACAATGCCTGTGAGGAAAGTCCCTGCCACAAAGTATAAAGACAAGTTGAATATTATTCATACATTATCAGTAATGAAGTACAGACGAAACACAGAGAATACAGTATTATGAATACTAAATATAAAGATAACTATCAGATGTGACATGCAAGCTGAAATAAACGTGCATCGTTTGTTGTTGTTAAATGTAACAAAAAGCAAAAAACAACAACAAAAATTAATAGAAACACAAAACCAGTTTCAGAAAATCTTGGGACAGGAGATGTGCACTGAAATTTACAAACGTGTAGGTTTGGGTAGACGGTATTACATTTCCATGCAGTAAAAAACGTACACTGAGGTGCAACAGCAAACCAGCAGATACATGCTACATTTACTTGTGAGGTAAATGAATTTATTCCACAGTGGATAAAGGTTGTGTTTCAGACCTTACATGCAAAGCTGAATTTAAAAATACACTCTTAATGCAGCTATAATTAATATTTTTACCCTAACAATGGACCACATGACTACTTTTCCAGTATTTGTCATTTAAATCTACAGTGCATTTTAGCATCTTTCAACTCACTGATTTAGTTGTTTGGCTGCGATTTTACCGCTTTGGTTCATTCTCACTGGTTTAATGTGTTGCACTTGCTTGCAGCAGGCAGATGTTTTTAGCAAAAGAAGTTACGATAAACCCACAATACACTACCTGTTGAGCACCAAACCACAGACAAAGTTAGCAACCAGTCACTGAACACTGTGACACATTTAGCAGCTAAGAGATATTTCCATCAGAACTTGTTTGAGATCATAAGAAAGAAAAAGAGAGAAACACTACTAAACTTTCTAGAACAAGTTTACATTGGCAAATAGGACAATAATATGTTAAATTTTTTGCAACGTGTTTCCGGTGACCCTAAGTGGCTGTAAAAAAAGATAATGCTGATTAAGTCTTGGTTTAGGAAAGGGAGGACATGCTGCACATCAAGAGGACAGATGCATCAGAGCGTCTAGTTTGAGAAACAGACGCCTCGCCGGTTCTCAAATGGCAGCGTCATGAAATGGTGCTCGCAAAACACCAGTCTCAGCGTCAATAAGGTGACTATTATCTGTCAAATTTGAGGCAGTGTGATGTTCTGGGGCTGCTTTGGTGATGGTAAAGTGGGATCCCGACAAAGGAAGGCCATCAGTCCATTATGAAATACCATGCCATACCCTGGCATAGCATGGTGGCATTTGATTGCAGCCAATTTGGCCCAACAACAGTATAATGACTGAATGTCTGAGTGGTCATCACAGCCACCAGATCTCAACCCTATTGAAGAGTTCTGAGACTAGCTTGAATGTATCATGCATAAGAAGTGCCCATCAAGCCAAACCCACTTACACGGGAGATGCTTCAGAAAGCGTCTCTTCAACAAACCAACAAACTGGAGTTTTAAGGACACAATTATGAATTAATTATTTCATAAAACAGTATTATTTATAAGTTAGGATGTTTTCTATTCATGCTTTATTTCTTATTCAAAAATTGAAGGGATCCAAATCACAACTGTTTATCAGACCCTAAACTATTAAAAGTGTAGAGTCAATATGATGCAAAATGATTAAAATTAACAACATGACAACTTGTTAGTGAGAACTAATTAAGATACATAGATTTGGACAGTAAAACTGAGATGTTATTTTCTTAGTAAATTGATGCTTAGGTCATTCAGTGAGTATATTTGCTCCAATTGTGACTAGATAAGGTTTTTTATAAATAAGACCTGAAGCTACTTAGCTCTAAGCCACAAAAATGGTGCTCTGGCCACAAGCAGAACGTCCTTTTGCATAAAATAAATAGCCTGCCCTTCTATCATATCTTTGTCATCAAAGTAACTTGTTGTTGATAGACAGTCCCTCACATACTGTATACATTATATCCCGTATCATGTGAATATGAAACGGCTGCAACACTCATTTTACTGCTTCATTGGCCCATTTATAGTTCACGTTTTTGGATGAGATGTTTCTCTTGGCTCTTTCAGCGCTCTGCCCCAGTTAGACCTCTCTCTTTAAATCCGGTGCCCTTTGCAATAGATGTTCATTTATCTATTTTTGCATGTGTATGGGCTTATTTTGGAAAGACCTCAGTCACACGGCAGAAAAGTGGGCTGTGTGAAAATCGCGGCTTTGCCATTGGTAGCAGCTGTTGCTGCTGAGACACCTCTGAGGAAATGGAGAATTGGACACACACTCATCCAATTTACCATTAACAAGACCTTATTGGATGCAGGGCCATAGGAGCATGCGGCTTCGCCTTATGTGGCTCTGTTTAGATATGCTGCTGCTCCTCAGGAAAGTCTGTGACTGGAGTCTGTGACAGACGCTAAGTCTGTGATTGGGGATCAAAGTGTGATGTTGCAATAAGCTCAAGTTTGTTAACATTGAGCTTCAGGTAATGTTTTCTGTATTAACACATACGGGTACTATACAAAACAAAGATGTCACATGGAAATGTAGCATTCGGGCACAGGCCTACAGAACAATCGCTATTAAAACCACACATAGGAAAGTCTGACTTGTAGCATGAGATACTTTCAAACATCAAACACTGAAGCTGGTAGAGCAAGATCCGGAAAAACGAGATTTCTGACTTTTATATTTTCCATAGTTAAATCCAACCACATCAAGACAGCTAGGTTGTCGTTAAGCTTTTCAACATAGCAACAGTCAGTCATGTGAGTATTGACTTCATCTTCCTCCATGATTTCATGCTTTAACAAATATATCATTATTTTTTTAAAGATCCGTGAAGCACAGGTCTACATCTGTATCTGCTATGAAAGTTTGCATCACATGTTCTCTTGTGCAACGTGTGTGTATGTTTTATTTCTGGTCGGGTTACCTTTATTTATTTATTTTTTTCTGGTCTTTTTAGGTGTAAACACACTTCACATCCTCCATAGGGTGATGTATGTAGAAATCAGCACTTTTATTCCTGTTAGGACATAAAGACAAAGCATTCTTCTCACGGTTTTACTGGAACATTCAGTTAGTAAAAAACAAATAATGGTGGCGTGATTATTAACTTCAAAAACCTGAAAAACTGGATTCAAGTCTGGCCGGTTAACACAGAAAAGAAGCTGAGCAAATCGTCCGGAAACTGCTGATCAGATTATTGTGGTAATGAACCAAATCTTTTTTTTTCTTCCTCCATCTCTGAAGGTAGGTCAGGGTTTGCTGAAGGGCAAAGATTCAGTGTCTTGCTCAAGAGCTCTTCAGCAGAAAAGGACTCGGTGCTCGTTGTGGCTAATGAGACTAAAAGTCCTCTAGACGGTACATCAGGTACTTCACACTCGATACTTTTTCAATGCAGGAACAGTCAGCGAGTTCATGTCTTTGACCACAAGTTCATATGTCGTCATTGACAGAACGGAGCGTGGTTACTGTGCTGAGATGACAAACAAACATAGTTCCTGTATTTCGGCGTCCTCTGTTTGAAGTGAACACATTTTCAAAAGGGGGGTTGGGGGGGGGGGTGTAATGTTACACAGAAGATGTTATTCGGTAAACATGCAGTTGTCATCTTCCAAACACAAACAGAATCCAGTGGAAAGATTAGACGCGAGGCCCTTTAAACACCTAGTGAAAAATGAGCCTCCCGTCAGCCCTGTTACATAAATGTTTACTAAGAAATACCAAACATCGTGTTCTATTTGTTTTACTTTGCCTCACGTTTGCCCATTGCCATAGATTAGTCATCCCCAGAGTTAAACACAATTTTGCCAGCAGAGCAAACAACTAGTAGCAGACAGCAACCAGAAACAAGTGCATAAAGCGGTTGATCCAGGCTGGCTCGTAGCCACACGGCCATTACCCCTCAAGTAGTTTGCTTCACAATCGGACCAGAGGTCTGCAGTGTTGAGTGGGAGTGTTTCATCACTTTATCCAAAAGGAGAGAGCTTGGAGCAAAAAAAAAAAAAAAAAAATCTAATGGCCCGGCGCTCTCTCAGAAGTCAGAGTAATTCTCATTCCACTTCAATTGCCACAGCGCTGCACCACTAACTGGCAAGTGTGGCCCCGCTGCTGCTGCTTTCTTGGCAAACGGAGAAGTTCTTAAGTGCTAAGCTGTAAATTTGCTTAATTTGACGCGAGTCAGAGGGGAATGGGATCGTTTTCTTTCAGGGAAAAAGCCTGGCATATTGGCTGACAATAAGCTGAAATGGTCCAACATGGTGTTTCTGCTCTGCGATGATGGCTGGAACACACAACGGACAGTGTTTGACAGAGCTGTAAAACTGTTCGAGTCTGGCACCAGCGCTGTATGACTCATTCTTATGTTAATGCTGTAAAAGCCTTTCAACACTAATTTCTATGGAAGAAAATGACTGAAGTGGCTTAAAATGGTTTGTTTAAATGCACAAGAATGTTAGTATTTACTCGTCATGCAAAATGTCTCTAACTCGCACACACCTGTATTAATCTACCGTCAATAAATCCTCTTATTCAGTGCACTCAGCGTCTTTCATGTGAACAAAGACACATCTATTGTTACAGGATGCAGGAAGTGCAATGACAAGCAGTAGCAGGTCAGACTATTAATAAAAAGAAAAAGTTTGGTCACAGATGTGGAAGCAAAACAGAAACGTTTTTTTAAGCATGGGAACAGTTCAGCTGCTTCAAAAGAGAGCAGAGCAGTTACTGAAATACAGAAAATAAATTGTTGTTAATAGTTGTTAATCCAATCAGATATATGGTTTCAATCTCCTGCAATCTTATCCCTGCTCGATTCTTAACTCAGTATCTATGAAAGAAATAAGCAAATGGAAAGACTATTAATGTATTTAATCTGTTCTATATAATTTAGACCATTATTTTAATATAATCACCATGTACTGAGAGTAATTATTATAATGTATATATTTCAACCATTGATAGGCATCATCACTGCTATGCTCAACTTTTTTCTATTCATAAAATTAAGATATAAATGATACATCTCACTTCTAACTAAGAATTCAGAGACATTCTTTAGCAGCTGGGTGACAACAGAGCTGTGCAGATAGTGAATGATCAGCAAAAGATAATCATTAACTTAGTTAAGTGTGGTTAATTAATAATCCCCTTTTATGAGACGGACGTAGCAATAGGCTTTATTAGCTTTATTGTGACTATTTAACCTCATGTTCCAATAATCTTGCAGTAAAAAAAAAAAGTAAAAGTAAAACTTATCCTGTCATTGCTTCCATGTGGAAACACTGGCTGGATAAGACTGAGGACAAACTTGTGGTTTTAAAAAGACAGCATGTGGTGGAGTCTTCCTTTTGAGAGCTCATAAACATATTTATCAGGCAGCAGGTTGGTTTATTGGAATTTGGGAGAGTCGTATTGTATTATACATTGTTGCACAACTGTTACCATATATTTAAATTACATTACAATCATTTTCACCAGGAAGGAGCCGGTGTTCAGCAGCTGCTCAGAGCTGGTAAGCTGCTT
Source organism: Anabas testudineus (assembly GCF_900324465.2). Taxonomy (NCBI): domain Eukaryota; kingdom Metazoa; phylum Chordata; class Actinopteri; order Anabantiformes; family Anabantidae; genus Anabas; species Anabas testudineus. The sequence continues at coordinate 10,754,799 of NC_046616.1, read as the reverse complement.
TCAGAGAGAACCTTTGGAGGTGACCTATGCTACTTTCACTGCTGATTATTGAAGAAAACATTATCATCAGAGGCCACTGAATTATAAGACTATGACCAATAGTCCACAGCCATGCCCGGAGCTCTGTGAGTCTTCCTTTTCAGAGCTCATAAACATATTTATCAGGCTGCAGGTTGGTTGATTTGGAGTTCGTATTGTATTATACATTGTTGCACAACTGTTACGATAGATTTAAAAGTAAAGCATTGCAATCAGCTTTATTTCTGCTGAATGACTCTTGAATATCACCAGCTCCCCCGTGAACATTGTGAGAGCCTTTAAAAAGACTGGTTTCAGTATCACAGCTGTGACCTTCATAAAACAGAGCTGGGCAACAGGTGGGCATCATGTGTGTGCTAATCTTCCACATTATGGTTGTTGATAACAGACACTGCACAGCCCTGCTCAGTTAAAACTCAGTAATTTAATATGGAATACATCAGCAATGTGATATTTGTAGCATGGAAGAAGCAAAGGTTGGGAAGATTCTGCTGATGCTAATAATAGAAAATGTCCATCATTCACTATGGGTTTCTGTTACCAAAAGAATTCTGTTAGTACCGCAGACCCTCCAAAACAAGACATTGGGTGTCCAGTGAGGGATTTTGGGATTACTTTTTTCACTTGCTCTCCTCCTCACTAAGGGCATGAAAATGTGGATTGTATTTCGCTGTGAGAATCCATGCCAATTTTGGAGGACAAGGTCGGTGAATGTACAGCTCTCCCCCCTTTTCACAGACTGTTCATCTTTATCCATCAATTCTCACACGGGGTGGGTGAATGTTTGGGTCTCTGGGCAGCGGGGCCGCTACAATAAAAAGTTATTCTGAGACTACAGTAAGAAAACTCTAGAAGCTGACCTGGTGGTTGTTAAATCCATTTTACATGATACAGGTGCAGGTTTTAAAAACTGGAAGTGGTTATCATGGACCTACAGAATAGAACTATTGTGGGAACACACCAAGAATATGTTTTATGGTTTAATATTTAATAACTACTTAATAAAAGTCTTTGCAAACTAGTGTCTAGTGTTTGACATGAGTTTGAGAAAGTGACAAAATTGATCATTATCTAAAAATGGTCTGATCAGTTTGGGATGCATTTTATCTCTTTTCAGCTGCATTTATTAATAGAATTTTGTGGATTTATGGTAAAATGTTAAGAGTTTGTCCGACGCAGTCATCAGCCTCAGCTACAGCTAGCTGTGTGTAGTGATAATTAGTAACTGTAAGAAGACTAAGACGTTAACGCTGTAAACACAGAACCTAAAACAGCATGTTAGCACACCGACATTATCATTTACCTCAAAGCACCACTTTGTCTAAGTATAGCTTCACGGACTTGGTAGAATGACTGTAGACTATTTTGTATTGTTAGTTCTAAGCAAACTACAGTGTAAAGTTGACTAATGGTTAACAGAGTGTGGGGCCCATTGTAAATGCAAAGAAGACAGTGCACCACTCTCTTTCCCCTTTTATTTTCCTTCCCCACCCCCCTCTCCTGCCCACTAGCATGCTTCAGGTGTTCCACAGTCAGGCCCTGTGATTAGTCTAATTTGCACAAACGCTGGAGAGTGCTGCACCTGTTGCCCCTGTACTGCCTGCAGCCGCGGTCCCTCAGCGGGCTGACAGGCCTTCCCTCGCATAATCCAATCTCCTCGCAAAGGTGTTGCTGCTCTCCACCAGCGTAGGACAAGGGCATTCATTTTTCCTACTTCTCGTCTCCCTTCATGTTCTCATGGTCACCACAGATGGCTCATTATTGGACCATTCATAGATACTATCAGCCAGAACCCACCTCTGTGTGCTTTTGCTTTCTTCCCCTTTCCTCACCAGCGCCTTCCTTTACCTGCCAATAAGGTGAGTAAAGCTTTCCTCAGGTTCAAAGCAAGCCACACAATCATCAACATGACAGCCTTCCAGTATCCACACTCTCCATTTGAATTTGAAACACCGCCAGGAGAAAATCAAGTGACACAGGCCACACAGAGTGGGAGGGAGGGAATGTGATCCCACTTGATTGTTTAGAGTTTATATAGCGAGTGATGACAAAGTGCTTTATGACTTTGCAGTGTTTGCTGGGCTCTGCGATTGAAGCCTTATACAGGCAAAGCCCCTTTGTGACCTTGGCTTGTCAAATGTTCTCATTTTCACCAGGAAGGAGCCAGTGTTCAGCAGCTGCTCAGAGCTGGTAAGCTGCTTTTAGAGAGAACTTTTGGAGGTGACCCATGCTACTTTCACCGCTGAAAACTCTATTGAAGAAAACATCAGTCAGAGGCCACTGAATTATGAGACTATGACTAATATAATATTCTTCCTATTTTCAAAAAGACCCAGAGTCCACAGTCATGCCAAGAGCCCTGTGAGGCTGCATGTTAATGCTAACACACTCACAAGCTCACTAACATTTAATTAGCACTAAATACAAAGAACATGAACTTTTGCATTAGTTTTGCAGCTATTCGGGCATAAAGCAAATAGATATTTAGACAGATGAAAGCTTTGACCAGGCGATCATGCTAGATGAATATGTTCATCCTGAAGGGGACATTAATAGTTGTAGAGACGTTTCACCAAAAAGTCAAAAAGCCAAAGTCAATTGAAGAAAAGTCCATAGAAACGTCATCTGGAAACCATTAGTCACATACAAAATAAGCACAGCTGTTGGTGGCACAAGATAAAATGTCCAATAACGTAAGAATTCATCCTCTGGGGAACATGAGTGTTTAATCAATCCATTAGATGTTGAGATATTTCAGACAGCACTAAAGTGGTCGACCAAGTTATTGTTGTCCCAAAGTTATTCCTCTAGCACGGCTAAAAACTGTGCAGTCTCCAGAAACATCGAATGTTCAAGAGAAACTGTATAGTATAACTTCAACAAACACAACTTGGAAAAAGGTTTTAACTGCGGATGGTGCTCGTATCTGTTCAAATGATGATTCCTGAGGAATACAGGGAGGTTTCCACAGGGGTAAAGCCACTGGTGGTAGTCCACACGCCTATTCACACATAAAGTATTACATCAGATGGCTTTCCAGCTGTTTACCATGTGCATCTTATCTCACAGGGAAGAGGAAAAATCAATGTTTCATCTTCAGGCCTCCTCTTCCTGCTTCCTGTCTATGACCTTTCCTATGCAAATTTTCAAAGGATGTCCCTTTGGAGAGAGGTCTGGAAACCATATTGGGTGGTGCTTGATGTTTAAAGAATTTGACCTGATGAGACAACACAAGCTGGTCCAAGATCAACACTCAAGGGCTTAAGGAGGAGGTTTAAATGAGTAGAGATGATGTGCGCACGGTGCAGACGGCTGCTATGAACTAACAATCCCTGCATTGATCCAAGGAGACACTCAGCCCTCTAACCTGCTGAGTGCTCAGTTCCAGTGAACAATGGAGTTCAGAGCGTGTCGATACACTATCCTATTGAGTGCTCTCCGTTTAGCAGCAAGATTGATGAGGTTAAGGCTCCCAACTGGGGAGCCAAATGGTGTCAAGACCAAGGTGTTGCTTTGGACAAACAATCCCTCACTGCACTACCATGTGGACAGACGCTGGGTAATATACCAGCTCCACCAAGGAAGTATATTTATATATGCATGATGTGAAACCGACACAGCGGGCCAACTACAGTGGATGTTTTTAAGAGGCTTAAAATGTAGATGAGAATATGAGGGAAAGATAGACATAGCTTTTTGGACAGGAATGCACTGCAAATCCCTTAAGACACTAAATGATGTACAAGTGGATTTATTACCTTAGGTCCCTATAAATCTAAGGTTGGCCTGAACTCCAGGGAGAGGTTAATGGATTACAAAGGGATGTGGTATCGAACCTGAGAGAAGTTTATACACCTCATCAATATGTGAAATGCTTTTGATCATTTAGACCTCGATAAATTAAATTCATACACTTCATAATGCATGGCAATATTCAGAATACAGTGTATGACAAAAATTGTCATTTTTAGAGCCGTTTTTTTTTTGACTGAGGATCTGTAGTGGGACGTTGGTTCCTAGAAAGTTACCTCGATAACGACAGGATAGTTGTTTTAGCTGCTGGAAGCATAACAGTTGAATCTCTGACTGCAATGTCAGTGGTGAAATTGCATTGTGGGCAACAGAGGTTTCAGGTTTTTACAGAGAATTAGACTATGTGGGGTGTACGAACACAAAATCTCTGGTTCTGATGCACAGATTTTCATCATGAGTCTGACACTAATAGTGCAGTGCTAAACTAGTGGAACACTTTTGAATTACAGACATGTTTGTACAATACGTTATCTTCGTTTAAACTGTAAGATGTTGTGGAAAAGATTCTAATCTGTTTTAGAAGGGTCAAATTATTGACATGAATCAAGTAAAGAAAGCATCTAGGGAGACTGATGAAACTATTAAAACTTGGGTTAGGAACTGTCCAATGGAAGAAGGTCATGATATGAAGAGTCCATATTTACCCTGTTCCAGAGTGATGAGCATCAGGGTAAGAAGAGAGGCAGGTGAAGTGATGCACCCATCATGCATAGTGCCTACTGTACAAGTCTGTGGGGGCAGTGCTATGATCTGGAGTTGCTGCAGTTGGTCAGGTCTAGGTTCAGCAACGTTATGTGTTCAAAGAATAAGGTCAGCTGACTACCTGAATATACTGGATGACTTTGAATGACTGAATGATTTTTTTCTTCTTTGATGGCACAAACATATTCCAAGCTGACAATGCCAGGATTCATGGGCTCAAATTGTGAAAGAGTGGTTCAGGGAGCATGACACATCATCCTCAAACATGTATTGGCCACCACAGAGTCTAGACCTTAACCCCATTGAGAATATTTGGGATGTGCTAGAGAATGCGTTGTGCAGCGGCCCGACTCAAGAGAAAAATGTATGCAACTCTGGACGGGAATAAATGTTGAGACATTGCCGAAGCTTATCGAAACAATACCACAGCGAATGCGTGCTGTAATCAAAGCTAAAGGAAATAATATTGAAATATTAGGGTGTGTGACTATTTTCATGCAGTGTATATTTATGTTATTAGCAGAATTAAGTTGACCTGAAAATGAGAAAAGATGTTTGACACTGTAAAGCTTACTGTCACTCTCAGGTGTCCTAAAATGAATACTATTCATAGGATAAACTACAATTTTTTTCTTAGGTAAGAATGTGGTCCCTCTCTGGTGCCACCTCAGGCCAACCCTGAATCTGTGTTTTTATTCTATTCAGCAATTCTACTACAAGTGTGGCAACAGACTTCTGGTGTTATTAGTTAAATCAGGTAATTTTCACACCAGCACCTAAATGGTGTTGGTTGCTTCTTCTGTGTTGGACTGTGAAGATACACCCCAGTGACACCAGATCACAGTGAACAACCATAGCCAACATTACCAGCTCTTCTTTCTTTTCACTTTCTCTGCCTAGATTTTTTTTGCACTGTTGCATTAAGGAAAATATATTTAATGTATTCATAATGGAAGAGGAAATCCCATTCTAGAAGCACTCCCACTACAGAAACAAAAGAAAAGCACTGACAATACACCTACAGAAATAAACAAAACTTCACACATTTAATGTGCAACTTTGTCACTGACTCATTTCCAGAAAGAAAGCTGAAAAATAGCTGAAAGTCCCTGCCTTGTCATGCTTTCTGAAAATACAGAAAAGGGTGATTCATGATTGTACGTACAGTATACACACAAGAACTGTAGAATTCATGTGTACTGGTCTTAGAGGTACAGCACAGCTGGTTAGGAGAAACACAAAAGTCAGAAGATTCAGGAAAAGCAGAGGTTAATCAGAAGTGTAAACCTAAATGGATCACTTGATATTCAGACAAATTGTGAAAATTGACAGTACTGGTCACACATGATGTATAAACAAAACTAAAAGTTTACCTTACACAGAATAAATATATATATATATATATATCTAATTGCACTTGAAATTATACAACCACATTCATCTTACAGAAATGAAAAGTGACAAACCCACTCAAAGAACAGTTTCAGCATGATTAAAGTTTTTGCTATTGTGTATTTCTGTTTTAATGGTACAAAGTAATCAACGTACTTAGAATTTACAAGCAGAACCTGTTCATTATTGGAAGTCAAGTATATAACTGTGTTTATATATATAACTGTGTAGGGAAAGATAGGGAAATCTAAAAATAATATAAAACTAAAACTAAAATAATGCAAGAAATGTAAAATATAACCATAAAAATCACAGTAACTCTAGTTTTTCTTTAGCTGTAATATGCAGTAATGTGCATTTTGTGTTCAGTTGTTTAAAAGAAATGTAATATGAGATAAATTAGTCTTGAGATAAATCAAATTTATTACAATTATGTACAATTCTGGCTGAAATTCAGACAATAATCAGCAGGTTACAGACCAATCACTGATACACCAGTGCTAAGAAGCGTGAGTTACACATCTTAATTCTGCACCAACATTATTCGCCCATACAATTATTAAATCAAAAAACATAATTTACAGCATACTGCAATATTGTTGCCTCACCATTCAGCACTTTTAACATAAACTCAATTGAAATAACTAAACATAATCTGCATATTAGTACTGGTGTTGCACAGAAATGTTCAGCGCCGCTCTACCTTTTCTCTGTTGCTATGAAGGCCATGTGATGGAAGTGGAAATGGCACAAGAGCTGATATCCTTCTTCTCACTCATGGACTCTTCTTGTTAGCTGGAGACAGAGTGAGTAATTCAATAAGTCAAGTATTCATTTATTACTTTCCTTTTCAATCATGGGGCAACTTTTTTTCTTTCTTTTTTAACTTCCCCATCCACCTCCACACCGAGAAAAAAAGTGATGCAAGTTCTGCAACTTCCATCTGTGGCAGCCCTTGTTTCCTTACTGCAGCTTAATTACAAAATATTGGTGCCGTTTTCTGTAAAGATTACTCACTGTAGGAGGCCCTACATAATTTGGACCGGAGGGTTTGTCACGGAAAATAATACAATGCAACTGGGCTTTCTGTATTAGATTTCCGCTTTTAGCCTGCTTGACATTTCAAGCTGCATGAACTAATACATCTGTTATTTGTTGATCATTTGATTATTAACATACTTCACAAACCAAATCAGCTGCCCTGCTGGAGACACAGACACAGCTCAGCAGACAGTCTGCGTTTTCTTGCCTGCAACGCACAAACACACTCGCAAAGATGCACAATTCAGCCCTCAGTGAAAAAGAAAAGTGGGGGAAAAACATTTATCTTCCCCTCCTATGAGCGTATGAGCACTCTGACACCGGCATGGAACAAAGCCCGTCATCACATTTTAATCTCGAATTTCAGGGCTTTTATTTCACCCAAATGCCACCCTGCTGGCCTTGTGAATTATTGACAGACTGACACCAATGCGAAAGGACACATAAAAGAGGCTAAAAGCTCCGGCCCTGGAAGAGCTTGTCCTCTCCTATTGCCATCAACAGGGAGACAAACTGTGCTAATGCTTCTCTGGAAGCTCACGGTAACTTTGTGACTGAAGTACCAATATGAGACTACTGACCTACAGCTGCACTATACAGCAAAGATATTCTGTGCAGTACTGCCTCTTTGGTCTGTATTAGCTTCTCAGAACAATTACAAGGACACCATGACAAAATCATGACAATTAAAAGCAGTACTGTAAGTCACACCTGGTTAGTTCTCCATTCAGCCCTTTAAAGTCCTTCTGATTTGACTATTGCCTGTCATTTCTCATTTCAAAGAAACACAAGATGGTACTTGGCTCTGCATGCAGTCATTTAGTTTGATGATGAAAAGTAAATCGAGGTAAGCCGCGTGTCAACTAGACACTCCTATATTTGTCAGTTTTGCGTCTTCACACACCCACGCCTACTCCTCATTTTGCTCAAGATTAAGATTAAGATGTTACAGAGAGAAGAGGAAACACACAGTGGAAATTTAAAAACTAAAAAACAAACAGAATGAGTGCCTGCAGGGAGAAGTGGTATGAAACAAAGCCACCAGTAGAGATGAAAAGTGCTGTTTGGAGAGTGTTTTTGTGCCTTTTACTGTTGTCTAATCCACCTCACTCTCATTGCTAGCCCCCTCGGGCCGTCTCAGTTTGTCCACCTGTTCATTGAACTGTCCATCCCCACCTCGCCGATCCTCTGTCTGCATGCTTAGATGCTCCTCCTCCTCTTCCTCTACATGGCTGACATCATCCTCATCTTCCTCCTTCTTCTCCTCCTCCCCCTGCACCTCCATGCGGACCTGGTCCTTTAGATCCAGTGGCATGCCAAGGCTCACAGTGACAACATCGCCGTTGATACCATGAGCTCCATCAGGCCCTCCCAGTGTATCCTGAGGGCTGTGGTGTCCATCTTTGACAGGGGAGGAGATGGCGGACTCATTACTGACAGGGGAGATGTCGCTGCTGCTGTTGGTGTGGTTAACAGACGGTGAGCCGGATACTGATGGTGGCTTCAGGGGAATCTGCCATGAAGGGATCTTAGGAATAGTGGGGGTTGAAGGGAACTGTCTCCTGTGGGTGGGGATGGGGGTGGGGGTGATGGGGTGCATAAGAGAGAGGGAGAAAATGAGGCCTGATCACAACCTCATCATGAACCTCACTATGAGCAAAATGTGTGTAAACAGCCTTCCCACAATCAAATGAGTCACAATTGTTCAAACTACAACCACAAAACTGTACATGTATATACTGCATCTTCCCGACTGTGGTCTTGAAGGACAGCTTTTCCTCAACACTAGTTTACTTTTTAACATGCAGCCACACACACAGTCTCCTATGTAATTCTCATAATTACAGCAGAGAAAATGTCTTTCTCTCCTCAAACAGACAGATGTTCGTCACACCTGGTAAAAGATGCTCTAAGATTTCGTTAATTACATCCACTGCAGATATTAAGATCAAAAAGACAACCATGTAACATAATGGGATCAGCGCTTCTCGCCGGTTAAAGAAAAAAACGTTTGGAGATGATTTCAATCATTTGAACAGGAAGGGAACAAGTTTGGAGACAGATGGCTATACAGAGACTATATTTTGTGATTCAACCCTTTGCCAGAAAACTCGACTGCAGGAGTCAGGGTGAAGTCAAAATAAAACAAATGACAAAGGGATTATTACTGATTATAATGTATGACGGGAACAAAAACACGCTCAACCAGGCAGTTCTGAGGCAGTTTTAGTCTTTGTTGGTTTTCTGATGTACACTCTTACTTCAGGTTTCATTATAGACAATGATATATAATTGTGCATGCTAATGGACAGATCTGAGCTGGACTGTGTCTGACTAGATTAAGGAACAAAGTTGGATGAGGGGAGTTCTACTAGTATACAGCAAGACCTTAGCAGAAGGTCACATACCTTTTAACTGAGTAAGTGAAATTATGTGTTTTTATATGATCAGGACACAGCTGATTTGTAAATTCACTTAAATCATTTCTCTTGTTTTTAAATTAATCTTTCATTTTGCACTCATTAAAATCAATGAAAGTTGCACAAGAGTAATTATGCACATTTGGCATCTTTCTTACCAATAAAAACATTAAAACACAGAAGACCAGCTGATGTCTGCAGTATGCTAATTGGTCAAGCAACGTCGTGAAGCAAAAGAAATGGTGCAATTAGTATTATAACCTCTAATGCCTGTGAGACTAAACATATTTGAGATTAATGATTATGCTCTAAGTGTGCAATTTGGAAGAGCAATGTGACATTATGTGTTCTTTTATTTTATTTATTCATACACAAACTTTCAGGGTAACTACAACAGTTATGTACAGTATAAGTGAGCATGGAAAGATGACTGCATGTTGCTTGTTTGTTAGTTAATATTTGTACAGCGTCTCTGAAATTTTCAACACCTGAAACAACATCAGTTTCCAGCCAAATTGCTGCCTTTCTCTAGCGCTTTCAACCACATCTCATAGGCTTCCTCGACAGATCTGTCGATCAAACTTATTAACTACATGAGTGCCAGCTGAAGGACACCCTTCAACCACACTAGCATCACCTCTGATTATACAGCATAATAGTCAGGCAAAGGGCTGCTCATGCTTTTTGGCTCATTAGGCACATTTATTATGGTGTGTTATGTTTATTATTATAGAGTGTGTGATGTGTTTTACCTTGTCAATAAGCTTCTGTGTTAAGTTCATATTAGTGGTAATTTAAATATGGCCAAAATCCGAATAAGATACTGTACATATTAACATATCATAGGTTTAAGTGAATGTCCTATCAGGATGATGCTGTTTTATTCCTTTTTAACACGGTTGAAAGGTTCAAATGAACTACACCCAGGAACTCAATAGTACTAAGCTCTTTAACATAGATAAACGCAAGCACTCAGTTGTTTTATTTCTTTTTTTACCTGCCCTGTGACATGTGACTGGAACTTGGCTAACTTTGATACCTGCTCAGTAGTAAGCCCTTCAAAGAGACGATCTCAGCCTTCAGCTCTCCAATAGTTTGGTTGTCTAGGATGCGATTGGTTGAAGATGACGCCTGAAGGAAAAACACAAGTGAGAAACACACAACTGTCAGTAACACACACCCACAGGTTTTCAGCAAAAAGTCAATATATGTCTTTCAATAACTACTCTATGCTCAGTGAACAATACAAAATAATAAAAAAGTGAAAAGATAAAAGGCCATGAGCTAGAAAGTAAACAAATATGGCGAATGCAAATGCTAAAAGCCACATGTTTTTTGTAGTCATGCCATTTGTCTCCATAACAACTTCAACTGCCTACTGCTGGTGATGACAGAAAAGAGTTCAAACAATCCCACTGTAGCCACTTTTATGGCCTTGGCTGCTCAAAAAGTCCAGTCAGTGTAAATCATGCTGTTTTTACATAATTTTCCATACTATCTAGAAAAGATTAGGCCAGTGTCCAGTGTTTTGGATAATGACTATCTTGAACAATGGTGACATTCATGAAGGCAGACCATAGCTTAGCAGTTTGTTTTGTTCTTTTTGTCTTTTATCAAAGGCATGTGTTATCACACACGCACACACTTACACACACACTGGTTCAGCATGAAATGCTACAGGGTATAATGGCAAAGTATTTGAATGGCAAATTACTGCTGAAAATCAGTCTCTGCAGCACTTTTTAGGCACAGCCAGGACTTTGACAAAGGGAGCTATAAAATGATGAGTTTTGATAAAGGCCTAGAGGAGAAAAAAAAAAAAACACGTGGCAACAGTCAAATTATATAATAAAACTGAACTGTAGCTTCTGCAAAACCTTTGGACTGTTCGGTCACTGCAGAAAAATGAAGACAACACATATATGGAAGCTCTTACAGGCCCAGCATGAAGGCTGAGGTCCTCCAGAAGTCTCAAGAGAAATCTGACAAGTCACAAGAGCATTAATCTGGTATGACAGACAAAGAAAACTTCTGCTTCTAAGAATGCTGTATATTTTTCTCTGACTTTGCGCAAGTTTCTGTAATTTTATTATGATTAACTGGTTTAGCTGTTCAGCACTTTCTAAACTATTCAGATGAACCACTGTTGAATTGCTCAACCTGTGATGAGGTTTAATGAGTAGTTATTGCTTGGCTATAAAGGCAAAATGGTTGGAAACCAGTGATGTAGATAATTGCTTCCCATTCTTATTCTATTCTTGAATAAAAAGCACAAACATGTGCAGGAGCAGTAGGATAGACTGATGAGACCAGAGGGAGGAGAAGGAGAAGACAAGGGAAAAGTGGGATAAAAGAAAAGTAAAAACTGTAATTAAGACTCTCCTGACTCACCAGAGGAAGCTTGTTAGAAAGTGTGGACCCCCTATCGAGGGGAGAGGGATAACTTGGACTCTTTCACTTGTAATTAAATTTAAGAGAAATTAATTGAATCACATCTGAAAGGGATCAGACTCATTTACAGTGGAAGGAGGGAGGCAGAGGAGGAGAAGTGAACGGAGACAGAAAAAGACATGAGGAGGGGAAGGAGGTTTTTTGGCTCTTATCAGCTCCTAAACCTTGCTGATAAGGAGCCGTGTTTTAGAGGTGGTGCATTGGAGGCCTGCTGAAGACACTCTTATTACAGCCATCACCTCATTAGAACCATCTTAATCCCTCGCCTCCCCAAGGCACCCGTATAATAAGGCTGCTTCTCTCTCATTTTAGACCGAAAAAAATTAATTGCTGTATGCTCTGAGCTAAAAGACTTCCAAGGCACAGAATCAGCTTAAGAAAAAAAAGACATATTTTTCAAATTAACTAAAATGTGAGGCTTTCTATGTACTTATTTCACTTGACATTAGAAAAAAAGGCTTTAAAGTACAATTGTTAAGCACCAGCTACATACATAATGTGCATTATCCACAGAGCAGCACCATATAATATCTCACATCAAGGCTTGTCACACAACACTACCTCTGACATATGTCTTATTAAGTCTGAAGAAACCTAATTAAATGTTGGGCCTGGACTGAATTTCAGCCTTGAGATATATTATGTCAGTGTTTATACACACACGTTGTGTAAGAATCTTGTGTTAAGTGCACTTGGTGCTTGGATGGAGGCTGAGTGGTGGGGTATCAGTGACCGGAGAGATTGAAAGTACTGTACACTACCGGGTTTAAAAGCACAACCCAATGTGCTGACACATACCCAATTGACCGCACGAGCATGGAAGTTGTGATGTTTTAACAAAATACTGATCAAAATATTTGACCTCGACAATGGTTTAGCTGCTTTGATTACAGGTTCAGGTGATATTAGATTGCAGAATTTGGCCTGAATGGCAGTAACCTTGTGTTTATGTGGCACACGCAAAAAAACAAAACAAAAAAACACTGATTTATTGTGTGATTTTTAACTCCATTATTCTATTTTACTTTTATATTTGTTTTCTCTCTATTAAAAGAGCATATTCCATTTTTTGTAGACCTCATTTAAATGCATGCATCCAAATTGTTTTACTCCTATTCTCTGTATTGTGTTTAATTGTCCCTAGGATGTGAACATATAAATATTCATGCCTTTTTTGGCTACATAACTGGAAGTCTTCTTTATAAACTCTATTTCTGTGTTTTCTTGTTGAATGCCTTGTGATGACACTGATTTGAACCAAATATCCTATACACTGCATGAGATAATCTGTTTTCCTAAAAGAAGGCAATGTGTGTTAAAACGAAACACTCGCATATTAAATTATAAAGAGTAATAGGTGAACAACTTTCTTCTTTTCTGTGATGTTTTACTTCTACTACACCTCCTGGTGTACAGTGCAGGAGCAGGGCTATAAGGGCTCTATGTTGTCCTAACAGTGGAGAACACAACAGGCCACTCACTGGCACTGCACACTGCAAAAAGCATTATTTATAAATGAACACCCAACCAACCAACCAACCAACCAACCAACCAACGACCCAATCGACCAAAACCAAAACAACACTGACGACTGAACCTATGAGAGACAACCACTGCACTGACTAGATGTGTTTTTTTCATACTGAACATAGGGAAGATTTCGTTTAACTTGTAACTAATATGTCTCGGGTGGGTGCCCGGGTCTAATAGGGTTAACCTCTTTCTGTTGGTTAACTAAGTGTTTCAGGAAAAAAGGGGAAAAAGATATATTACAAGCAAAGGCAAAAAAAAAGGAAGAAAGAAAAAAGAGACAGCAGCACCCAAGGACGGCAGCGCATCTGGCTAAATAAAGATAAATGCCTGTGGACCATTAGCAACAAGATAAGATCTTTAACAAGCCTTGTTTAAGAGTGTCTGAAGGCAAATTAATTCACAGTTACTCCGCCGGCAGACAGTGTGTTTTCGTGTAACGCATGTATATTTATGATGGAATTAGTTTCAAAAGGAAGTCCCCAGAGGAGTGTTTTTGAGTGGAAACACTGGTACAGTGCAATTGATTTCACTCTATTTATGCACTTTCCCACTGGCAGTCTGTCTTGGGCAAGCAAGGAGGTAGTTTCTAATCTTCTATGTAGTATCCACTAATAAAGAGAACGATCAGTGAGTTGAGACAGCAGGGCAAACACAGTTAACAGGCAGATTTGTAATGATAATGGAGCAGAAATAGACTTGGTTGTTTAACATGAGGGATGAATCATTCCAAGGCAGATCTATCCTCAACACTGGGGGCACAATACAGCAGAACGTCTTTAAAGAGGCCTGATAACTGAGAAACTACTGAAAAGGAGAGGAACCGTCTCAGAGTCTCATGTCTGCATATGTGCAGCATCAGCATGTGTTTTGTGTGTGGACATGAGTCTAAAATCTGTCTTAACTTACTTCAATAATGAGGTACCTAGATTAGGGACAGTAAACACACTCCACAATTGAGTGGTTTCCAAACTACGAGAAATGTTTACTTAGCAGCTTAGGAAACAGAAGTCTCCATGTGTTTTGGGTTAAAGTCACATTTCCGCATTGAGAGGTATAATTGCTAAGCGTGGCGCACTTGGAGTGGTGTGGTGAAGCAAGCCCCAGAAGCCGCAAACGGTGAAGTAGCTTACCAGCTCCAACATGTGTTTCTCATCAAACATCCCCAACCTGAAAACAATTTCCCAATTTCCCCGATGGCCTGACACAACAGAGGTCCTTCTGTCAACTCACAAGGGAAAATTTAAGATCAACACTATAGCTATAAAGCAGAGTTTATGATTTGTTTAATGGGTGTTTTGATGTGAAATATACTTTTTATACAGTACTGCTGTCCAACTAGGCACTCATAGAAAATGAAGAGGACAGTTTTTGAATCCAATTTGTATTTTAGGGATGAAGGATAAAAAGAAATAACATCCATTGTCCCTTTAACCTCAGCAGGAAACACATTGTTTGAAGTGGATCGACAGCCTGACTGACAGAAAACCTTAGATTTTTAGACCAGCATGTGGCCAAATAATCATTCAAATGTACTGACATATGCCAATTTGGAGCCATCACTGGTTTCTACCATGCTCAAAGAACCAGTGTGGTTCAGTACTTGAAACGGCACAAAATGAGCTATGAGTCGTCAATTTTTGATGAACCTCATCCAGGGAGGAGATTCATATTTTTCTTCCTCATTTGTGCCGAAGCAGATGTGTCCACATATGTTTTCCTGCATTATCCAGATGCTATAGTGAAACACCCATGTGCTTAACAAGCTGTGGACATAAAACATTGTCTAAGACTGTCTCTTTCAAGGCACTTTTTTTTTTAGAGCCCAGAGATCATAAAGGGATTTATGAGAAGTGTTATAAAAAGCAAGCAACATTTCATTTCTGCACATAGGTTTTTAGAACAATCGCTCAGTCCAACTCACCTAAACACTTAAAATTTCTGAGTAGATTATGAACACCATCTATAAAAACCAAAGCGAAGAAGAATTAAAAGATGGTTAAAGATTATGGTCTCATGATGAGATGCACCATACTTTTTGGCAGCTTGTGTTGTGGTGATATACAGTACAATAAGGCTGTCTGTCTTAGATAGTTATGACTCAAGCCAGCGTGCAAGAGATTTTAGTACACAAAGGCCTTGAGAAAGCTTTTCTCACTCTCCTCGTGAATCTAGAGATTCCAGCCTTTGCGTTTACAAATCTCATCAATTTAAGCAAATGCCTGTCTAGTTTTCATGTATGTGCCAATATCTACTTTAACTAAACTACAAAAGTAAACTACTGCCAAGTTTAATTGAGTAGACTGGTGACCAGGGGACACTGTACCACTGACCTTTTGGCAAGTACAACTGATCCTGAGATGCTAAATGCGTTTGTAGCTACCTCTGCTGTAGCCAGTTCCTGGGAGAGCTCCTGGATTCTCTGCTGCTGCTGGATCAGGAGCTCCTGGACAGAGACTAGGGTCTGCTGCAGCTGGCTTACTGTGAAAACAAGCAGAATAACAAACGGTAAACATACCCAACTTCAAACACATAAAAAGGAAGTAGGATTTTGTGATAAGATTGTTTTGGTGCCACAAAACTGAACATTTTCTTCAGAGATGATGACAGAACTGATGAGACTCAACTTGTGTCACTGATCAAAGCTGTCCTCTAAGAATTGTAATCAAAGCTAATACCCGGTAACTTTAGTCACAGCTTTTTGGTCCGAGGCACTGGGGGTAGAGGGTGGGAAAGGGGGAGGAGGGGGGAACATAGGATGGAGATATTAATCTCTAGTGTCTGAACTTAAATCAAATAACAGTCTCTAACCTTCCATTATCCACCCAGACACTGCCTTCTAATGCATCTTAAATCCTCAAACGATCAACAAAGGAAAAAACAAGGCTCTCATTTGGGAGGAGGCTGCCAGACAAAATGTCCCCCCTAATCCTAATAAATATTGTTCTTTTTCCATTGACTTTGAAGATTGAATTAGTTCAAGTGTTGGTGTTGGACGAGGGTGTATGATTTCAAATAACACCGGGCACAGTTTGTTGCCCCCTGCTTCCAGTCACGCGTGTATTACCAAACAATGCATTAAGTTTCCCTGAGCTGATTATATTACAGAAAACCAATAAACATTCATATAAATCATGGGCGTGTAAAGTGTTAAATCAAGCCTAACAGGATTAACATCAACAGATATTGTGGCGGTCCACTGCTGAGGTTGTCAGGCCAATGGTTAAAAGCCTGAGCTGCAGCCGGCTGGACAGGATGCAAAGAACCTTCCTCTCACATTAACCCACACATGACAAAGGACAGAGCCCGGCTTGGAGGCTGTGTTTCTTTTGAAAAACCAACAGACAAAATATTTGATCTTTTAAAGACACTAATATCTTGTAGTGACACCTGTGTTTAAATGGGTGGAGTTGTATCAATATAGGTGGGGTGCTGCAACGTTTGATCTTTTCATGCTAGCAGAATCCTATGGAATACGAGTTTGAGCAGGATAGTTGGTCTGAGCCAAAACTTCTTGTGCAAACAATTAAGAGTTTGTCACTGGGTTTGTGTTCCAGTCTTGCCAACATTTCTGAAGATGGTAATAAAACTAAAATACTGCTGCCATGCTTGCTTAAAAAGGTGTTACTATGACAGGGTATGCACACCAAACCAAGAGCTGCCTTATTAGTCTCTAGTTCCACCTCACCACAAAACAGCTTATCCAGATGTGAGGGGCAGGCTGCCAGCCTGCAATGCTGTGCCTCCTGAATAACCATTGGCACTGCTTATTCAGCCACTTCAGCCAAATGGTCGAGCTCTTTTCATGTCTCTCCTCAAAGCTGACTCCTTTGTACTGTTCTGACACTTGACAAAAATGCATAACTTCTTATCCCCAGTTATCACAGATATGAAGCCAAGAGTAATGAAGTCACTGACTTTGGCCAGGCATGAATCAGGAGGAGGCTGTAGCAAGGATTGGTGAGTGTGTGTGTGTGTGTGTGTGTGTGTGTGTGTGTCTGTTTGTGCGAGAGAGAGAGAAAAAGAGAGAAAATCTGAGACAAGATGATGCGCGAGGCTTGCAGCTGCTCGGACTAGGGTGCATATTGTGTATTCAGTAAATTATTCAGTAAATACCTCAATATAATGTATACTACATATGTCCAGGCCTGTCTCTGTCTTTAATGGCCAGCTGGTCACCAATATGGCTCCCGCAGACAAAGAGTGCCCAAACAGCGGCACAATTCCATTACAGCCTGGGAGCGTTGAAGTAGTTCCAAGATCCATTCATTAATTGTCTGTGTGAAGTTGTAGGCAAATCATAATGGGAGTCAAGGCCCCTACTCTCAAGCTGGGGCTGGCGAGAGAGACTAATGTAGTCACCATTCAAAAGGATACATCACCTCATTGCGCCCAGCACTAGAGAAATACATGAACTTTAACAAAAGGGGGTTCAAGCAATTGGCAGCAGCAAGGCAGTCAGTTGCTGTTGCTCAGTGCTGCAAAGAGAGAGGAAGGGAGAGGGAGAGGAAGACAAAAGGAAAGCAGGGGGAGAAAACTCAGTGTAATTGCAACCCCTCTCCCCAACTGTTAACTACAACAGTCATTAACTACAATAGCAGCTTGGCTACCACAGTCATAGCAAATTAGTTCCCCACACTGACTGAAGAAAAGACCTGTTTTTTTTCCCCACTGGAGTCTCACCTACTCGCTGCAACACACAGGAAGACTCTTACTGTAAAATCCTGTCTTTACCGACAAACAAAGCAGCGTTTGTAAGTTGGCAAATCTCCAAAAAGTGATAAGTAGAGCAAGAATGGGCAGTGAAACAGCCTGAGGAAATGTGTTTGCATAGTTGGGAAAAAATGACCATAAAAGAACATATATTTGTTAATCAGATTCAGGGTGGCACACCTTGCACGCAATCTCACACAACTGCTGCCCTCCACCTACCTTAACCAGTCGGAAAACAATAGCATGGGTGTGACTGGATAAAATGATAACAGCCATATTTTCATCTACACTACACTGTTCTGTGACAAAGTCAAACACTTAATTTGTTTTAATTTCAAGATGAAGGGAAAAAGCAAACAAAGGATGACTATATTTAAACTGACAAGATCATATTTGTGATTCGAGTTTGTCCCCTTTGTTCTTCTAATTCTCCAAACCGGGATAATATAGGACTAGTGTTTGTGCATAGAGTTATTTTATAAAACCTGGAAAATCTAAACAATAATCTGGCAATTGAGAAGCATTTGAGCTGAAAAGAAGAACAGTTACTCATATGATTAAGTTTTTAACTTGTTTGATATCTCACAGACAGGCTCACAGAGCTCGTGTACACTTTACAGTGTCCTTATTAAATTTAAAAGGCAATTAATTCACTAATGTTGATTTAATGATTTTATGGTTTAATATTTCAAAGAAAAAAGTCCAACGTTGACCAAAATGATGAACTGTGCCACCGAAGCTCTACAATCTCATAAAAGTTACACAAAACTCCCTAATTTAGAAATGC
Organism: Anabas testudineus; assembly: GCF_900324465.2. Lineage (NCBI taxonomy): Eukaryota > Metazoa > Chordata > Actinopteri > Anabantiformes > Anabantidae > Anabas > Anabas testudineus. The sequence continues at coordinate 10,735,911 of NC_046616.1, read as the reverse complement.
TTTTAATGTTTGATTTAATGTCCTACTTGTAGGTGCTTTGACTTAACATGTCATGTAAAGCGCCTGAGTATGGGAATGGGAACTGGTACCTTTCAGGTGAAAACACACTGCAGTTGAACACTAGTGCTAAAGAGACTAAACTTTGTTAGAGTGCCTCTCTTATTTACGCCTCCCTGGATTTTTAATTATACTGACGAAGAGCTGGGGAAGCGTCTCTCTCCCTGGTTCTCTCTCTCTCTCTCTCCATGTCTGACAGCAAGGTTGAGATTCCTCACCTGTCCAACATGGGAGCCGCACCTGTCACGGTGCACTTAATCACACTCGGGCCAGTGCCGAGCCCAGACACCACACAGTGCCGTGCCACACACATCCCACACACACACAAAATTAAAATGAACTTTCTCTGCACCTACGGGGAAGAGGGTGGATGATGATGATGGCAGTGGAGGTTTGGATGGGGGTGAAGTTGGTGCAAGGGGAGACGGATGGAAGGGGAGACTGAGAGAGGAGGGGGGGGGGGAGAGAAAAGTTGTCATTTCCCAACTCCTCATTAATATTCTGAGGTTAAGAGCTTTTCAGCGAAACGTAATTAATTGAGCTAGAGCCTGACAGTAAACAAGCAATTTCAAATTAAAGCGAAATGACAGCGGCGTCATTTGTTAAAAATGTGCGGGGCCCCCCGATTTTGGCGACAGATAAATGAGGGAAAATGTTAAGGAGGGAGAAAGTGATGAAGATATTAATCTTCACCTGTCTGTGTCAGCGTGCCACTCATTGCTGCAATGTTGCTCTCCATCCTCTGCAGATGCTTCTTGTCCTCTCGGCTGCCCATAATGAGGGGAAGGATATATTTCTGCAATTAAAAGAATGGAACAAAATTACACTTCTGTGTTGGGAAGGGACAGAAAGATGAGGAAAAGACAGGGCCACCTAGACTTGGCAGTGTAGGGCCCATTTGCATTTGTTTTATTGAACTAGTGACTCATTGTCTAAACTGCGTGATTAGGTGCATACATTTCTCAGTGTCTAAGCAACTGATACAGGTATGTTCATATATTTAGTGGTATAGCCACTAGCCAATTAGAACATTTTATCAGCAATTTTAAAACTGGACTATTTATAAAGTATACCGTTAACGTCAAATGTTTACTACTTTTCTCTATTTTTATACTATACTGTAAATAAAATTTGATTGGTGAAGCACAAAATCTCATTATGATGCAGCATAGGTTTCTGAGATTCTTTTTCCTAATATTCTGACAATTAAAATAGATAAAATGCATTTATAAAACTAATTTATAAAACTCCATAAGTATCTGCTAGTTGCAATCATCCTAAACACAAAACATATTTGCAGCAATAGAAATGAATTACATCCTAAAAGACAGTGAAAGCACCAGACAGGCCTACTGAGAAAAATGTGGTGGTAAACACTGAAAATAGTCCTCCAAAACCAAAAACAATGTCATGTTGTTTATCATCTCTCTGCCACTGAATAAACACAACTCTACCAAATCATGTGTAGGTCTGACAGCCAAATGAGGGTGTTTGTTATCCAGTGTGAGAGTTACCCAGATGAGCAGCTTGTGTGCATCTAGCTGAATCGTAAGAGTGAGTCTGTATGTAGCCAAGTTCACCAAATAAAAATCACGTCCATATGACCCTTGAGGACCCAGCTACACTGCATTCAAACCATAAATGTTTTCTTTGTTCTAATGCTGAATAAGGATCACTTAATGCCTAGCAGCTTGCTGAACAAGCTGGGGTTTCTCTCCAGCTCAGGTGGCACACAGCCACACCAGTGCAAGTAATAAACACTTTTTAGAGAAAAAGATTAAATGAGTGTCAACACGTGGTAATTAATAAGTGGGTTGCTGGGAGTGTGGTGTTTACAAGGTGCACCATAACATAAATAAAGTATGGGCAGAAGCCTGGACATATGGTGCGACTGGCGCTACGCTCCAGTGACATGACAGCAACCTGTGCTGTCCCGCCAGGGAATCCCACCTCCCAGGCGCCCGGTGGCTGGAAAAGCTGCTACATGTAGGAAAAGGTAACATGGTACAGTGTGTGTTTTTGTCAGTGAATGATTGTAGGTGCAGAAGAATATCAGACAAAAAACTCTCAATGTGCTTGTGAGGCTTAAAGAAGAATGAAATATTAGTATGTAACAGGATCTAAGGAAAAGCCTGACAGGGTCAGGTAGGCACGTGCATGTACATGATAGGCGCTCCTTTTCACTGCTAGACACACAGTGGCAAACGGCCTGTCATCTAGGCCAAGAGCTACTGCTAGAGCTCCTGTCCTCCTCTAAAATGAGAGTAATGGCTTCCACATGCCACTCAGACTACTAACAACCACTATGGGATTAATGTCACTGGGGACAAGGGGCCTCATGAGCTCATGTTCAAGAGCTGCTAAGCCTGATAAAAACCAGGGTGATTATTTTTAGACAGTAGGATATCAAAAAAAAAGGGTTGTGTGCTGTGTTAGCAACTATATTTTTAAAGGCAAAAATATATATCTGAGTGGAGCAGAGAAGGAGAAATTAAAGAGGAGGGCTTCAAATGAGATCATGCTTTGACGTAACACAGAGTAGCTTAAATAACAAGACCAGAGTGATGTTACATACTGCAGAGGCGCCTTCGATTCTAGAAGCATAATTCATCATAAACTGCTACTACTCTAAGCCCACCAATTTCAATGTAATATCAGGGAGAGGCAGTACTGGTAGATCCGATGCAAAGTAAAATATGTATGACAAAATTTAAAGAAACATTAATTTTGAATACAAAGTTAGTGAGGAAATATAGTTAATAAAAATCCAGTGAAGCAGAGAGCAACTTGCCTTGTAAAGCTGATGAAAGCCAAAGGCGATGCCCACCATAATGATGGTGAGGGCACCATAGTCCCTCCATCTGTAGCCCGCTGGACCTAGAGAAAAAGATCAATTATGTAAAGACACCAAAATACTGATTTGGGGACTGAACTACTTATATATTACTTTATTTAAAATGGTTATTGAAGATACTGCTGCCGATACTGTTATACTGAGAACAATAAGCTGTGATACTAATCCTAAGTGGAGTTTTAAATCTAGCTTGAGTTTTGCTATCCATGAGTAACTTGTCACTCTTTGATTTTTGTCTTTACATAATCATTGGATGGTTGACTGGAGTGCATCACCACACACTCTTTCAGATTTAATTGTAAATGACCAAGATGGCTGTTAATCAGAATTAGAATGTTTGGCAAACGTATTGAAAATTAATCACTGACATTTCTCTTAAAGGAGCATTCACATCCTTTTGCTGTGGCGCTATAAATTGTGGTCATGTGGTCCTATTTGCTTTAATTATTCTTTGGACGAATGAACTGACATAGTATAAAGAACTCCGTGTAGACCTACGGGAAAGCACATGGTAGCAGCATCATGCTAAGGGATAGGAATGCTTGTCAGAAAAGAGGGAAAGATGAATGCCGCTAAATACAGAGGTCCACAAAGAAAACCTGCTCTGGAGTGTCCATAACCTGACACTCAGGGACAGGTTCACATTTCAACAAGACAATAACTCCACATATACAGCCAGAATAGAGCTGGAGTGGCTTTGGGAAAAGGCTGACTGAATAGTCCAGCCAAATCCCAGACTTAGACTTCAAGGCAATATTATCCAAATCTACACATAAGTATGCAGAAAATAAAAAGAGTCTTAATATTTTATTGAGTGTCTGTAGCTTATAGTTGTTCTAATAAACTAAACTAAAAGTAGTTTTACAAGCTTATCTTACTTTATAAGCATGCAATACAACATATCAGATCTCACTGTGGTGTTATAATCTACACCATTCATCTGAGCCATATGAGTAGGTAACCAAAACAAACAAACAGTCTATCCTACTCTACCAGAGAAGACACCAATGCATTGTCTTTCATTTACTGTTTGGGGTGGGGCTCAAGTCTGTGAATCTATATAGATCTTTACATAACAGAAATGAACCGAAAGGTAACTGAGTTTGTGTTTAGAGGTTGACTGCCTTGCTGAGTGACAGATAATGTGAAAGTGTGTCATTGTGCAAGCTGTCATCTGGGTAGGCCAACTGTCTGTCAAAGTGGAAATCCCCAACTTAAGAGAAGCATTCAACTGAAAATGTCACTAAACAACAAACAGGTCTGAAGGAAATATATTTTTTTTTATTTACTCTAGTGGATCTAATAATTTCCTATTCATTTTGACCCCACCAAAGTAAACAATTGATATTCTGTTAAAGGTCTGATTTCACTTAATGGGTTATGTGGTATGTGTTTACTGGCTTAAGTAAGTAAATCAGATTGATCTTGTGAGTTACCACTTGTGTGACAGGACATGCAAATAGAATGAGACACCCACTGTTGAACTATATGGTATATTTCAAGGTGAATATTTTATTCTTCTAACTCAAGGGCATGTTTCATCACTGCTGCAGCATTCAGGAATGAACCTGTGACCTTTTCTATCGAAAATTTTGAATCATTCCCCAACATCCATATGGTAACCACATAAATTTGGGTCTTCATCAACATTATAGCTGCGATAGACTGTCACCTATCCTAGAATGCCATGCTTCTGAAAGGCCTAGGAGTCCTTGGGATAGGTGGTTGACCCTGAACAAGCCTCAGTGCATCACCAGGGGTCTTCACTTGCTCTAACCCCCCCCCCCCCCCTTTAGGACCTTTCATTCTTCCTCTGTCTCTGCCTTTTCCTCTACCAGTTCCACTCTGCCATCTTCCTTTTTTTATTTGGTCACTTAAGCTGTGGAACGGTGGTCTCCATCCTCCGTTTTTCCAATCTCCTCTCAAATTTATTGGGTTCAGTGGAGGCCTTCCTGTCCTTCTGCCGTGTGGAAATAGAGATCAGAGTATCCATTACTTCGACAGAGATGGATGCGGGTCTCTGTGCACCGTCCCCATAACAAGGACATCAAAGGGAGGTAGCCCCCTCTTTTCGGCATGACCCCCCATACAAGACTCCGCGCTCTCACCTCATTATGCAGCTCCCTTATAGCCATTTTGATATAAAACCCCCCACTATGGACGGAGAGCTGCGAGTCTTTCTAACTACATGGCCATCCCATCAACATCACTTTCATTACAAAACATGAGATGCCGGGGGAGTCAAGGACAGTGTGGTAATAAATGAGGGTGGAATACATCTGGAATCATTGTCATATGGGTTAAGCATTACGCGGACTTCATTCTGCATTGGTAAATCAGCGGACAGCACTCATAACCTCCTGAGGTAATAAAGATACAGGTTGCAGTGTGGGGTCTTGGCAGGGTGGAACCCCTTGAAACAGAATGGCAAGAGACTTCATGAGCTTGTGTTGTGTGATGTTGTACTCCTTGTGTCTGAATTCACAATCAAGGCAAACACTGTACAACATACATGTACTGTCCATAATACTTGTTAAGGTCCAGGTATTTGGCGAGCTATAGGTAATACTGTTTAAACGGCTTTAGTTAATAAAAAAAACTGTCTAAAAGAAACCTATGTTGTATGTTTTCAATTAGACTAAACTACAAAATCCTTCTACAAGTGAGAGTGTACATAAATATAAATATTAATAATAAGGTGTGCACTCACTGTGAGCTACAGGAGCAAGCTGGGTTGCACTGAGGGGATGCGGGGGCCCCACAGGGCTCAGAGGGAGAACTTCTTCTGTGCTGCCAGAGTGCTGGATAGCCAACTCTACCTCCTCATCAGTCAGCCCTGGGAACGAAACACACTTTTAAGACATTCTAACGAAGTGCTGTGACTCTTTGTCAATGGGAAACTCCAAATGGCTCCTTGGTTATCATTATATTTAAATACTTCCCAAGCTCCTCACAAATCTTTAAAGCATAATTTAGAGAAAGTATGTCAAATGTTCATTCAATTTTACCAACGCTCTCCTAAAAAATGCATTTTCATTTCATAATTCAGAAATTCCATTGAGAGTTTCTGTTTCAGGGACATCCATCAAAGAAAGATAGTGTGGATAGGTTCACACAATGAAATCTGAAACTCTGCTAGCCTATTAACTGCCACCAAAGGCAAAGAAAATAAGAGTCTGTCCACTTCTCCAGTTATATTTCCCATGTGGAGATTTCATACACCCCAGACAGCAAAAATGCATTATTTTAATTTCTTCATTGTAATGTAAATGTATTACATAATTTTGCAAATGCCAATATAATTTAATCTTCAGATCTTTTTAATGATTTTAGTGATGATTAAATTGCAAAGGGCTCCCTGATGGAGAATCAGAGGGGAGGAGAAAAAAAATCTAATATGAACATCTCCTTTTGTGGCAAGAAAGGATTTTATTTCAGGCGCCATATGCTACCATTGCTGTGGGTCTCATCTTTTAATGAGCATCTTAATCTGAAAAGAGAAAATAATTAGAAGTTTTAAAGAACTACAATAAAAACAAACAGTATTACACAATTTGTGGAAAAACTTGGAAAAAGTTGAAAGCAAAGGATCTACACTGGCATGTCCATACTGCGGTTCTTATGTACACTGACTAACATAGTTTACCTTCTAATGTAAAACCAGCACTGTTCATATAAATAATACTGTATATGGCTCAATAAAGTTTAATAGGGTCTCTCTCCAACATGTTACCATTAGTTCTTTAGACGACTATCCTTGCTTATTGTCGGTGAGCTTTTTACTTGAACCATACCCCCAGCATTTACAGAATTTACATAAGCTTATCCTTTGAAAGACATCAAGCAATTGGAAATTGTGTAACTGCACAGTGGTGTTCAGGATAGAAGCATAAAGTAACACCTGTGTAAAACATTAATAATAGGTACTGTGCAATTATGTAAAGAAGTAATTTCCATTCCTTAAGGCGAGTAAGACATAACCAAAATATTCTAATCAAATAATTTCTTCCATTTGAATATCTGTTCAAGGAGCTTATTGTGAGTCAAATCTGAATAGCAGGTTGAACCTCGATCAGAAATACAACTTCAACTTATCCCTGTACAAGCAGCCCAAAAGCAGAGAAATAATTTGATAATCTACCATATAGCTTATGCCAAGCAAAGGTCCCTCCCGTCACCTATTTAAATGCTCTGAGGATTTCAAATGGCCATGAAAATTGTTGAATAATTGAAGGCAAATATTGGCCGGCCTGTAGTCTACAGCAGGTCCTGAGTGCCAGGAAGTGGTGAGCGCCATGTGCTGAGTTTGTGCAGTCAGACTGCACTGTCAAATAAGCAATAATGTGTCCCTGGACTCCTGATTCATCTGACCACAGCAGACTACATGGTGGCAGACTATTGAGTGGATGCTAGGATCTCAGTTTCAACAAATGAGAAAAAATGAAAATATACAGGTTTTCCCTTTTCACCTTGAAATTTAAGATAGAAAAAAAATAAGTTCAACGTTTAAGATGCTATTATTATTATTATTACTATTATTATTATATGTATGTATACTATTATTATTAGATTTATGTACATCTTAATGACTGTTCACATCTTTGATGTTGTTTATGCAACATTTCTTTGTCACCTTGCATCAAAGTATACATAGAAATTCCTAAAGCTGTTTCCTAGTCAAATTATTACTTGCTAAGTTGTGTTGTAGGCTCTGATCTGCTTATTGTTGAGGGGAAGACAACAGCAAATGAAAGGGCCCTTAGATCCAAAAGAAGAGGGAACAAGGTGAAAGTGAGTTTTACATATAAAAGGGAAAGACAAAAAAGGGATTGTGAAATTTATTATGGGTTCCAAAACCTGTGGAATGACCCTTGGACCCTCATTTCAGATGAGCCTGTGGGGAGATGAATTTTTTTAAGATATAAATTACACCTAATGACGACACCATAAAAAAGAACAATAATGGAAAGCTATTCTGTATTTCATTATACTGTATTATTTGGTGCACCTGATACACGCAGTGCCTGTTTATGAGTCACCGTATTAGCAGATGCTCAGCCAAAGCATTTGCTTTGACCTTGCCATTCTCATTGGGGCATGAAATTACGGTGCTGGCACCTCGATATTACAGCTATAAATACTGTAAACTGCATATCTGGGCTACGTTTTCTATTGTCTTTAAACATAAACCTGATCGGTATTTATTTAAAGGAAAACCCATTGCTCGTCAGGTTATTTACAGCTCTATTTTCAGAGCCTCATATTCTCTGGGTATTTTTTTAAGGGCAAAGAGGCAGCCAGGCTCTTACATTAAATCCATTTTTCCAATTCTGGCACTTCTGGACTTTATGGGTCAAGACCTAGACTGGACAGCCAATTATAAAAATTGCTTACTAAAATATTTTGTGTAGTAAAGGTGAATGCATTTTTCACTGTCCTCCAAGGTCTGAATTATAAAGTTGCCCTTGAGTTAAAATTACTTACATTTTGAATATCACATTTAGGTAAGAAAAAAAAAAAAAAACACACACACACAATAGGGGTCATAAATAGATGGAGGTCAATAGGTTATGAAGAAGTTGAGTGCAACTTCAACATGTTTCTGATGCGGTGCTGGCCAGAGAGATCTTACATGTCATTTGGTTCAGTACAACTGTTTGAAAATGGCCTGCCCTAAATAATGACCACTCTCATAGAGTATTCATTTATGTATTAAAAAAGGGGACTCTGCTCTCATTTCCCTGTTTTATTGCCTTGTACTGATGACAAAGTAGGCAAGGCCTAGGCTAGGTGGCGCCGTGGAGTAATTTATAACCACATCAATCCCTTTACCTTCTATGCAGGCCTTGGTCATTGTCATTTTTGTCCGAGAGGTGAGTCACATAACCCCCACTTACAAACAGCATCCTATTAATATCTGGGATGATGAACCTTACCCTTACCTTCATACCAGGTATGGTAAAAGACCAACAGCCTACCTGTGTTCCCTGTGACCCTGGATCAGTGGTCCACTACTCAGGGTGAAATCTATTAGCATTATTTATTCAACTCAATAACAACTAGGATGGCATAAAAAAGTAATAAATCAAGTCATCATTTATGTCTCACTGACAGAGAATGTACTGTGCTTGTTTCACACAATGCAACGATGTACAGTATACAAAAAACTGAGTACACCTCTGAGCAATACAACTAAAATATTTATTGATTTATAATACTACATGTACCTCACTGTACATGTTCATTATATTTGAAGTGGAGGGTATTTAGCTATATGTGTAATAAAAAAAAAACTGAAGCTGAAGTAGCTGAAGTACAACTACACTCCAGAAAAAGTCTGTTTACCTGTGATCACTGCAACAAAAGGGATGCACTTGTGATTTACAATTAAGGTTAACTCCACAAACAAGGTCACAAAATAAACCTGTTGTAGTCTGGGATGTGTCTAATGCAACATGGCAAAGAACATGAACCCTGATGAATATTGGCAGCACATTCTTTGGTCAGACTGAAACAAAATAAATGGAAACATCTCTCTAAAACACAGATGTGCTGACAGAGGCTGCATTATTGGAAAGGTGTAGGAGAGATTCCTTTTTGTAATAGATGGCACTATGATTGCAAGTTTGTAGACACCCAAATACAGAATAAAAAGATTACTTCCAGTCTCAAGAAGCATGACAATGAAAGCTAACGTAAAAATCAGTAAAGTTGTTAAAGAAGAAAGAAGTTAAAACTCTGATGTGGCAAAATGTCTCCTGATTTGAATGCAAGAGAACAGCTTGCATTATTTTAAAGTGGAATGCAAAGCAACAAAACCTTGCAGCAGAGAGTATCTAAAAAGAATCATCTTGAAAAATTGGTACATCTTTCAGCAAATGAAGAAAAAAAAAGACTAATATTATCCATGCCCAGAAGGATCAGTTCTGTCAAAAATAAAGTTGAACATACGATATATACATGAATAAATAAATAAATATATAAATAAATGAATATAAGAATGGAATCTCATTAATGAAGGTTGCACTGACATTTGTTACAGTTGGACCTTAAGTATGGCGCTTTCATTATAGTTTAATTAGTCCAACATTTCTGTTTTCCAATTAATTGGATTAATTTTCCTTGAGTGTTGGCAAAAAATAATTAAAATTTTATTAAATGAACTTGATTTGTAATTACTTAGTTTGGTGATACTGACCAGGCGCGTACTCACTTTTGTATAATATATGCGTATCTGTGCTTTACCTACCAAAACTGCACTCGTTGTTCATGTTTGTAGGTCTGACTCATGTCAGCTTAGGGGCCACGGTCAAAGTGACATACTGAAAGCTGGAAAATGTTGTTGACTTTGTTCTGAAAATTAAATTTTTTTTGGTAATTATGTGTGTAACTGCTAATTGTCTGGGCTAAATGGCGCTGCCAACATGGGGCCCATCGCTGTTTAGTTGTTACATCGGTTAATTGTAGAGGACATAGATGGCACAATTCACAAGATGAGAGTAGCACATTATATTTCAAAGAATAAAATTTACTTAATCTTGGCAAGGAACAAGTAAAGCAAAATTGCTTAAAGATGGCTGCAAGACAGTTTAAATGCAATTCATTTCCCCACTCCTCTGCAAAAGAAAGAATAAACATCTCTGGGTTTAAATGTTGATTTATATTACATCAAGAGACAAAGTTTCAATATTTCAGCCAGTTTATTCAACAAGGACTCAAGAAGGGCAGCTAGACATATTGGACTGCATAATTGCCAATTCATACCCTGAAATTGGCAGTTGAAGGAAAACAGAAAATTATATTTTTAAATGAATATTGAAATAAAGCAGACTATTAGGATCTCTTTGGGAAAAAAAGGAGATGTAACCAGAGAGGCATCCTTCAGTGCAGATTAGGGCTCAAATGTGCAGGGAAATAATATGCACGAGTGAGATTATTGTGTAAAGATTCTGCAACATGCAATCAAAGTGAGCCCTATTTTCCCCTTCATCAGCTGTCCAGCCTAAGTACTGGCAGCAAGAGAAATCCAATTTAAATTCCACTCTACCAGGAGATAGTATTGTTTCATTTTATGTGTGCTTTGACATTTCTGGCTGTTAATATAGAGTAAAATCCAGAAGTATTTACATAAATATGACATTAAACTGTATTAGAAATTAAGACTGACACGTTCACTGTGGTGACTGTGGGAGGAGGAGGATGATTGAGTTTCTAGGTCAAAAGGTTGAGAGACAAATACAAGCCGGATATGATGCAGAATGAGTTGAATTGTGAGTACTGTGTCTATGCAAAAATCTACTAGAGCTCAAGTAAAACAGAAAAGGAGGCAACTAATTACCAAACACCAATATGATCATATTCCATTCCTAATTTGAATTAAAATACAATGTCTTTGTAATGGCAATTGAATTTCTAAAAAATGACTCTTCTCAATGTAAAAACATGCAAAAGTTTTGAAAACTTAAACCATCATTGCATCCATCTGGTATAGCTTTATGTATACTGTATATTTTACCAAGAAGTACACCTCATAATGATGTGTGCTGCAACATCATCAATACAGGCATTTATCTCATGATGACAAAAAAGGCTCATTACAATAAGCACCTAAATAATGATATCATTTTGACTCATGATTTATAACTTGCAGAAATTGATTTTTTTCTCCTACGTTTCAACTTAGATTAGGCATTTACTGAATGGCAATCACAGTGAGATAATTACTAAGCAGAGTTTGAAATAACCTTGTCCTGACATAATTTCCTGTAAAATAAACATCTCCAAACTTGACATTAGTGTGTTTAAGTGAAATCGAAAGAACACAAAACAGTTTAATGAAGCGGTTATGGTAAAACACTTTCTGGAAACATAAGTATGAATGTACAACATTTCCACATTCACTTACGTATAAGTGAATGTGCAAGTGTTGTACATTCATACAAGCCAAGAGCTATCTGATGAATATGGCAGAGTGCTACTCAAATATGCTTTGTGCTTAGTGTTTCATTGCTCTATTTTCTCTTATCTTTACCCTCTCCCTCCCTGAGATCAATGTCTTTATGCAAATCAAGGGATCGTGTTTAGATCTACAGTGGAACTGACTTTCCAAAATATATCTGCATTAAAGTGTCATACATATTTCATGGACGTAAAGTGCAGTAAGAGCAAACCATTTTGGATAGTGGAGCTCCATGGAGTTTACAATAACACAGAAAGAAGAAATTGAGGTGTAGCATGACATCATTTGGTACAAATGAGGCCTTATTACATCTGAGATAACCAACAGTAGATTAGGAGCATGCTTTAGCTGTCAATAATGAGACAGAAAGACAAGGAAATTTCAAAAGATATCAAGAGTCATTAGAGCCACGTGATGTGTGTAGTAGCAGCCGGCAACCATGGATTTGGTTTCAGGTTACCTTCCCCAGCCATGGAGCTTTTAGGCTCACTTTTCACTGTTTGGCTACTATAATCTTGGAGGCAAAGTCCCACAGCACTGCAGAGGCATAGTCCCATAAGCACTGAACTGTTTTGTGAAGGAACCGAAATAAAGATACCACAAAGAATTTATCTGATGTAAGGCCAGATACAGTGCTCTGTACACACTGTCGTTGCTCAAACATAGGCTGGCTGTAGGAAATCCGTGGCATAACACTGAACATATCCACCTACACATTATATTGAACCGACTTAAATGAGTTCAGAGTAATAAAGCTTTTTGCAAGTTTTATTGCACAAACAATATTCCATCATGTGTCAGAAATAATCTCCATGAATTGCAAAGAAACTGAAGAGCCAGCAAACGTTTCCCACCATCCCTGCTTAGAAAACCTCAGTGCGTCATGCCTCAAATTTACGATAACAGTTAAATTAAGTAAAAGGGTTAAAATGCTGGAAGGCAATATTGATAATTCCATTGAAAATGCAGAGGGAGTTTGTCAATATTAATTTTCCTGAACCCAAAGGAGCATCCAAACTGTTGTGTCATTTATTCACAGGGCTTGAATCAGGCACTCTGAAGCTAAATCGACCAATGTTAGACTCCCCAGGGCAAAGAGCTACAGCCACAACCTTTGACCCTTACAAACCAATCTCACCAAAATAAGGTACAATGTGCACATCACTGGCCAAACACATTTTAAAAATAAATACATATGGGTTATAAGGTTAATACCATTTTCTGACAAATATGTATTGTATTTTCAAGGTTGTCAGAATTATATTAAACAAAAACCAAGAGAAAATCACATTTCTCACCTTTCTTTTTTAAGAAGGCTTTTCTGGTGGCCAAGGGACTCTGACGCACTTTTGGATTCTGTAGAAATTTTACAGCAGTGGCAATCTGGAATGAGATAAATAAGATTTGATTCCTCACAATGAGATAATGTGAGAGGAAGAAGATTAGGTCTGCAGGAAGCTGATGCTTTTAACTGTACAAACAACAGTCTAGACCTTCTTTAAGAAAAACGTTCATTATAAATCTAGACAAAGAACAACACACATAAATGGATTTCATTTGATAGTTGATTCTGAGCCCCCACACCCAGCACCAAGGAGAAAGACCACCTGACCACTTTCCAGCTAAATGTGGGGAATGACCAAATCAGCAGTTATAAAATTAGCCCATCAAGAGTGCTGGACAAATGGAGTATGGAGCTTAATTTGCTATTACCCTCTTAAAGACAAACTTCCATTCTTAAGTGCGCAGTGGAAGAAAATCTATACTTAATGCAGAGGTGATCATTTGTATCTAATAACTTGAGAATCCTAGGCTGAAAACCTCTGTAATTCTTCCAGTTAAAAACCTGCCATGATCAAATCACCCAGCCTGAATGTTGTAATGACTTGAAACGTTAATGCACTAGAACGTTAAATAGCATCAGAACATCAGTAGTTTTAAGTGCACTGCGTTCATCGATTCTATTATGTTTTCCTTCGAGATGCACCTTAATTTTCCACCCCTGTATGCATTTCCAAGAATCAGAGGGAGAGAAAAAAACTTCCTCAAATGGCATTAAAACATAAATTTGAAGTGGGCGCCATGAAGTGGCGCCTCCTAAAATAGATAAATATGTAAGAACACAGAAAGGGGAAACACTTGGGGGGGAAGTTTTAGATGACTTATTATCGCACCTGTGGTCCCCGTGATTCAATTGTAAAAGTCATCCCTCTAATAGGTTGAAAGGTTTTGATTACTCTTCTTTTCTCTTAGTGTTGAAAGATACAAAGTGATTGAGCGTCCTGCCAGTGGTAATTCGTTTTGGGTAATGCATTGCATATACTATGAACCCGTTTCAATCCAAAAGAATTGCAGTTTAAACTTGTACAAGGATTAGGTGTGGCAGAGAGACCAAGTAAAGAGCCAGATTGCTGTGACAAAGTACAGTAGAGGAACATGGTATAAGTATCTTTATAAAACTTTTGAATGTATTTGAATACAACAGTAGACCTTTAATAAGCCTAAAAGCAACTTTATATGTTTCTTCTAATTAGATACACATATGAATATGCAATCAAGCATCCAAAAACTAAGCTGAGGGCTTATCAAAGTCAGTCACCTGGAACCTTCGTTGTGACAAGCAAATTAAACCATTTGCATTGTGAACCCCCAACTGATGTTCTGGGCCAAAAGGAATAGTCAAAACACAGTGAAAATATTTCTTTGATAAAGAGACAAAATCATCATGCTCTAGCCAAGTTCTTAATGTTCAGGTGAGTGAATTAACAAAACAACTTGTTGGTAAAGGCAGAAACCAAAAACCTTAAACACAGTAAAATCTAATATTCTAATATTTATTCCAGTAAATAAGACAATGATGTAGGCCCTGTAAAAGACAATGACCTAATACAGGAAGAATATGCTGAAGTAGCAAACCTTGTTTACATTGCCTAAAAATCTCATAAAAATATTGACAAGAAAATTGTGTCAATGTTAATAGGCATAAGTATGACATCTTGGTAAGGACCACAGCTAGCTCAGCGGCAAACTAATGAGGCAAATGTCCATTTGGTTAAAACTGTAGTGGTAGATCTTTAGGGAGAAGAAAAGTGCACTTCTTAGCAGATGACATAGATGCTTTGCACAAGTTCTATCCAGACATCTCAATCAATTATAACCACATTGCACAGATTTCAGTCTTGTCTTGTTATTGACTTATGGATCACCCCAGTTATAGTGTTGGGTAGCACACACTGGCTTTTAGAGGAGTAAGACGGATAACACAGCAAGACACATTTGGGTTGGCTCCATAACCACATAAAATCTTGTGAATCGTCTTCCATTCGAAAAACTGGTAAATAATTTTTTGCTTAAACGCTGATTTGGTTCTTTTGTAAAGCTTCTTGTAAAGCTTGGAATGCTAATGTGTCAAAGTGCTCCATGTTACGAGCAATAATCTTTGCAAACCAGATAACCAATATAGTGTCAGGTAAAGCCGAAAAAGAGGTGAAAACTCAATCATAGCGAGAGATAACATTAACCAACACACTTAAAGAGAGTGAAGTTGATGAACAGACAAGATTACAGCAATGTTATTGAGTTTGAATTGGACACGACTTTCCACTGTACTTGCCTGAAAATTACAATAGTGATACCTTGAATTATGAAAAATGAGTTTGAAATCCACTTATGCTTAAACCACTTGGTTGGACGCCTGAGGGAATCCATGTAACCAGTTGTACATTTTTACTCTAACTAGCAACAGCACTTAACTATAAATACAATAAGTACATACAGTAAGGCCTATGGATATTTTGAAGGTGTACATTACAGTATTTCGGTATATGAGCACAAGGGAAATTCTGGCTTCTACCAGCAATGCACTATTCATTTGACTCTTCACCGGTTTCTGTATTTGAAAAAATTGCAGAACAACATTGGAACCACAACTGATGAAAAAGATGCCTCATAAGAAATTCAGAGTCTTGTTTTCAACCTTAATTATTCAGGCCAACCCAAACCACCAGTTATCTAACAGTTACTCAGAAATGAAAGCGCTATAGGGTAAACATGCATGTTTTAGGGTTTGTTGCTTGCTGTTGATCTCAGATTCTGTTTTGAATAAGCTACATTTCTAACAATTTTATGTAAACTTAACTTTCATCGAAAGTCTACTTTGTCAAATCTACTTATTTTAGTGAAAATCTGAAAATCAAATTGCAATGCACCTGGCAACTTCTTAATTTACTCATTCATTTGTCCACAAAATAGTATATGTACACATTAAGTCTGCAACAATGAAGAAATTCAGAGGGTATGATGGAACTAGTGGGGGTGTTGGATGTGGGGGTGCAAAGGAGGGGCTAAAAGGAAATCATTAGCAAGTATAGAATTCAGTCTCAGTGTGAATCAATTCATTCCAAATTGCCCCGGCCTGTACATTTGTGGAGAAGTGCCCCTGATATAATAACACACTGATAGACATGAACAAAAATTGTGTTAGGCTAGTCTCAAATTTCCCCCCAAACACACGTTGGAAGGACCAAAAGCGAGAGAAAGTGAGAGACGGCGAAAAATGAAGCTCTATATTAATTTGGTGCTTTCATGGATGATTCGCTATCAGGGGCAGTTGTCTAAAATGACTTAACCCAATACCTTTCTGATACCAGAGCCCTGCCAGAAAGGAATGAAGTTTTAATGCAATTATTGTATTTCCTTTAGTCACCTGACTGCTTGATGTGGCCAACAGTGCTTTTTAATCTTTTTAAAAGAGCAGCTTTAAATACCCTTCTAATTGTGACATCTTTCCCGCCTTAATGTGACCTGAGCGGAGGAAGCAAGGCCTCATGGGAGCAGCTATAGGGAATTATTGACCCTGAGAGACATCAGGAAGTGAGGTGCAGACCCGAACCATTTAGCTAACCTCCACATCCACAGTCATTCAGGCACAGCAGGCTACATCAATGGTCCTACTGAAGTTAAACTCTTCTGACAATGACTGTACAAAAAGAACCTTTTGTTTCTTGACTTCTTCACTTTTGGACAGTGTCTTTCAGAGAAACTACAATGTGAGAAAATCAAATGAACAATCATTACTGAAAGTCAGCTTTAGCATGAGCAAAATCTGATAACGGAGTCCTGGTAAAATGTGGGGTTTCCTTCTTCTTCTTTTGACAAATTATGAGCTGGTTTACCATGCTTCTGTATATGTTAAAAATGTAAAAGAAATTACATAGGTAAGTACAGTTTTCTGTTTTATTTTCTTGGAAGGTGGTCAATATCTTTATCGAATAGTCCTAACATTTGAAATTTAAAGGCCAGAGTCAACATTTCAATAGATGAAAAAGGGTCATGGAAAACTTCATTGACATTTGCTTTGCAAAGGTTTAAAAATAACATACAGTGTTGTATCAGTGTCAGTGTTGGAGCCATGGGCAAGGCTACAATCATGACATCAAAGCACATTATGCAATTTTTGTAAAGGGGGGGGTTGGTGGACGGAAATCAAGCCTTTTTTAAGACCACTGCATGTAGAGACTAAACTTTCCATTCAGCAGCGTTTCTCTATCAGAGCTCTGTCATCACAAACATGGAAAAGTTGAGTAGGTTCAGCAGTAAGAAATACTGGGGGCTAAAGTATATCTGATCTAGTGAGGTGACTATCATACTGTAAAAACTGTGCTGAGTACAAATAAAGAGAGATAACACAGCCTTGGGATTTATGCTAAGGCTCTCAAGGAAAAGGAAAGTTCCCTGTTCCTTCCTTGCTTTTTTCACTTGTCGAGATATAAAGAAAGATTTTACTATGGTGTATAATTATATTTCAAAGCTGAAGCCACATATATTATGATGTCATGTGATTGCTTAACTTCCTTCATAAGGGAAATTTAACATTTGATATGGTCTAATACTGAAAGATGAAAATAGATTTAAAAATGTGTTTTTACAGGTTGTATTTTGTAAAAAAAAACAAAAACATCTGACTCCTTTCTAGATCTGGATTTAAAAAGCAAACATTTTAGTTGAGCATAAAGAGACTGTAGTTCATGCTGGCAAAGTGTTTTCAAGAGAAGATGGAGGAACAACAAAGTGAAGTACATCTTTTATTCTTGTGAGATCTAAACCTGAAGAGAAACATGTGGCATATGGCCAATTCAAAACTAGCTTGAGAGATGTGCTATAAAGCTTAGTCTGACATTTCTTAATGTGTAACTGTTATTTGTTTTGCCTGGGGTTGCCCTTGCTGAACTAGTGAGACAGATGACTGTTTAGATATGGAGATCCCCAGCGGGGCCACGAGAACCCCAAGAGCCCCAATGACTAAAGAGCCAGGACTCCGTCAGTGACACCTCACTTTCCCCCAGTTTGAACAAAAATACTTATATAGCCCGCAAATTCCTTTTAATTCAGGTAAAAGGCCCAAACCATGAATCTGGGGCTGCTCTGAGAGATGAGGGTCATCAGAGATTAACCCGTGGCACTTTAGCAGTGGGGGTGCAAGAGGAGAGTCACAGTGGAGCACAACAAACTACTTAGCCACCACAAAACATTCCAGCCCCTTCTCAGCTGCAATCCAGTAATGGATACTTCCTCAGCTCCTCGATTGGTCAAAATGTTTTCATACAATAATTTAATTCAGAAACACATTTACAAAGCAGGAGTAATCAATTTTAATTAGTTGATTTTTTTTTTTTCATTCGCATAAAATTTAATGTACTGCCATCGATCTCCTTTGTTCTTTAATGCAGTGCCTCTTTCCTGTAATTCGAAGCTTTTCTTTTTCTTTTTACAGTCAATGAGTGGCTGGATGGTGTAGTGGTATCATCACTGTCCTCCATGCAAGAGACTGGGGTTCAAATCCCAGCTGTGGTCTACCTCTAGTACGGGTCCCTAGGCAAGACCTCCTTATGCTTACCTTGCCTTGTCACTTGTAAGTCACTTTGGCTAAAAGCCTCTACCAAATACTAAATGTAATGTAAATGTAATGAAGATACTCTGTGACAAGCAGCTTCATGTGCTTTTTAGTACAAGCGTTACAAAAAACAGGCGTGTTCAGTATGCAACTTAAATTGAATGTACCATTAAATGATACAATAATGGTACTATAAACTGGGAAAACTAGTATAAAGTTTCACATGAAAATATTTTCTAAATAATTACAATAATAAACACAAGCTTCTAACAGCTGACAAAATCCTATGATAAATGTACCATTTAAGAAATGCAATTTTATGAGGTGGTGGTTTCCACGTCATACAATTGCTAAATTGTATGACGTGGAAACATTGCTAAAATAAATTTAACTAAATAAAAATAAAATTACACTTTAAGCAATTTGTCTTATAAGACATTGAATGTGTTGTTAAAAATAAGTAAATATAATCACTCCAGTGAGATCAATAAAAAGCAAAGCATTTTTAAATGAAGTATAACTTTTTAAGTCACATCTAACAGATCTGCATTTTGAAATATCTTTGGTAACCATAAATGGCAAAAGCAAGCAGGAGTAGTCACATAAAAAAAAAAAAAGACAAAGACTTTTCTTAAAAATGACACTGCACTGTGTGTTTTCCTTCATATCATCAAGGCCTGCCGGCCTTTCACATTCAATTAGTTGATTGAGGCAAAATGCAAGCGGCACCAGTAGCAAACAACGTGAAGCTTGTGTCCGAGCGACACACCACAGAAGTTGTGTTGTGGTGTCAGGAGAGGAGCTGCCTCCGTCACAAGCAACTTACAGTGACAAGCTTATCCTCCTCTGTTGATCCAAACTGCTCCTCTCACTGAGGCAGCACCCACCCACAGATACACACACCCTACAATACACACACAGCAACTTGAAGTGAACCACTACGGTAGGCAAATAAAGCAGGGAGCTCCGGTGAAGATGCAGCGAGTTGGCATCAGTTTTGTGTGAAAACTGACTAATAAAACAATAATAGAGAGGCCAGTGATGATAGAGAAAAGGGTGTCCTTTTATGATTATTCTGTCTTGGGTACACTGTGACACCCGATGACAGTATGCTCACAAAGACAACCAGACAGATTGTGACATTCCAGTGACATTATAATCGTGTGTCAACCCCCCTCCAGTCAATAGGCAGAATGCACTAATCGTGCGTCTTGGATCAGCAATTTCATGGTCTTCAAAGGGGGCCAAGAATTGGTGGCATGACCCTCCACGCAGGGTGAGACCCTTCTTTCCTCAGCGAGCGCCACAGAGAGAAAGAGAAGAGAGCAACTGTGGGAAGGGAGACACACCAAAGCAGGAGTAGAGCCAGAGAAGATTAACATCGCCATCTACTGGAGAGGGGTGGGACCAGTTGCATCAAAGGTGGGAGGAAAGCCTGGCAGTTTACCCTTGCGGCCTTTCTTTAACCGAGCCCTGTCAGAAACATTTAGACACACTTGCCTAGACAGCGGGCCACACATCTACAGAGGCAAATAAGTCAGGCTCAAATCAGCAGCAAACGAGGGAGGAAACTTAAAGCAGCAGACCTCTGTTTGGTTTTGGAGAAAGAGCAAGTAAAGTCTGCTCCTGATCAAGCTAAGTGACAAAGAAAAATGTTGGCCAATTCTCTTTTACTGGAGGCTTCCAACCTCCAGTAAGAATTTAACCTCGACAGTAGGATAAGTATAAAAAGACTGTGGTGCTGACAGCATCAGAAAACAGCGATCATCAGGGTCACAGGAGTAGCAGTTCTCTTTCTTCTCATTTAACCCAATGCCAGAGAGGATATGAACACGACAGCTTGTCAGATCAAATAATGATTCTTAATTTTAACCTTTCTGAATCACTGAGGCTATGCACTGGAGACTTTATTGGCTATAAAATGTCATGAAGTGACAGAAGCATGTGTGACATTTGTTTTATACATGCCACACCTAAACATAACCTGCCTCTTCTGAGAAGTTCAGAAAGAATTTTCAGGTTTTTCAACTTGTTTTCCTGATGTAGATTGTAAAGAACTACATGTGATGTTAACAGTGATGACTCTTTTGTATGCTCCTGGTATTTCTTTAGAACTCTCTTTGGTCTCTCCTTTATATAGTTTCTCGAGAAGCACTTAATAGAAGGCCATGATTGACAATTCCTATAAACAAGCAATTTTCATTTACCATCAAAATTACTCCTCCTAAAATAGGAAGATTAATTCTGATCAAAATACCAGAACTAAGTCATGAAGTCACTCGAAAAGAATTCTGCACTGCACCCAAGCTTTTTGTGACTACGTGACAATCAGGCAGTGGTCAAAATTTAGGCGTCAACACCCATTTGAACTCTGCATAAACTCACGTGGTAACAGGGGGGAAGAAAAAAACAAAACAAAAAACTAAACATGTTTGACCAGGTTCTGCCAAAAGAATGAGAAGAAGACAAAACTCCCAGTGAACCACTATAATGTCACATGGGGCGGCGTGTTACAGCAAAGGGGCTGAGTTGGCAAGCAGCTCAGCAGCAGACGCGCACCTGTTCTGACATTTTCTGCCGACCTTGACACAGAAAACACATGACAATGCCACTCTCGGCATTTCAAAAGCACAGGCCGTTTGACGAAGCCCCTTCACTTCCCCTTTTCTTGTCCTCATGATACCTAAAACCACTTTCTACTTGGAAGGGGAGACAACTATGACGTACTTCTACAGATTTCAGGGGGACAGACAGGAGGCGAGTCTTATAGTGGCAGTCAATTACAGGCAAAAACAGGGACTTGAAAACATCTGATACTGAGCCATATTTGGGGACAACCAACAACTGTTTACACAGCACTGCAGGACACCAATAGCTCCATTTAAATCCCAAATTCCTGAGTAAACACAATCTCCAAAAAAAACAAAAAGATCTCGGCCTCTATTCTATTTATTCCATCTCTATCATCTCCTTCTCACCCTTTGAAGTTCAAGACACAGCTACAATGCATTCATCCATCTGCTATTTTAATCAAAGAGAAAGCAAAGTACTGCTGCCAGGAGAGCTGCACAGAAAAACAAATGCGATATTTCTGTTAATCACTGCATTAACAAGAAGTCGACAGTCCTGACGCACATGCCAGGGAGGGGAGCCAGTCCAGGTGTTGGATAATTGTCAGTTGTGCCAGTGGCTACGGTTACTTTTTTTTTTGTATGCGTGTGCCAGCCTCTGTTCTACTGCTGGTCTACACTTGTGCCCCACCTTAATAATAGCTGTTAAAAGTCCCCTTCTGACTGTATAAAGACACAAAGACGCCCTGGCAAGGGTTTCTCTATTCTGACTGTAGTGGACTATGAATGAATGCATAGACATCCCACTATAATCAGTGCCAAGTCAAGTGTAGCTCAATTTTCAAGATGCATGGAGAGCGTCTAATTTAAATGAAAGACCAAAAACCCCTTGGAAAAAAAATAAACACCCTAGCTCTGTGTAACCTTTCAGCAAAAACAAGTTCATACATCGTCTTTCTGGCAAACAACCATATATTAGAAACACATCACAGTAGCCGGAAAAACAACTTGCCAAGACAGCAACATGTCAGAAATGATTCAAGTGTTTCTGTCAGTCAGAAAAAAAACCTTACTGCAGGTGAGGATAATGTCATTCTGAAAAAAGCAAAGTGCAAGCCATGCTTAACTTTTCCTTACACCTCACTGAAAACTTTACTGTTTACTCTCAAATATCTGTCTCACAAGGCTGATAGCAGTGCAACATTTTCCCTTAAGAGCACCATTTTGTAAGTTTTAAGATAATTTATCTCAGTTTCTGTACTCTGTCACTTTCATTTTAGCCTAGAGAGCAGCCCGCTATCTCTTTTTTTCCAGATTCCCCAGATAAAGCCACAATCTCAGGGCGCCACACACAGAGAAACTCTGAAATCCCATTAGCATTTTGCTTTCATTATTTTTAATCAAACCCACAAAACTGACACATATTAATTAATATCCATTACCAGTTTTTGCCCCTCTCCCAGAGAAGACGTTGGGGGGAAAAGAAGCAATTAACTTAACAAAATAATCATAAAAATTGTTTCAGAAATCCCTGATAAATGCCATGTGAGGTCCCGTCTAAATCTAAGAAGTGTAATACATTGTTGCTGTCATATTCCATTAAACTGCTATTACAGTCTTGATAGAACTATTAGTCACTACATTATTAATAACATTAATGTATTTACATTTTTGGTGTACAAGCCTGCTTTCATGCAATAATTTATGAACCCGACATCAGATATGTTATAATGTTCCCCATCTAGGCTCTTTTGTGTTTATTATTGATTGTGAAAACAGTCAAAATTCCGAGTCAAAACCCACCCCTGCCCTCCTCCACCCCTTTAATGTATTGGAGTGGGCTGTTTACATTAAAGGACTGGAATAAAGTGCATTTACATCTGAAGCATAACTTCATAATTTACATTCCAACATTTATTAGAGGTGACAAACGAGCATTTGGTCCACTCGTGCTTTTCCACAATGCAGCACTCATTCAATCCATATAAATTACAGCTGGGCTATGGAGTGCAAGAGCAAATTATTTTATTATATTTATGCATGTATGACTCTATAGGGGGTTACTAAGACAAACAGGGAATTACTTGATTAGGCCAACTGTAGTTAACAAAGGAAGAAATATGAGACTGAGAGCTAGGGCAATCAAAATTTTGCATTATTTAAATATTTGGCTCCACAATACACAGATATTTAGTTTTGATCCAGAAGAATCATGTATTTGTAATTTATAGACTCCATTTCTTCTACGTTTTACAGTGGAGTGTGTCTACTTATACTGTATAGAGAGCCCCTTAAAGTATTACTGTTTCAACAGCTTACCCTTAGCTAGAACTAATATTATTCAATTAAAAGAAACTTGCCTAAAAGGCAGTATTATATTACATAATTAGACAGGGCAGCATTTTCAGAAGTGTAGTTACAAATGCACTGAGGGGAACCCAGCATTTGAACAAATATCTGGCGCTGTAGGGGAGCTTGCCGACAAATTAACAGCTAATAACTTACTGGGAAGCCAGATAAAAAGAGAAAAAATGTTCCCCAAAGTGTCAATTACAAATAATTTTTCCTCTGATTTCCTCACTTGCTAAAGCATGATGTGCTTAAAAGCATTTAGAATAGTATGCTGAAATTGCATGTTGTTCATTTATTTCATTTTTTATTTTTACACACTGGATTCCTTCTGAGAGAAATAATTCAGCATCAGGAGCAGGATTGTTTAGCATAGCTCTGAAAACATATGGATCCCTGGTGAGAGCACTTGCTGGTCAGAGAGGTGAGAGACAGACAGACAGACAGGTGGAGGGACAGGGGGAAATGAAAGGGGATTCAATCAAATTCATGTTCATTAAAATCAGAGGACATCACAAAAATTAGAAAGATGCTGACAAATCAAAGGGTCTCAGTACCTGAATTACCATAGTCATTTACTTATTAAAGTCAGGATGCTTCCTGTCAATCAAGAGCCATCACAGTCTCCATTTGCAGCGGAAAGCCAGCGTAATTGCTTCTCATACTAATCAACACAACTTGTGTAATTATGCCTTGAAAGTGACATTGGAGGCTGAGAGCGATGTGAGCAGTCTTGACAGCGGAGACATCTCAGATTCATCGGGAGATTTCCAGCCTCGCTGCAAGGAGACAAGCCACTCTCAGACCATCACTCGAGCAGTTTACAACCATAAACACAAAGAAAAGACGATAAATCAAGCTGAAATAATTACAAAGCAGAATAGAGAGTATAAAGGAAGCTCAGCTCAATAAGGCCACTTTCCCAAGTATATTGAGGCAAAATGACTACACTGTAATTAAACTAGTGTCGTATTTCTATCATTTCTTAAGTAAACATATTATGACAGTTCACTAAATTGTGGGAGAATAGGAAATTACAGCTCTGTTACCATGCTGTTTACATTAATATACTCGCTGAGACGAAAACCCTACAAATAAAGTCCTAAGTATTCATTAAAGTTTATTGAATTCAGCCTAATCACAGACTTTACATATGTCTCCAAAATGAACTTTGTGTAAAACTAGCTTCAACATTCCTCAGAGCATTGGAAAACTATCCAAACCATATTCCCAGGCTGCATCTGTCAAGAGTCAAACTGGGGCCAGGCCAGGAAGGTCAGAGCGAGGTCAAATTACTGCAACAAATCAAGAGTCATCGGTCATGAAACGCAACTGTATCTACATAAAATATGTGCATTACTGACATACAATGACAGCAGCTTCTTCTTCGTGTACCATGAAACTTTGCAGTGAATGAAATTATTTTCAATGTTCTCGTCACAAACCTAGATAAAAAAAAATAATAATAAAATAACTAGTTTTGTCTGGGTTGCCAATGTAGCTCCAGTCCAGCTTTGCACATGAGGCACAAACCACAAAATAAATAAAATGTATAAAATGGGTTGGACTCATCTATGCTCATCATTTTCAAAGAGGTGGGTGGAACTATCAGGAAAAAAATAAACCAACATCAAAAAGAAGTCGACTGATAATTCTGGCAAACTATGAGGAGAATAAGCACAGTGATTTCATCTGTGAACAGAAACGCAGATGAAAGATTTATGGCTCATAAAAACTTCAAACGACAGAAAAACCAAAAATCCTTGTCTGTGTCATTCCTCACTCATGACCTCCAAACTTTAGCACATGTTGAAGACAAAGTAAAGAAATGCTCTCGTAGCCAAATATGAGAAAAACAAGTACAGTTACTGACATTGAAAACAGAGGCTTTTACAGGAAAAGCCCGTGTGATTCACCCCCTGCGTTCAACTCTAATGAGTCAAAAAGTGTGACCTGCACTTAAACAAGAAGTCACAGCCAGAAGCTGTAAACTCATTTTCCCCATCCAACCCAGCAACGTCGGCAGGACCTGGAAGATGTGCTCCGAGCATGCACGATAAATCTGACGTGAAATCATAATCATAAAAGCAATTAGCTGACCCTGCGCCACTCGTCCTTGGACATGACAGTGAGAATTCATATAGAGTCCTCTAAGGAGGCTGGCTGCCGGGTTGGGTGAGGAGGGGAAAAAGTGCAACACAGCAACAATAAAATGGAGGGCCCTTCCTGTATCATTAACCACCGAAACAAACAACAAATGATGCAGAATGAGTGTTGTGCTGAGAAACAGAGAATTGAGCTTTTCGAAGAGAAAACTTCACTGCGACCACTGAAACAAACTGCGGTGTGCACATTTCACATATGAAACAAATACAAGTCATCTCTATATATTACATATGTCCTACTGTGGGTACAGTTGTCATAACACCGAAAATGAGTTTATGTATATGAAATCAACCCCCAAAAATGTGTATTTATTCAACATTTGCCTTTGTTGTGTCCTTCTGCAGCACGTTTACACTCATCATTTACAGGATACAGAATCCACTGACTGCGAGAATGCAGGTGATCAGATTTATTCAACTTTTCTCTTTCAAGGAGTGTCAGAAACTGAGAAATCTCTATTCACACAACCTTGCAAGCCCGACTCACACACACACAGTTTCTCGCCATCACTTCCCACCCAATAATTACACCGCGGCCGAACTACTGGCTGCCACCTAGTGACCGTCTTCTCCAATAATCATGAAATATCTCTATGGCTCGCGCCCCCATTCGGACCATAACTCTCCTTTACTGCAGACAGCTCCAATAAAGGATTACAATTACAATTAAAGTAATGAGCAAAGAGGAAAAAAGGAAAATCTCAGAGAAGGTTCCCTTGACTAACTAAATGGCAGCTGAGTTTCTTGACAGAATGGAGTAACCATACCAGACTCATTACTGGCTCCCATTTCTTATTCTGCCCCAATAATTAATTTGGAGCATGTTGAAACCTGGACTCCTCAAAAATTAAAGTAATGGTTTTAAGTGATGAATGTGAAATAAATTGAAATATGAATTATGGAATATGAAATTAAGTTATTGTTATTTTTGCTTTATAATGGTGCAGATGTAAAAACAAAAAATATGAATTTGTTATTTTTATTATGATTTGTTTTTTATGAAGAAAAGAAAACTCAAATATAGATGGTTGGTGTTTAAAGAACATGTCTTTCCACAAACACGTTCCATGGGGAAAAGTCATCAAGGGCAAAAAATAACTGAGTCAAGACCCAAGAGTAACCTTTGACTTCCTGGTAACACACAGTTACACCCACACATAAGAGAGGGAAAAAAATTCTCTTTTCAGAACCAACATACGAGCAACATCTGTCAGCCTGCAACTCATATGGCTCAGCAGAAGAGCCGTCAGTGATGGAGGGGTGAAATGAAGAGAGAAAGAGTCCAAGTAAGACAAAAGGGGACGGTAGCAGCGGTAGGGCCTTCATGTCGCTGGCTGGAATTATAACTGTTGGTGTGTCCTCTGTCGACCAGGTCCCCCACAACTCCTGCACTTAACATACTGTTCCTTTTTTCCCCCTCTCTCCAGTATGACGGCTACTGCAGAGGGGCTACGGAAATTTGGAGACTGCTGAGCCAAAACAGATCACTTCAAAGCGGCTTATTTAACGCTTGCTAAATTTTTCATCACAGTCGCTTAATATCCTGGGGAAAGGGAGCTTTTGAAGTTGCTGTGAGACCGGGGATGTTCTTCTTACAATTCTTTTCCCCTCCCATTACCAACCTCCCTATGCTGTACTAAAACCCCCAAACCTCAACACATCACACAACACATCAGTTTACACTACGTATGTCCACGTGCAAACACTGAGGGGTGAAAATGCTTTTTCATTTTAGGTCTGTTTGTTCTTCCTATTTGCTGATACAAACTGACCCACAGTACTCAATAAGTTGAGTCTGATTTTATTTCACAAATTGTGCAGCTCCTTAAGCCCAACAAGAATAACAGTTTCATGTATTATCTCCATTTCAGCTTAAATGATAAGCAGGACTATCATATCAAATAATAAGACTTGGACTCTAAATAATAAATGTAAATAATTAGGCAGATTTTTAAATATTCTTCACATTTTATGGACAAAATAATTTAATAACTAATAATTAGCAGATTCTTCATTACTGAAAATAAGCGTTAGCAGCAGCCCAATATGCACATCATGAATGACAGGATACTTTGTCACTAATTGTTTTATTTTCAAGCTAAACCACAATTTCTAAGAAAATAAATTAAGTCTCATTTGAGCACAATTTGGACAGCATGAGCTGAGGAACCTAAGGTCGAGCAGGGGGTGTCACTGCAGGGAGAATGCACAGAGACGTGGGGGAGACACCAGCAAGTGACTGACAGGGGGAATGGCCACAGCGTGATAAGTGGAAGGTGGAAGGGGGGGGGGTTATAGACAGAGATGAAGTAAGCCGGGGTGAGGGCAAGCAAAGAACAGCGCCAGAGGCAACAGCAGCGGCTGGCAGCGACTGGTCTACCAGTCAACCATGGAACACACACTCATGCAGCCTCCCTCATACTGTTCTCTCTAACTTCTGGTCTAAACCTGCCCCTCTGGCCTGAATGGTGGCAGAGGCTGTAGCACCAGCCCCTGAGCTGGGCCCTCTTGCCACAAAGGAGAGCCCACGCCATGCAGTGTGCCAGGGCCTTCTGATCTGGGCGAGGTGAGTCAGAACCTGTTAACATGACTGGTGTCCCCAGCCTGACACACTGGCTTGTCTGACATGCACATGTGCACATAAATGTTATACAAACGTGTGTGCTTGCTCTCCCTCTCTCTGCCCTCCCAACCCTGCCAGCACTCCCTTTCCTCTCATCCAGATAAAATCCTTTCAGACACAAATTTCAATTATTCACCTCATCCAAATAATGCCATGTGACAAGAATTATCCCTACTGTAATAATCCACTTAACTGGGAAAGAGCAGCTCATCAAAAAGAGAAAGGAGAAAAGGGGTTGGAAGTGAGGGTGGTGGGTGGGTGGTGGTGGTGGTGGGGGTTGTCAACCAGTCTCGAATCAGGACCCTCGTAACAACAAGTTCTTCCCTTTTTGAGGAGGCAGTCTTGAAGCGCACTGGGATGATGAAATTGAAGTAAATTGAAAGAAAGCCTGGGAGAATGCTCCCACAATCAATAACCTCAGGATTAAATTAGCCTTGGCATGAAGGGATGATGGGGGAGGATGAAGAGTGAATGGTGGTGAATGACATTGAGACATGTATGCTGAACAATACAGCACTTCTCTAACCTGGATTCTGTGCCCAAACAAGGACAGCGAATGTACCTGTGATGTTTTCCATCCCACTTAGCAATGAGGCATTCCTGGTCATAATGGCTGTCATCACTTAGGCCATGCTTGTCTTATAAACACTTCGCTTTACACCTTATTGAAAAACTACTGGTTCTTACTAAATGTCACTGGTTTTGTGAGCTTTAACATCTTGAACTGCTTATGGTCACTGCAACCTTTTCAGAAACATTTGTCTTAAATACTCTTCTCAGGGGAAAAAAACATTATTTAGACCAACAGCTGCCAAAGCAAAGTCTTTCTGGACTCAAATGTGGAGAAAAGCAAAGGCCTAAACTAAGGACAACAGAGGCATGTGTTTAATGTTTTATGCTAAGCATGATTAAAGCAACTGTGGAACCACTGTCACCTAAAATAAACCTTTCTACATGTTTTTTTTTTTCATCCTACTAAGTCAAAGAACATAAAGTACACTCATTATGAGCTTGGGGATTGAGTTACTGGTGACTGGTCAGAAGCATTTACCACTTGATATTAACAGAGAATGTACAATATCATTTTATTAGCCAAGGAAACTAGGTTTGTTGATTAAAACGAGGAAACCATCTCTTTTACCATTACACCAACAACAGCCTGTATACAAGGAGAAATCAAGACTCATCAGACCGGGCTATATTTGCCCAATCTTGCAGAGCCCATGTGAATTCTAGCCACAGTTTCCTGCTCTTAGCTGGCAGGAGTAACACCAAGGGTGGTTTAGCTGCTCTAGCACATGTTGTGCATTCAGAAATGCTCTTCTTAATATATTGATTCAATTGAGTAGTTATGTGACCTACTATTGCCTTTCAATCAGCCCATCCAGGTCGGAATAGTCTCTGCTGACCTCTAGCACCAACAAGGCATTTACACTCAGAGAAGTCAGGCCATTCTTTATAAACCCCAGAGATAAATGGCCGTGTAAATCCCTGTAGATCAGTTTCTAAAATATAATTCTACCACTGCTGTCTGCATATTTTTGGCTGATTAGATTCTTGAGTGAACAAGCAGTTGAGGAAATTTACTTAACAAAGTGGTGATCTAACATGCACTTACATCAAATAACCATAGTTTCTTTTATTTTAGTCCATATTGCTCATCAATCGTGCAATTTGTATTAAATGCAGTTTCCTTACCAGTGCATCTCTGGGGGGAGCAGACTGATCTCCAGGTGGAAGGTCAGGCTGAGAAAACAAACATATCCTTGTATTAGAGTGCCATCTACTGGTGGACTCGGGACATGTTGGTTTAATATTTATAACAACTGATATTTACAATGAGGAAATCTATCTAATCGACTTATGCTGAAAAGAGTAACTTAAAAATATGTGAAAGCCTAGATGAGTAGAAGACAATATCTGCCAAGTGACTGTCAATATCAATTCCTTATTATTTGATGAATAAGAGTAAAATCTCGCTGTGTAAATGTAAAAATTCAATATAACCAACTGTTTACATATGTACAGTAGCTTTTGTCTGTTAAATATAACGCTCAAAAGTTAAGAAAACATACACTAGAAGCCTATGTGTAAGATATTTTTGGTTAGCAATCTGTTGATCATGCACTAGTTGATTATTTGTAATAGCTGTCAGGTAAAAGTGACCAAGCATGACCATCACGGTTCCTTACTCAATTTTCTTTCACGCCTCATTAGATAGAGTATAGTATGTGCACTGTAAATATAATACAGTTAAAGTGTAAAACTATCCTGATGAGATGTACGCGCCCGGAACTTACTATAACATTATTTTCTCGAAGCTTGTCAGCATTTTAAACCACCGCAGTGTCACATAAGAGCGAGTAAACCTTTCACTGTCCAGGCGTGTTTGGCTAATAGTGACCTTTCCACATCATGTCATTAACTGCACATAATAAGACAGACACAGAGCTACATGTTCGGGTGGACAGACGTATATGTGGTCACAAATAAATAGCTAGGAGGCTATGTAAGCAAGCCTAATAAGTGTTTGGAAAGCACAGGAGCCTCAGCTCGGCCTTTCATGTTCACTTGGCAACACCCTGATGTTTGAGAGACAACTTTAGAAACGTTGTAGGAGCTAGCAAGCATGTTAGCTAGCAAACATGCTAACCATGGCTAGCTGGTCGTTTACAAAAGGAAGTAACGAAAATCATGACATTTAAGGTTCAAGAAATATAAACGCATCATAAGAACTCGCTGTCGTATCTGGGCACCAAGAGGTAAATGTTTAGTGGCATAAATGTAGACCTGTGTTGGGGGATCAGCTTGGTCGGTGGATGCCATCTTCCTATCCCTCGTTGCTCGAGAGGCCGCTCGATTGAATCACGCTCGACTGCTTTTCCTGAAGTCTAACTAGATCTAATTAATTGTCACATAAAATGACAATTAATCATCACGTTTCCAAGAAAAACGGAATCACCTGCACTCGTTCGGTAACTTGTGTTTGTACATTAACTGAGTAGGGTTTTAAACATATGAGCTTTACTAATAAAGGATAATTATTACATTAGTGTAGTGGTACTATTACCTCAGTGCAGGATTTTACTACTTTAATTACTCAGTGAAATTAGAAACACGTGGTGTCCCAGCAGTCATGTAGTGCTGGAAATTAGGTCCTTTCTGTCGCTTGTTATCCCTCTGTTTTACTTTCAGTTATGTCTCGTTTTGCAGACGATAGAACTTCACTACCCACAATCCATAGCGCCACGACGGCGGTTCCGTGTTCGAAAGTGCGAGGACCGAAAAAGGCGAGAAGTGTTGTTGTTGTGTTAAAGTGGGAGAAAGAGCAAACGTACTTTTCTCCTCTGACAGAATGACAGATAGTAAACCGTGTAGAGTGTGTAATTTCACACGACGAAAATCGCATGGGCTGGTGGTTCTCTCCCTAGATGAGCTGAAGATAAAAGGTGAGTTGTGCGCTTTCACTTAGAAATGTGTCTGATGACTCTTATGCGGCGTCAGCTTTTTTTAAAACCTTACGATTTAATACATAATAATATAATAACATTTGCAGTAACGTGAATTTCTAGCTCAAATCGACGCGTGTGTCGGTTACTGTATTTGGCGGTGATATTATATTATATTGATATCTTATTCTCTAACATGAAAGTGAAATATACTTTACATGGGGAAACTAATCCTACTGCCATGAATGAACAGTGTAGCCGCAAAGTTTCAACTAAATCTGCCATGATCACGTCGAGCATCGTGTTTAAACTTGCAAAATCTAAAACAAAAGTAAGGGGGAGACTTCCTCCTGTTCAGCTCATTCCTAGAATACCAGTCATCATGTCTGGTCCAGATCACTGCACGTTTTTAAGTCTCTATTGGAGTTGTGCTTACTAACATTTTGACCTCCTAATTAGGTTAGACATTTAAGCAGGTTCAGGGAACGTATACCAAATAACATCTATACAAAGACAAAGCCAGCCATCTGAGTTTGCCCTTTTAAATCTGGGGGTGATCAGAGCAGCTAAAGTGAAAAACTAACGTGTATTCTGTGTTACATAGACGATAAAATCTATAATTTGTCTGCTCTTTTCCACAGGACGTGATGTTCTTGGGTTCAGCCCCAGTGCCCCAGTTACAGTGGTCCTGGAGGATGATGGGACAGTAGTAGAGGATCAGGCTTACTTTATGTGTTTACCCACGAATACAAAGTTCATGCTGTTGCTCGAAAAGGAGGCATGGTCTCCAGTTCACAGGAGTAAGCAGGTTTATTTGTTTCTGAGATTTGTCCACAGTCTGTAATGCGTGTCATACTTTTAACAGTGAAGTGCACATCATTTTTGTTCTGGTACTTATTTCACCTTTCATTGCAGTTGATGGTGGCACAGCCTGGATGCTCAGGGAATCTATGATACTGGAGTCTGATGCTGTGGACAGTGCCTCCAGTGCTGTAGCGCCCTGGTGGGAACTAGCTCAACAGGTGAAACAGGACCTGGCCAGCATCATCCTCATGTCTGAAGCAGACTTACAGGTACAACATTATTCTTCTGTTTCACAAAAGGAAAGGCTGTCATGACTAATCCAGCATGTACTAGTCATCTTAATGGCATGTAATTTTAAACTGTTTGCTTATTTTGTTCCACTATTTCTAGTGTCAGTGATTCAGGTCGGACACTCCATTGTAGTGTCAACATCTATGTGTGACTGTCCAAAAAAGTAGTTGATAAGTTAAAAAGTGTAAACTGTACTGAGGAACTATACCATTGCCATTTTTTCTCAAAAGCGTATTTCATTGCTTTTACTATAATTTGTGCAAACCTGTTGTTCCAGACCTTAGTGGATGCCCCATGCCCTGAGCTAGCCTCTGCTGTGGGCTTCGAAGAGAAAAAGGCCAAGGATCTCCAGGAGACACTCCAGAGGGTTTTGGACCGAAGGGAGGAGGAGCGACAGTCCAAGGAGTTGCTCCAGCTCTACCTCAAAGCTTTGGAGAAAGAGAATACACAGCAGGAGGAGCCGAGTCAGGCCAGCCAGGGAGGTACGACTGTGTCATTATGTTGTGGTTTTCATTTTTATAACTTGGAAATGGTTATCCTAAATAAAGGTTGGGCACATTTCTTTCTTGCCATACTCTCTGAAGAGGTTGCATAGTTTTTATACCGTGGTCTTCTGAGACAGCTTAAACGATGTGATACATTTTTACTTCTTGGTTAGAAATTCATTTTAGAGAAACTTTCTAGAGTATCTCACAGCAATACTGTCACAGAGAGTTCTTCAGAAAGATCTGGTCACCTTCGGATAATTGCCTTAGCAAATCTATTACAGCAACTTTTGAACAGCCAATAGTCTATTAAAAAGAAAGTCTCAAGCACCACTTCCAGAGCTTGTTAGAGCCTGTTGGTAACTGTTGGTAAATTACATCTGGTATTGGTCTCTGGCTCTGAGTTTTCTTTCGCCTGCTATTAATACTACTTTCTGATACTTAATAAAATGTCTGCAATAAAAATAATATATGTATAATATATGTATATATGTATGTAATCCAGAAGTGGTCACGTATCTTCTTGTATATAAAAATATATCCTATATCCTATCCTATAACTGGACATCACAGACAAAACCTTAATCAGTATGCAGCGCTGGCACAACAACAAATTATGAGGAAATGATATATCTGAAAAAAAGGTTTATATATATATTTAAACAACTACAGATTCTATTTGTATTCAATAAACTTTATTTTATTACATATATGCTCATATCCTATGGATTTTGTTGCAGCATATACTTTAGTCACAACAACAGCATTAATACTGTAAAACAATTGTCAATGAAACAATATCTTTTTAAGCTTTTAGCTTTAATATTTTATGTCTTTTCATTCAGACACTGATAAATCTGTATCTTCCTTCTGCTGCCTTAAACTATTCAGTTGTAGAGCTGTGCTTGTGTCTTTTGGTCACTAGGTGGAACCATAGTCGCTGTTGAAAAACTTGTTAACTAGATTGTATTAAACAAGTTATACTGAGAAAAGCATGCTTTAATGTGCCAGGGGTTCGAGATGTGGATGTGCCAGATGGAATGGAGGTGGACTCTGCATCTGGATTCATGTCCAGGACATTGATGGTCCTGAAAGGCAAAACAAGCCCCGAGACCAGGCTCTCAACTGAGGATCTGCAGGTAATACTCAAAATTCAGCATGATGAAAATGCCCACATTTGTCTTTTACACAGGCAATGTAAGTAATTGCAAGTGCATCAGAAGATCCATGGCTCTTTCATATGTCTTCAGATGATAGTGACCAAAGGGGTTGAAGCTATGGAGCAGGTGCTGGGCTGGGACAAAGTGAGGACTTCAATGTTGGTGCAGGCCTGTGAAGCTGAACTGACCAGACGTCTCCAGCAGGTTCAGGCCGTGCAGTCCATCAGGAGCAACGCACAACAGGACAGAAGCCAGCAGTCCAGCAAGAAGAGCACAGAGGAAGGCAAAAAAACCTCCAGCTCAAGGCAGTAACTAGGCAAAGACTGATAAGAATTCATAGTAGCTGCCTCGGGGCCAGTAGAATAGGATTTACTCTGTGTTATTGATAATATTTATAATACTGGAATCCATGAATGCTAATGATGTTGACGTTTGCATCATTTTGCGAAGATTGCAAACCACTTAAGTGTTTTTTGCCTCAAGAGGAGAGAGGAATGATTTGCACAAATCATTTTTAACAAAGACATGTTGGCCTTAACCACCGGCATCAACTTTCTGTTGGCTCCTTATTTGGATGGGTGCCATGCTGTGAAAATAAACACAGGTAAAGATAAATATAGCCATGAGAAAAACTTAAAGTAATAGTTTGACATTTTGGGGGATGTGCCGATTCAGAGTTATTCAGATTCAGAGTAACACCAGTTCCAGGACGTTCCAGTAGGCTAGCTAACTTAGCCGAAAACAGCCAAACTCACAATGAATAAAACATTTAAGATAAAAGTTTGTTAGTTATGTTTTTATAATTGCATACACAATTTGTAATTGTTACACTGTGGTTTTTGTGTCATATCTAGTTAAACCAGTAATGGGCTACACAGATCTTTCTCATCATAGTCATCATCTTAGTCTCTGCAACAAACGCAATAAGCATGATCCCAAAATGCAAACTATTGCTTGAAGGATTTATATAAACTGTTAGTGTTGAGTCAGATTCCTGGTATTGCTGTTCACATTCTGCTCCACCACATAAACTGCAAGACACCAGCATTTTATTTTGATACATTCGGAAAGATATAGAGAAGAAGAAATGTGCTTCAAAATACTCGTACATCTAACGTTTTGGGATGTTTAGAGGAGAGTTGTTGTCATTCTTACAAGTAGCTTAATCCTGTACCTCATAACTGCCTCCTGCTTGTTATTATATGTTAAGTGTGACTCCTGCAAAGAAAACACAAATGTTCCATTCGCACTACAGTTTGATAGTTTAACCATTTTTTAAGTTCACTCGTAGCTTCTAAATGTAAAATGTAAAAAGTAACTTGAGATATGAGAAATACTAAAATGTTTAACGGACAGCTTTCCCTTTAGGTAACATACAGTAGACATTGTTTACATTGTTATGAGAATATACTACATGTTCTTTTCTTTTCTGTACCACAGTATTCTTGCATGTGCACCTTGGTGTGAAATGTTATTAACTTATGTATGACCACTGAGGGAATTTTTTTAACACGTAGATATAACACGTAGATATGCTACTTGCTATGACAACCACCCAAGGCACAATACATACAGTAACTAACTTGTACAGCACTACGTCAGAGTGACGTGAACTACAACTGTGATTTCTGCTATGAACCAAATAAAAAGTGAGCTCTGCATGACTAAAACAATCTGTTTTGATGAGGCACACAGACTAATTTATCAATCATTAATAACTGGCTGTTATTCCAACAATTATAAGTTAAATAGGACGAGATGCACAGTATGTCACATACTGTACATCCAAGCCTCACTGGACACATTGTGAGTAAGACAGGCATAGCTTCATTATTGAATCCCATTGAACCATTTGTGGATGTATATTCTGGATGAGCACTCTTTTAAGGACCATCTATTATATACCACTGTGAAAGTTATGTTTCGGTGTGGTGGCTGTGTGATGTGTGCAGGTCTGTGTGACTCACCAGTCATGTAGAAGATAGCCATTGTCAAAATTTTTCTTGAACAATGAATGCAATTGATAGTTGATTTACATTTGTGAAAGGATACTTTTTTTGTGTGTGTGTTTGGGAGTGTGAGGCTCAGATGTTAAATGGAGCAAAGACCAAAAGTAAGTCATTCTCATGTTTTATGCTGGACTCTGTTATCAATGTACTGTTGTGTCACCAATAAATTTACCACATTTGGTATTTCATTCAGACATGTATGGGAAGTATGATAAAGGGAATTAGTATATTTTTGTGCAGTAAATTAAAGTTCCCTAGCATTGTTTTAGACTAAGTGATGCTTTTTTATTTTATTAGTTTCTTTACATACAGTAAGTAATGAATGACATTATGTGGTGATAGGCAAACTTTGGTTAATGATAATTTCATGGTGTGCCTAATTCCTGTATATTTAGCTTTAACTAGGCTGAACTGTTAGCGGTTAGTGTGACACCAGTGAGATGTATGAGCTTTCCAGTGTCACACTGTCTTTGTGGATTCGATTACAGTTCTCAGGTAACAACTGCAGGTTTACTCTGTAAGCATCCAGCTGCCCTGAGGACCATGTGGGCATTTCATGCTGGGAACAAACATTATCCCATGTGGTCAGATGACTTTCAGAGAGCACATCCCTATGAGTTTGTTGGGTGGCAAATACCAAGGTTATATGTGGGTCAGTGCATACTTTCCCTTGATAAGTTGTAGTGGCATTAAAAATACAAAATAATAGTTCAGTCAAAGTTAGTGGGGTTTAAAAAAAGGTCACAGAAAAGCTCAATTGACCCAATTCCAAGTGACAATAAGGACAAAGAAATCTATCTGAAGCAATGGATTAAAATGGGTTTCTCTTTTTAATTCAGTCGTGCTCTTTTGCCCCACTTGTGGGCAACAGATAGTGGAAATGTTAGTAAGTGAAAAAGAAATGTCGATTTAGAGGCAATTTCATCGGACTGAAGAACCTAATAATGACTGTTTTGATAGAGGAGCAGAGCTCGGATTGCTGAGAACAAGCTGCATAATGTATGAAGGTTAAATAACTAGCACTCATTGCTTCTTACACCCAGAATAGTCCAGAATGCTTTAAACAGAATGAATTTATTATCTCTACAAGGGCATGTGCCTCCGTATTCAGCTGGAGTAGAGAAGGATCATTGTCTGCTGTCAGCTACAGCATTCTTATGAATACACTTTATCACAATACCAAAGGTTTTATATTACGTAGAAAAATAATTTACAGTATTTTAACTAAACAATGTAAATAATTGTTAATAGGTCAGAGTGTTGACCTTTCTTTATTTGCACCAGTAACCAAATAATAAAACAGCAAATACAAAAGCAATTTAAAAATAATTGTGGTGCTGAATAACAGTGTCTTAACAAAGAAATACAACTATGACAAATTAATTCAAAATATAGTATAAACTCAGTCCTGCTAACTGCATGGTCAATACAATATCCAGGCTTCATTACTCCGAGTGAATTATGGCTGTATGATGTTGTCACAATATAAAGTCACTATAGCCTTCAATGTTGCTCAGGCCAACACGCAATCAGTCAGTTAAAGTGAGAGATTCAGCCTTAGCACTAATGTACTTTATCTTCCATCCCTTGTTTTTCCCACTACTATCAGATCTAAATCTAACGTGAACTTCATAACTTCCTGTGTCAATGTGCCCTGGAGGCGTCGATCCGCAGAAGGGTCCATACTCTTGTCCAGCTGTTAAAATCTTGAAAGAACAAGGAGCATTAACACAGAAGCATAAGAAACAGGATGCTCATTAAACGCCAAACTGATTGATGTCCAGCCTAACTTAAATATGCAGGAAACAGCATGACCGTACAGTATTTCACCCAACGAGGACAGCTCAGAGGCAGGCTGCCTCCACAAGCATGAGGAGGAATACATTATTGTGTGTGTTAGGTTCTTAAGTCACCTTCAACATATCGTATGGACAGGGGACATCTGGGTGTCCCTCAATGTCAAAGGGTTCCAGGAAATCCAGGATGATTCTGTAGCCCTCTGGCAGACGGATAGTGTGGTCACAGTTGCTCATGGGTGGGTAGGGGCTTGGGTAGTCTGGGCTGGTTAGAACACCTGACAATGACGTCAACACCTGGCTCGTGCATGGCACTATGAGGAAGGTACACAATCATTAAAACTGTATTTGTGGGCATGAAAACGAGTGATCTACGGTATACCTACAGCTGTTTATAAAGTTGGAAAGTTAATCAAATATTATTTTCGTTGGAAGAAAATTTGGTTCCAGATCAATTGAGACATTTCATTGCATCATAAATGATGAGATTCATTTAGGTTTGCATTATTGCCAAAGCCAAAGCAAGTGTGCAGATGTTGTTATAGACAAAAACAGATGAGTATTGCGAAGAGGCAGAGTTGCTGTAATTCATATAATTAGTAAAATCTGTAGGCAGATAATCATTTTTGCCCATTCATTGCATGATTTGTTTTGTCACCCTTTTTCCTCTGGCAGAGAATAATAATTTAAGGCACATCAACTGGTAATTGTGATTAATTGCCTAGTGTCAGTACACTATTAGTGCTGCACACAGGTATCAATTTTTAATGCCATTATGAAGTTGATTGTCCCCTAGGAATCGACAGTAATTAACCTTGCCTTACACCAGCTGGCAGAGATCAACAACTTTATGCATCAGTGTGCCTTTTTAGCCTGAAATTACTTAGCATAGGCCAGCTATGATGGAGTGAAGTCTGTCAATGTTCAATCAATAAAGACATTTCTTATAATACGTTATAGCTGCAAGTTTGCAACACCTGATACAATTTTCATCCACCTTCCTTCCATAGCATGACATCAGCAGATTTTTGTATTTTAAAATCTATTGTAATCATCTGGACAGCTGTGCCAACTGTCAGGGTGGAGCGTTATGGTGTCTTGGTACGTTTTGGAAATGCTGAATCTATGGCAAATGACTCAGAAGATGATCAAAGAGAAAGGACTCAGGGAAGATTGCAGAACAGGAAGTAGAATTCAGTATCACAGTGAGTCAGAAGTATTTAAAAGAAGAAGAGAGTAAAAAATAATGATTGGAGAACATTCCAGTGACCAACTCCAATCAATGAAGCTCACAAAGGCTATAGATTAACAACTGAACAAACAGGTGAGGTTGGTGAGTAAAGGAAGGTTCTAGTTAAGTGCATCTAGTTCAACAAGGCTAGATATTGAAGATGAATACCATGAATGGAGTTTGAATTAAAAGCCATATCCCCGGGGCAAATTGTAAAATGCCAGGAGGGTTTGGTGGAGGTCCTTCACAGATGAGTCTGGAAGACCTTTGAAAATAAATCAAAGGTGGGAAATGGGCCACGCCAAGCGCCTTCTAAAGAGGAATTAGGGTATTATAGTTGATAGTTTGTCTGTTCTCCTTCACTATAAAGAAAACAATGTTGTAGTAGGTGATGACTAGATGCATGCATTTCAAGAGGAAGTTCTGAAATGCTTAAGATGTTTTAAATGTTAGGGCACGCGGCAAAGACTGAGAACATAAGAACTGCAGTGGGGAGAATACTGCTGCTTCTCAAGTGATTGATGACAAAGGAAGGGAACAAAGCAAATTCAAAGATATAAAGTGCAAACATATACTCATATAGTGAAACTAGTGATATAAGATATGGTAATGAATCAGCGGTCATTCACCTCAAACACAGATTATCAGGTATAGCATGAAAATCCCATAAAGTCTTAGATTAAGAAAAAGAACATCAAAGAGGATGTTTGTCATAAGGAAAAGTCATTTAAAAAAATAGGAAATGCTTCGCAGGCACTGACTGCATATTAAAGAATATTTACTGCACATTACCTTTATCTGCTCTATTGTGGACTGGAGCTGCACCGCATTTTGATCAGCTACAGGAACATTAAGAAAAAGCTATAGATACAGGAATGGTTGCGAGAATATAAAGATTCTGTAATGTAACAGCTCATGGCAATAAAACTGTGCCCAGCTGCAATCTGCCATGCGGAGAGGAAGCAGAGAAGAAGCCTATCAAGAAGTGTATTAAGACACCACACAGTATTTTACAGAGATCAACACTCAGTCGAATGCTCTTAGCGCTGCACCTCCACAGCTTGGATTGAGCTTAAATGAACATACCTCTTGAGCTGCATGCCTCTCACCTGTGCAGGATCTTTTGTTGTCATGGAGAAGGAATCCTTGTCTGCACGTGCAATAATATCCACCAATGTAATTGTGGCAAAAATGATCACACACTCTCTCCCCGTCCACCGTGGAAAGACATTCATTGATATCTGAGGGAGCGAGACAGAAAGGTTAAAGAGCGAAACGCTACACAGTGAATTCTTCTTTTTTTTTTTTTTTATGAACACTCTAAATGACATGAGTGGTATTTGTGACTGTTGTGTAAATCCTAAACATGCCAAAACCCATTCTGACAATTTATGATTTCTTAGGCGATTAGCATTTTTCTGGGAGCTGTATAATACCACAGCTTTTGCAAGTAAAGCAAACACTAAATGAGTCTTGTTCACTCAAAAATGTGCAATAAATTAACTAAAACTAACAGATGAACAGTTTAAACAATTGTTAGCAAACTAGTCAAACTAAATTTATTGGAAATGTAAAGATACATTTGGATCATTTACAATTTGTCAGAACACTGACAAACAGGATCAAGTATTTGTCAAATAAACTATGTTATGTGTGGATAAGCTAATAGTTACATGTATGTACAACAAATACACTCTTTCTCCTTTCTAACTTATTTCTTTCCTCTGGTGTGCTTCTTCTTGATCATTCCACTCATGGCATATTCTAAAACTGATTTAATATTTTACAACTTTACTGCTGTATGCTGCCTGTGGTAATATAATCCTGCTACGTTTCTCTAGAAACTCCATTATATTGTAATTAAAAATGTAGCTGCCTTCTGGCAGCAAACGTCACATGTCTCTGTATCACCTTCTGAGGTGTAAAATGCTTGGAAGCCGGTGAATCGCCCTTCGTTAGAGTAGTCACTCCTAAAAACCACTGACATGTGGTTCCCGGCTGATAGGATGACAGTGTTCCCCGGGCTGCTTTCAAACTTTTTCTCCTCCTCGCCGCAGAATCGCAAGGTTTCATTGCCCTCTGCCAAAACCTGGTTTGACAAGGTCAGAGGCTTTTTAGTGAGTCAGCAGTGATAATGGGAGGTGAACTTTCTCCAGCAGGTACCTGCATATAGTCATATTCACACTGGTTGGATGGTTCCACGCTGAAGTGGGTAAAGTAGAGTTTGACCCTGTGGCCCTCGGGGACTGTAATGTTCCACATTATGAGTTGGTTGTCGGGGTATGGCCGGGGGAAGTTAGGGGAGGTGAGGGTGCCATATAACCCTGTCATTTCCACACTCAGTGCGACATGGAGGAGGGAAAACAGCACAAGTACACAGCACCCACTGTGCAAAATTAGGTGTGACAGCAATGGTTTCAAGCATTATTTGGCACAAATAAATGCTAGCTGACACTCACCTGGTCATGTTGGCTTCACAGTCTCCGGATATCTACCGCGATTTGGAATGGTTTGCTCCTGCTCATGCGGGGGTAAATGAACCCGGCTGTCCAGGCTGGTCAACATTTGGGCAAACAAAGGGAGACAGGCACATGATCGGTTTTCCCCGCCTCCCTCAGTCACAGAAATCTATCAAGCTGATGAATGTCACAATCATTTATATTCATCTTTCTTATTGTTTTATCAGTTCAAATCAATTTTGCCAAGTGGAAAGTAATGGTTTAGCTGTTAATGACATTAAATAGTTTCTTTAAAAAAAGGGTTAGGGTTGAAAAGCTTTCAACAAAACACAAAAAGGAAGACACATCTGATGGTTCATCGAAT
This sequence comes from Anabas testudineus, assembly GCF_900324465.2. Classification (NCBI taxonomy): domain Eukaryota; kingdom Metazoa; phylum Chordata; class Actinopteri; order Anabantiformes; family Anabantidae; genus Anabas; species Anabas testudineus. The sequence continues at coordinate 10,693,394 of NC_046616.1, read as the reverse complement.
AATCAAACTTAATATTCAGATTTCTAAAGTTTTTATTTTGAATGCAAACACAAGAATTGACCTAAATGTATGGACATGGAAATTAGCCATCACCTGCACCACATGTCAGTGTCTCAAGGAACTTGTTTAGACAGTGATGCTGATCAGACTAGACTCTTGCCAGACTCATTATTTCAGACCCAGCTCTCATGATTGCCAAGCAGCGAGGCTGTTAAATAAAAGCTTCAGAAAAATAAATAAATAAATCAAAATAAAACCAAATACCCACAACATTTACCAACCCAGCCCTTTTTGTTGGCACCTAATTACTATATCAGGGCTGAAAACAGTCAGTGGAACATCAACAACAGTTTCCCAGTGAATGAAACCAGATTGCATCATGGGTTTTTTTTTTGTTTGTTTGTTTTTGTTTTTTTCTTTTTTTACAGCATCTGCATGGTGCCAAATGTGTCATAGTCTGACTTCATTGTAAAGGTTTTAAAAATGAGTGAATTGCAGAGTATTCAAGCTTTCTGTTTTGATGGAATATGGATATTGATGGTATTCAGACGTGATTGGGGTCTTTCAACCAGCAACAGCACTAATGGCTAGAATTGAATATTGCTTGTGAATTACAATAATTATCCACATAAACATCAATGTTAATTTCCCTTCGCACATACCCTCTCTGATGGAAACCTTTTTAAATGGTGCCATAACCTTTTCTCCTGATTGTGAGTTGGTGGGTTGTTGAGCAGTGGAGGGTGCTCTGACGGTTCTCCCCCTCAACATCGTCCAGCTGTCACTTAGGCTTTGATGCTCCTGTATAATGCACCAGCACAATCTACACCTCTCTGACACTAAACAAAGCATTCCTGCATCATCTTCATAAAAAAACAAACAAACAAACAAACACAAACAAAAAAAGTAATTTGTAATTTGTGCTCTATGCATCCTTTGACCTAGGGTCTCATTTCCTTTCCATCTGGGGGTGTAAATTAATTTTAAACTTCTGAGCCTTTTTATTTCCACAGAACTCAGTGGGAGCTTAGAGGTGCAAATGGAGAAAGAACTGGGCTGTTTTTTGCTGTTCCTGTTTACCTTCTAAGGAGCTGCAGCACTTCTTTTGTGCAGAGGAACATTTTGAATAAATGTAATTATAGCAATTTAATATTAAAGATGTATCAATAAATTAAGTTTGTCTGTTACTTCAAAAATAGTTACTGTGTTCTGATAAATTCACCAATTTCAATCATTCACCACAATGTTCAGCTGGCTTATATCCATAGTTACAAATTCCATGCTCTTTATTTTGTTCTATCATAATAACTACTGATAAATGATTATAAACCAATTGCAATTAGAGAATTTAAAAAATCTTTACCAATTTAAAAATTACTGCAAAATCAGAGATTTTTTGTTCTCAGGGAGCTGAAGAAGCTCATCTTTCCACATGAAGTGATGGTGCAGTTCTACACTGCCACCCTCACAACATCCATCAATCTTGCTGCAGAGCATCATCAGCTGAGAAATTCACTGGCTGCAACCCCGACCCCACTGATCAGCTGCGCTCATTGCGAGCCAAGAAATGTGCAAGTAGGATCACGTCTAACACACTGAACCCCGGGCACCGTTGAAATGTTTGCCTCTAGAAAAAGACTGATATCAATAAGGAGCACCACGAGCAGACAGAGATTTAGTTTCTTTCCAGGAGCAATTTCACTTTCAAACAACTGAACAATACAGATGCTCCAATCCAGACCCCACACTGATCACTGCATCCCACCTCTACTAATCTAATCTCATCTCTCTGTATCACTGGCAGTGTTGTTCAATGGGTCACATGAGACATTAACAGATAAGGACTTTTTCTATCCACTTGACTTTGCACATTTATTCCTTTCTATATTTAAAGTTGTAGTTTAAAGTCCCTGATAAAAGAATATGTACTGTTTAAAAATGTATAGTGAATTCAACATTTTAATTTCAAGGGAACCAGTAGCTCTGAAGTTAAAACCTGCTCTTTACATCTTCTATTATAACTTCAGTAATTATCATGGGATCATCGCTGCAGCCTCCAGGGGCTGCTGCTGCTGCCTCCTACTATAGATGTTCATGTGTTTTCTTTATTTTATGTGTGTGCACGCGTCTTCTCTTGCACTTTAAGATTTGCCTTTGGTAAGCGTAACTCTACTTTCTAAATGTCAATGCAGTGATTGACACTGAAATGCCATAACTGTAGTGATTAAAAGTGGACAGCAGAGCCTTCATTATGTGCTGCTTGTTGGTCTTATTGGCTGGACACAAAAGATTTTTTGATGGGTTCAGGACTGCTGTTTGCACTGCAGCCTTTCCTGGTGTATAGCAATTAGCATTGCTCTTAAATGACACCACTTTCCAATGTATGCTTTTTGTAGCTGCTCAGCTTTATTACCTCTTCACAGCCCGAAACCTAAAGTCATACCTTTCACACCCTTAGGTCATCCCTTAAGGTGAGAAATTCCCTTTATTGTGGCTGACTGTGAACCTGAGGTAGTAATCCACAATTCAGATGAAAATGAAATAGATCATTGAACAATGAATTAAAACATAAAAGTGTGAATGTGATTTTTGAGGACACACCTAGAACCCCTTCATTTAAATAAAACTGCTACCCACCTAGAGAGGACATTTTCTATAGTTGTCACACACAACAATCTTATAATATTTATAATCTTTTTAATATTTAATGATATTGGATTCTCCTTTCTAAACAGTTTGTCAAGCAGAGGACACTTGCAGAAGAAAAAAAGCAATAAAAAAGCCTTGAGTGCCAATTTTAATAGGACATTTAGACATTGTTTTATGTAAAACCAAGGACATTGCATCTGTAGCTGTAATAGCCAGAAACTGAATACAAAACATTTCATATAGATATATTTCACCTGAAGGACTCACACGTCCTCAAAGCACAAACATTCATTATAACGGCTTCAGGATGTGCGTGACTATCAGGCCAGGCGCTGTGCATCATACGCATCATCAACAGAGAGCATTCGTAAGACACAGACTAAACTCAGTGATGTGTTTGTGCATGTGCTGTGGATAATTTTGCTCACACACACACACACACACACACACACACACACACACACGCACACACAGAGCTGTGCATGTACTCAAAGCGTGCAGGGACACAAGGCACTGGCCGTTCTGATTTCAGCATGATCAAATCTTGAATCTCCCCGTGTACGCAAGACGGAGCCTGTCCTGACACCTGTTTGCTGTGCCATGCGGTAATGAAGTGCTTCCTTACATGAAGTCAGACAGTCATTAAACAAAGAATAGGCCACTTGAGAGCAGTTGAAAGCACAGCCACTGTTTGTATCTGAAGAGTCAACAAAAGACAGGGATGGAGATGCAGAGGGAGAGCTTCATGTATCACGCTAGAGGGAGGGGAAGGATGGGGTTTTTTTTTTCTCATTTTGCACAATTTACACTTCCCTCTGCTGGTCCTGTAACAAACTCAACAAGCTGCCTCCTCAGTTTTGCCAGGATTCAGATACATCTTGTGCTAGAAGCAAATTATACTCCTAGACATACTAGTGCACTTGGTGAGTGTATTTACCCTCACTATGACATCCCTCTGCCATCTTCATCCCCATTCTCATCCTCTCTCTGCTTTTCACCGGCTGCAATCACAGCAGTCCCAACCACCCACATGCTGTAAACTGTAATTAAGGATTTGAATAAGTGGGGATGTGTCACTTGAGCTGAACACCGAGGAACAATGTAGAGTTAATCCACTGTAATTTGCTCGTCCACTGTAGTTATGCAGAAACGTACTACCTGCAAATAACACACAGTTTTTAAAGCAGCAGAGGCCAAGATGGCTCTCTGTGTCAGATGCTCATTCATTTATCAGTGTCTGATTTGATGTCAGATCAATCATTTTTAAAGCCGTAACGTTGCTGGAAGGAAAGAAAAAGACATTTAATCCAGAGAATGGTTTCAAATCGTGTTGCTTGTGGCTGCTCCAGAGATTTGTTCTGTTGCTGCTTTGATTTGAGCCTCGACGACTGATCTTCAGGAGCCAAAGAAGCTGAATTTTTTTTGAATGGGGTCAATATGGATTAACGCTTTTTATGGCACTGTAGCAAGCAGCACTTCAGTTTCCATGTTTCCATTATAACAACCATTGTTCTTGGTGATTGTGTGTGGGTGCAGTGAATGCAGAGAATATGGTAAAAAAAAAAAAAAAAACTAACAAAAAACATGTAGACGTAGTAATGTCTCATAGTCAATAGTCATATTCAATTTCCTGCATGTGGGACGTCTTTGTAAATCAACGCAAACACTAAATGGGATTGGTCCTTTTACCTTTTAAAGATAAACCTGGCTAAACAATCTGACAATCCAGTCCAGACACCTATTTAATTCATTATTTAAGTCATATTGCACATGAGGAAAGTTTGCAGCTGATTACCTTTATGATTTAAGTCTGTCTACGCTATAATTATTTAAGTTTATTTGATTGTTCAGTGTAAAAGCAGATTCACTTTAGTTTGTTACTCTTTTATATACTGTACATAAACCAAATTGTTCACTTGTTCACCAGTTATAGACGGTACAAGAATTGGAACAACAATAAAAATGTACGGTAAAACACAGAAATCCACATAAATATGTTACCAGTAGTTGTATTGTTTCGTGTAAAGATCATTGTAATGCCTGCACATCGTTGTAACAGAGCCTTGGTGCGTGTACTAAAGTTTCTCAAATGGCAAACCCACATGTTCAATGTATAATTTATTGTTCTCCCCGGATCCGAGCATCCCCTGATGATAATGATCAAGAATGGCTCCAGATGAATTGATGCTGAGCCTTTTTGTGTGGGATTTCATTCCTGATGTCAGGGCCATTACTCTTTCAATTTGGCCCGGCACGGCTCTTTTTTTGCAGATAACAAATACGGTCATTTCCTTGCTAATTCAAACAGGCCCCAGCTTTAGCAATTCAGCGGACTACCATAAGGCAGTAAAGCAGTCAGTGACGTTGGTGCAAGGAAGCAATGATGAGAAATGGCACACAGCTGCTGCTCTCCCTCTGAATCCCTTTCTTCATTACGGCACCTCACCGCTAACACGTTTTCTTTTTTCTTCATTCAATTTCAAACAGCTCCTGTTTACAAAATTACACTTTAAGAGGAAAAGACATATTTTAACTTGTAAAAACAAAACACTTGCTCATCCAAAGTTTAACAGTGAATATTTCTCTTAATAACATAATACATCAACTAATCAGGAACATATCAGTGTTGTGAAATTATATAATAGTGCTGACAAGTCATGACTCAATAACTCCAGTAGAGATATTAATGGGAGGTTGTTTCTTGTATAACTGATTAAACATTTTCAGGTCTGTTAGGCTTGAGAAAAATGACGGTCAGCCTGAACATTAGACATGGATTTCCAATATGAGTAATGGCACGGCTCACCCGTTGGCAGCAGCGAAGACTTCACATGCCATTAATAAAGAAAAACCATCACTGTCACCCACAATGCTGCGGTGACATTTAGGATCTCAATGGCTCACATCATGTTTTGCTTTTTGTTTTTTTCACGCAGGCCATTTGACATAAAAGGATTTCGCGTTGTTAGAGAAACCACAATCAGGTGTATTGCAATACCACAAGGGCCCAATTGTCCTGAAAATAGTCACGCGCAGCACTATAGAGTGTGAGAAAATAACATTACTTGAGATCTTCATTTGCTGCTGTGGCAACAAATCTATTACAGGTGCAAAGACTCAGTCAAACAAGCCCAGTTCTGGGAGCTAATCACAGGAGTGTCACCCTTGTGATTGGAGCCCTACTGTGTGTTGTACACATTATACAGCACACTGCAGTACTTAAAAAGACTGTCAATATCATGCTGTGACACCGTACTCCCTCCCTGCCTATTCTTCTAATGATACTATCAGCACGAGTGGCTCTCGTGAAAAAGCTGAACCCATGAACGCTAATAGTAACTCCTATCGCTTATTTATGGTCATACGACAGTGGCCCAGTTGGTTTCGTGGTCATCTACGAAACCCTGAGTCAGTGTTTTAATTACTGTCTAATCCAGCTTACATCTTAAGATGTTAACAACTGCCTGGCAGCTGTCCAACAGCAATGTCCCCAAAGAGAAAGAATAAAGTCATTATTGTCATTATATCATTATTATTATTATCACTCCCATATAAGTTTGGTGACTTTAGAGCAGCAGCTCCTGAAAGCAATTGAAAGTTACACACACAGCAGTGTTCATGTGACAGCGTATGAATGAGTTGTTTGTCTTTCATTTCATACCTAATCAGTATTTTCCATCCAATCAGCTTCCTTCAACACAGGATCATCGGCGTTAAACTGTTGGATTTAACTAATACAAATTTCTAACGCACAGTTTTTCAAGCATTTGAAATGTGCTCTTCACAAACTCGAGACATGCAGACACCAATAATTAGCTTGGACAAGGAGTCAAAGCCGATAAAGTGATGAGATTAGTTGTCAGCGTATAGGATCTTTCAGTTGACCATTGAAGCACAAAACAATTAATGTTTACACGTTTTCAATTGTCACCAAAAGTACAATCCCACCTCCGCACTTGACTGTGCTGTGTTCCTCTCTGTGTGCAACTTTAACTGTATCTCTGCACTGTACCAACTACAGAGACAAAGTGTTCTAATGCAGTCCAGACAAGGATATAATATAGAATATAACCTTTAGATTATCAAAATAATTATAGTCCTCTAGGCTGAAATTATTCCAAAGAGCTTTTAAAGGAACAATATGTAGGTCTGACACCGAGTGTTTAAAAGGGGTACTGCAGTCCAAATTCAAAATACTGGACAAAACCTTCCCCCCACCACCCCTCCTTAGACGCAAAGCTCATGCAAGTTGCCAAGTAGGGGACACTGAACGTCCATGAGTGAATGCAAGATAAGTAAACAATATATGTAGCTGTGTGCATGGCTGGTTAGAAATATGGCGGCAAAAGCTAAGCCTGTTGTTTTAAAGCGAATGTCTGCAACAAATACACACACTAGAGCTGGAGTTAATGCTTTAAGAGTCGGCCTTTGATAACATACTGCTCAGTTTAACAGGTAATGTACAAGTCATTTGATATTTATTTTTGAGAAGTAAGTGGCGTTAAGTGAACCTGGTGAAGGTCGGTGCTTTGCTATTAGCAATAAGCCCAAAGCAACAGCATCACAACCTACACTCATAGTAGACTGTTGGTCAGTGGGGATAATCTAGTCCAAACATTTCTTTGGGTGTACTCATTTATTCTTTACTGGAGGTCCTAATTACAAAAACATCTCAAAGTAGTTGTAATTGTCCGAGCAAACTAACGAGCCGTATTATAAGACAACTCATATTAAACCGGTAAGATTACTACTTTTTGCCACAAAACAGGCAACCTTCGCTTTGCATCCTAAAGCACTTAAGTTAACTGAATCCCTGAAAACCTGTGTTTTACTTTCACACCACAGACCTGCCCAGTTTCCCAAAGTAGTGGCATCCAGAATGATCAGGGTCACTATAGTGACCAGCGAGCTGTATCCCTTTCTCACAGTGGTGACAGCTCATTTTCTGAGCCCTGGGTTTAGCGCTGAGAGAGCAGAGGGCCCCGTAATGATCAGCTTTTAGCGCTGGCACTGGGCGGCTGAATAAGCCATCAGGCATCATTAGGCCTTGCCGGGGAAAACAATCTCTCCATTCCCATTGGTGCTCCCAAACAGGAGAACTCTTTGGGAGAAATAAATCAAACACTTTAGCCTGTGTGTTGTGCATGTGCTAGAGTATTTTGAGCATCATTCAGCTCCGAGCTACTGCACAGTTGTGACGATGTCGATATTTATGATGCCTTTGGCGTCAGTTTATCAGACAACACCTTCAAATCTTTACTCATGCAAAATCTTGACAAAGAAAAAAAAAAAGGAGGCAGCAACTGATCAACAACAGGAAGACATGAGATCGTATTACTTTCACCTGAGAAGAGGTGAGTCGTATCTGGCAAGGCACTAATGAGGCACTCTTAACAGAGTGATGCAAACCCGCTGTGTGCACAGAGAGACAGGTCCATTATTCCTACTGGGCTTGTCTTTTTCTCCAGACTAACATTTTTAAAAAATGGTTACTTACTGTATATATTTATTTTACATCAAAATGCATCAGCTAGTCAACCATGCTGCATTTGTTCAGTGCTCTGGATACAACCTATCTAAAATGTCACAACGAAACAAATTGAGCCCGGCTGACAGAGATGAATAAGGCTGCTGCAGGCACTGTGTCCTCAGTCGCTGGGTTAATAAAGTACAAGTGCATGTCTACAGACTGCACACAACTTCCATCTCCGCTTTCCAGACAAAACATGTACCACATGTACCATTCAGAGTGTGTACGATGAGTGTTTTCCCTTTCTTTTTTTTTTTAAACTAAGATGTAATGACACCTTCACATTTAACATAGCTCGCCTGCAGCGACCTGAATCTGAATTCCAATTCAAATGATCATTGCAGTTTCTTTGACACGAATCGATTGCTTTCAGCATAATACAAATCTTTTTGCTGGTAATGTTTGTTACAGCGTGTCGTTTCAGCGGGGAATAGCCACACAACCGGCCTGTTCACACCTTTGCCTCAGAAGCATCAGCTGAGCGCCGGGTGTTAATTTGGCCTGTCTTGGCCGATCAAGGCCGAGTTAGAGAAGCGTTTCGCGTTAACCTCTTCTAAATTTTCACCGCCGTGGGATGAAAATGAGTTCTGACACACCTGTGAAACACACAGACATTCAAACTGATGCTGTAAAAGTCAGCGAGGCTGACGGAGCCGAAGAAAAAAATGCTCAAGTTGTTCATTTGGGAGTTTGCTGGATACATACAACCCTACAAAATCCTCTGAGAAACAGGATGGTGTCCATCAAGACTGAAGTTAGCTCTCAAAAACCATCATCACTGTGCTTTTATTATAAGTCATGTAGTCACCACCTATTGTGGGGTTGACAACTGTTCCCTGCTTCTTCTTCTTCTTTTTTTTTTTAATCACGGTGCCTTCACTTTGAAGTTGCTTTTTCCCACTGTGAGAAGCACCAACAAAAACCTAAGTCTTTGTTATTTTTTTAAACACCGGCACATATGAAGTCACATTTCAATTTGAATTTCACAGTTAGGCCTGAACACTCCTTTCCCTCCTCCTTAAGATCAAAAGGACAGCCAATAAAATGCTTTGCTTGCAGGCATCAGCTTTGATGTTGCTCCTCATGCTCATTTGAGCCCAGAGGCACAAAGTAGAAGTAGTAGAAGAGTGGACGGCACCTCTACTGACACAAATTGTTTTGTGGGTGAGATCTCGGCCTCAGAGACACTGATTGACATCAGAAGCCGCGTTTTTTAGGAGCAGAAATGTTTCTGTTTTGACGTGTTCTTTTATTCTTGTAAATGTTTGTGTAGTTCTTCTCCCCCGAGTTGTAAAACTGGAAATGCGTCATTTTGGTTTTTTTTACTTCTTCTTCTTCTTTCTATGACACGTAAGAATGAAAGATGCTGTGATGAACTGTAATCAAGCCCACACTTTGTTTATTCTGCATCGTTAGAAGGAGCGACAGAGCAAAGTTCCCAGCGGTTGCGAGAACCATCTAATTACATTGCTTTAAATTTCATGCAACTGTAACTCAAATGGTGCTTTTCAGGTCGTTTTGTCTTTTTTCAATAAAAACCAGGATGGATCACGGGAGAGGTTTTCTCTCCAACTGCCTCGATCAGGTATCCAGCGGCAATAAAAAGAAATAAAAAAAGAATAGATGTCACAGCCTTTAACGTTCCGCGTGTGATTGAATAAGTGCTGTGAACTTATGGAACCGCGTTCCGTTGCACCTGTGAAACAAGTGTATTTGTGAGTCATTGTCTGCTATTCATCCTGTTCAGGAGGATGATGAAACAGCAGCGCAGGTGAGAGGCGGGTAAAGCAACAACCCTGAGTGCAGAATTACTGTGCACTAGTAATACTTTAGCTAAAAGGTGTTTAAGTATTTGCATATTTTAGTACAAGTCTTTCATTTGATTATTTCCCAAACTGCTGCTGAGCAATGAACACTGAATACTGCTGGCAGGAAACGTCAAACAATCAAATAGGACTTTTTTTTCCCAACATTCACTGCAAGAAACTGTATTTTCAACTCACAAAATGACACCAGTCATATCTCAAATGTGAACATAAATCTCAATAATATCAGGCAGATCTTTGCTGTGCATGAGTATAACTCAGCACAAGACGTGGAAAGCGAGGTGACTATCAGTTATGAATTCACACCACACACAGCCTGTAGTTGTTTATACTGAAACTTATAACAAGGTGGCTAAATGTAAAAAAAGCTCCTTTCTATTTTAAGACTCAGAAGTAGCCACAGATTCCAGAGACTCATGCAGCAGGATGTTTCACTTGTGTGAAATCCATCAGTCCAATTGACATTTGATTATGGCCATGCGGCACCCGCTCCACAATCTCCCTCGTGAAGGGGTACAAAGATACATGTCCCCATGGTTTTACGTGTCAGAGAGGCTTAGAGCGTGCTCGGTACTTGTAGTACGACTGATTGAGGACTGAGTCACTGGTGGCCAGTCTAGCATCTGTGCAAAACCCGGTAGATAGGGTCACAGAAGGATCACCTCATTATCCCAGTACTGCCCTGTCTGTGTTTTCACTATCAAACGGTGAGGTCAGTTTTGGATCAACACACACACACACAAACACCCTGTTTCCTGTTTAAACTACTGTCGTGGTCGATCGTCCTTTATCGTATGACCATTTTCCACTTTTCGACTGTGTGAGTACAGGCGAAGCTTCTAATTTATTTACTTTCCTATCTTGCTGACATGTTTAACGACCTGTGATAAGGCACTGGAGCATCTTGCTCCACCTGTGACAGGGAATTAATAAGCAACATAAATTCCACCAAGTTGGGTTAAATATATTTTTTGGATATACATTTATATTTGTAAGCATTAAGGCACACCATCGTTATTTTCATTTAATTTCAAAGTTTATTTTAATTTACTTCCTTTTAATCGTTCTCCTTGCAATATTAAATGTTTTGCCCTTGATTATATATTTTGCCTATAAACTAAAAATTGTGCAGTAACAAGTACAAAGCAGAATTCGCACATTATGAGCTACGCTCCGTCACCTTTTAAAACAGCCCTGAAGAAGTGACTGAATGATTTTTATGAAGGAGAAAATTTGTGTCTGTATCTTCCGTGTGCCGTTTATGGCTGCTGCTTGGTAGTAGATGTAAAAATAGATTTGCATGATAAAAGAAAACTAGAATATTACTGCAATCATAATAAAAAAAAGACAGTCGTGTGTTTTGCATGAAATCTGACTTTGCATTTATGTTGTAGAAGCGGCTGGAAAATATGAGCTTTTCTTTTTTTGAACAATTTGCAAAAGCAATTAACTGTTGTTACCATCTCGAACATTATCTCCATGCTTTATTCTTGACCCTGGAAAAAAACATATACATAAATAAATACGTATATTGTATACATGAAGAAAGACATGGTTAATATTCAAACAGACACACTGTCTTAGTGAAGTCCATCAATGCTGCATGTCTGACAGGTGTAGATGATATGTACAGCTGAGGTTTACTACAGTTCATGTGGAGCTGGGAGGGAAGAAGTACAGTAGGTGGGAAGAGCCGGGTGCTTGTTCGGCACTGTTAGCAGGAGGTGAAAGTTTTCCAGAAGAAGTTTTTACAGGGTGCTTTGCGGTCACGCTGAGGCAGCGATAGCCTGTTGTAGACAGCCCTCTCCTCCAGACGGGACTCCAGCGGCTCCTCAAGATCCAGAGGTGCCGCTTCCCCCGGCAGCATGTTGGTGTCCAGAGCTCCGTCCAACAAGCCCGACACCAGCTTCAGAATCAGCTCCTTTCGCTCTTTGCTCAGCTCCTGACCAAAAGCAGAAGAGAAGAACACATACTATTGAATAATGTGAAAACTTTTCATTTTGCAGCTATCGTGCTGGAAGGTTTAAATCTCCAGAATCCTTATGTTTTATGCTTCTAACTTAGGATGGTAAGAATTGACAGGATGCATTAAAAAACTACATAAAAATGTAAAATGCCAGTTAGAAAAATGATAAACTAGTTATTATTGTTAAGTCATTCTTTGAAAATATAAGTTTTCATAAACAAATGACAAATATATCATTTACAAAACTTAAATTAGAAGAATTTTTTCCCATTAACTATAATAAGAACAATGCTATTCTCCTTACCCTGTTCACATGGATGGGGCTCCTATCATCCACAGGAAGCACGGCGGCTGCCCTAACGCTGAACAGAACCCCCATGAGAGCCGCTAACACCACCAGGAGCTGCATGCTGTGACAGGAGTACAGGTGGCTGACCAAAGAGTCTCACAGAGAGTGTGTGAGGGAGTGAGTGAGTGCGTGCGTGCGTGTGCGTTTCAGAAAGGGAGCCAGAGATCCAGTGGCAGAGTGGTGGAGAAAGTGCAGTGCAGTTGGTGGCAGCTGGTCACAAGATTTGAAAGCAGTGATGTCTCTTCTGCTCTACCTCCAAAGTCCCTCACTCTTTTATATGCCTCTCCCCCCTGTCTGCCACTGACGTACGGGGTGGTGGGTGTATGACGAAGGGTTTGTGGAGGGGGTGTGTGTGTGTGTGTGTGTGTGTGTGTGTGTGTGTACGTGAGCGTGGAAGAGGAGGGGAGATGAAGGGGTCAGGACACAACAAATGGAACCATTGAACAGTTAACCTTTTTGACAAATTGCATGCTGGTTGTATTCATGTGATTCACGGAGGGAACAACTACAGCGGACAACTACGTCACCGGGCTAAAACCAGGTTTTGACATCAGCATGTTACTAATGTATTGGCAGTTATGATACACAACCCCAAACAAGACCTCCTCAGGCAAGTGGACGGACAATTCTGCAGCTCATCGACTGTTTGATACCACTTGATGGACTCTAAGCATTTTTAACCACTCAGTCACATTTCCTTTTATTGGCACTTTAAAAAAAACACAAGCTCATCATCAGCAGACTTATTACTGACAGCCTGCACATCCCAGTGTTTGTTACTCTGCTTCTGTCATCATCTGATTCCTGTCAAAGCTCCTATGTGTGTCCCTGACACCTGCAGATTACAATCGAACGGTCTAACACTCGCCACGACTTGAGGAAGGGTCTTCAGGAAATGCACATCACCAATCTAGTGGAGTAAACATATGTAGTTTAAAAAGAAAAACAGTCAAAGCTATTATTCTGCTTAATGCCACATACATAATGGAGATGTTTCGTAAGTAAAAATGTCTTTGAATAAGATGTTGCAGTTAGATATACATGAATTCAACTTCAACACAAACTGCTTGCAACTACTAGAGCACATTGAAAATGAGCAAATGTCTTTTCAGCACTGTCAGGGCTCCATTCTTTTCCGAAAAGTGTTGAAATTAGAGGCTCTTTCATCATGCTTTGCTACATGTCTGTGATTTTCCATATGATAAAACAAAGCAGCTGTTAAAGAGCTGAATTACTGCTTGTTCTATAAAGTTATTTTAAAATGGCCCGGGACTATGAGCAAGCAGTTTGCTCAGGAATAGAGTGGATAAGGCTACCTGCTGAAAAATGCTTGATTGCGCTGATTGTCTGGAGGGCTGTGCTACAAAATATTAGGTTGAGGGTCCCAAAGGTTTTTTTTTCCCCATGTAATTTTCATTATCTGCATTTTTGCCAAATAGTATGTTACATCAAATATATAGTAGATGCAAAATACCTTTTTCAGCTTCATCCTTAGTTTTCAGAGATTCGTTTTTTGTTTTGTTGAGCGGACAGATTTGTTCATGTTTGAGAGGAAGTTATTTCAAGTGTGAGGTAACTGGATCACACCTTTAGCTGCTGCTATTAGCGGTGAACATAGGCCTTCAGTACTTATACTCCAGTGAGCCTTGATGTGTTCAAATTAATTTGTTGTGCCTTCAAAACACTTTTTGAGATATTTTCTTCGTACAGTGCTGATCTGAAGATGGCCTGGAGCCAATCCAAAGATTAGCTGACTTTTGAAACGGCTGTATTGGCAAATCGGTGTGTCTGAAGAATCCACAACCGACCTCCTTCAAGGTGTCTGCAGTTCAGCCTGCAAGAGACTTCAAACGGTGGGAAACGTCAGCATGACGACTGGTGAAGGTGCTCCCAGATCTTACTGATGTGTGTGGACGTCTCCATATTCACTTTATTTACTTCAAATAAGGCCTCTGCACCACCTCAACAACTCTCTAGAAGAGATCACAAAAGAATATTGACTCAAAGATCATCTGAGGATTTAGTGTTATCTATTAAACAGGATAATTTAGGTATATAGTTAAATATTAGGTTTTAACTGCGCTGAGAACATTTTAATTTGACCGACATAACCCAAACAACACAGTAACTTCAGTGTTCTATTATACATGTAATTTTGAAAACAAACATAATTGGGTCCACTTCTCAGTAGCCTTAATACAACAAACAGCACGTTTTATTTCCTATATTACCAGTATGTGAGTATTACTAGTGTATGAATGGCAATGTACTGCATAGTTGCACGATTGGTCACTCTTTAATAGAAAACCAGTGAGTACTCGAGTCTTACATGACAATAACCAGAGTTGATGAAATTGAGGGTAACAGCGACACAGAAAACTGATCTACACAATTTAATATAGTATATTTCCCCCAATTCACTTCAAAGAAAACCTGAAATACAATGTTTATTTACTGAGTATGCACTTGCTGAATTAAACAGTATATGTAAGGAGCATTCCTTTATACTCTCAGTATTTGAAGCTGGATTACACAATAACAAAAGAATGACTGCCATCTTGTGTCCGAATACTGAAACTGCACTTTAACCTTAATACCACAGTACTCCTCATACCAGCACCTACATGCCTTGTCAGGTTTGTCGATTTGCAGTGAGCAGCAGCGGAAACAGCTCTTTAAATACATCGCAATATTTACTAAAATACAATCCTACTATCCATCTGCCTAGTACAGTATCCTAGGTGCAGGACAAGATTTGTTTTTAACAATATCCAATTTTAGGCACTATAGGCTCCATGTGTATTGGACAAATTAGTATTCTGAAGATGACAGATGGCTATATTGTGTATTTTCCTATGAGCACAATTTTAATATTAAACATAATGAATAAAAGTGCAGCAATACATTACATGTGCATACTCAACATGGTATGTAAAATATTGCATAAGGATGTGATAAATTGAATAAACAGTACAACGTTCAGTGAGGTCAGGTTTGATGGCAATGCTCTTCCCACTCAGCCCAGCCTGTCAGACTCCCCTTTATAACTGTCTTATGAGCATTTTATGAAGTAAAAATTGAAAACTAAAGACACCAGAAAAAGAAGCACATGTAAGACCAGAAAGAACATTGGAACAAACACTTTCTCAGTTCCCTCCAACTGATGACTTGTTGTCATCAAATCTTTACATGGCTACTCCCTTCAGTGGCATCGATCTGGACTGAGAAGGTGGAGAAGCTGCAGGGCGAGGTTGTTGATCTATGGTCTGAGGGCCAAGTAGAGGATGAACATGATGGTCTGTTGTTGCTTGTCAGGCTTAACTGAGTACCTGTTGACGGACATAAAAAAAAAAAAAAGAAAGTGTAAGTAATTTGCTAACACTTAACAGAAACTTACCGAATGGAAAAGAATTACTCTCATGACTTACCTTTCTAACAAACTCAGGGAGGATAAACGACGCTTTGTGAATTTCTGGGTTGTAATATTTAAGGTTCAGATTTTGAATTTCCTCTTTTGACACTGCTGTCACTGGTTCCCTGAAATTAGTTTCCTAAATAAAAAGGGAAGGGGGAGCTTCAGTCATTTGATGGACATTATCAATCACTGCAAAACAGACACGCTATGCAACAAAATGGATTAACATTAACACAGTGGCATTTCTAGGCAACAAACAGGTGTTTGACAGGTGGCAAATGAAGAATCACAAGTACACTTACAGGATTTTTACTGCAGAGCATGAATCCAATTTGGCCACTGGGATAAGTTGGGATGGTGCTGTAAGCATAGTCCACCACAGGGAATAGGGCCTTGCAGAAGGTTTGCATCTCCTTTATCAGCTCCAAATGGAGCCAAGGACTCTCTCCTGTGAAATTGACACAAGAGCAGAAGAAAGGGCATGTTCATTTCTTGCCAGCCTTTCATCTTAGCGGAAAGACATCTAACATAAATAGCACTATGACGGCTAACCTATGAATAATAAGCAGTGTTCAGTAGACTTAGACTTAAGCATGCAGAAATTGTAATTGCATGTCAGAACTTCATTAAAATTACTCAATTGTTTCTCAAACTTACACCACAAACAACAGTAAAATATAAAGTTACCTTGGGAACAAAGAATTCCACCACTTCTCAGTGCTGTCTTCATCAGTTCATAGTAAGACTGCTTGAACAAACTCTCCGCAGGTCCTGCAACAGCAATCCAATTCAGAATAGGACTCCCTCCTATAACAGCTGGCAAAGATGTTGGAACACTTCAAAAAGTGGCACTTACCAACAGGGTCTGAGGAGTCAGTAATAATGACATCAAAGGCATCCTGGTTTTGCTTCATGAATTCAAAGCCATCCCCAACGTGGAGGGTTAGCTTGGGACTGGAAAACCCTTTTGCCATTGCAGGGAGGTACTTCTTTGATACATTAATGACATCCTACACGGCAGAATGCACAAACGCAGATGAGCAAATGAAACAAAAACAGCAATCAGAA
The DNA here is from genome assembly GCF_900324465.2 of Anabas testudineus. Lineage (NCBI taxonomy): Eukaryota > Metazoa > Chordata > Actinopteri > Anabantiformes > Anabantidae > Anabas > Anabas testudineus. Next base: position 10,676,591 of record NC_046616.1, on the reverse strand, counting down.
AGCTCGCTAGAGAGAAGCGAGTGCTTGGCAGCGTTGTTGCCGTTCCCACCTCATCTATCTCGCACAGAACCACCGATTCCACCAGAGGATGCTTCTCCACTTCCCTTAGCACGCCGCCATCTCCACCACCAATAATCAGCACCTGTGTGGGGGAAAAAGGAACTTGGCTGTTAGGTTGTCGTGAAGTGAAAACAAGTGTGTAGCCACAAAGCTACTTGTGAGTTTTTCCAACAATAACACTTAATGATACCTTCTTGGGACAGGGGTGGCTGAAGAGTGGAAGGTTGGCAATCATCTCCTGATAAGCAAACTCATCTCTCTCTGTGCACTGGATGACTCCATCTAGCACCAAGACAGTCCCATAGGTCTTACTGAAAAATGAAAGAGGAGCACATTTGAAGGTACACACACTTTCTGCATGAGGGGGTTACATTACCTCAGGCTGTTTACCTAATTTGAACAGCATGCACAGCTGTGTGGCGCATTACTCCAACTCAAAAACAATACACGACAGTGATTCACAAACAGGTACTACGGCTCGTCCACGGCTATCACTACTAATTGTACCACCTTTGTACACCATGTGTTGCTGGTTTAATATATAGCAAGTTTGTTTGTTATCCCAAACTTGAGTTGTTTTTTTTTCCTCTCTCTTCACAGCTGAAGAAAAATCTCAACATGCCACGACACGAGCTTCAGGCTGCTCATTCATTGCTAGTAACGTCAGGGAGCTAACAGCTAGCAACGTTAGCCAAGTTAAACAGCTCAACGTACTCACCTCTTGAAAACCATAACATCCTGAAATTTGGACGGCTGGTGGTAGAGGACCTCCTCTACTTCGAAGCTCGTCGCTTGTCCAGGCCATAACGGGGACAGCTCAGTAAACCATCCGTCTTTAAAGTGGTTCATGACAGCTACCAGCAGCCACAAGTAACACAAGCGTGTGAGTGAGTTACGACAAAGCTCTGACACTCGCAAACTCGCTTCCACCTCAACGTGCTGCCTCGCCATATAACCAATCGGATGCTGCTGACGTAGCACCACCCGTTAGGCGAGCCAATCAGAGGGCGCGATGCATAGTTTGTTTGACTTCGCACCACCAAGCCCCTGCGCATGGCTGCAACACACGTGAAGCAGGACCACCATGTCCCATCCACGCGTGAAACTCCCGACACAATGATCGAAATCGCATAAAATCGATTTTAAATCAGCGGATTTTAAGAGATCTGTCGTTAAAAGGCAGAGTTGTAATCTCAACTTTAACGTACGTTCTTTGCATGTAGTAGATTCTGGCATATGTAAACCAGTAGAGCAGCACATTTGTGTATGTGTGGAAAACAGCACCAGATTATTTTATTATTATTATTATTATTATTATGAGCAAATGTTGAAATGTAGTCAACAATGGAGTTTTCTGGTTTTCACCACTTTAAACGCCTTCAAAATTAATTGGATATGATTTTACTTAGACCACCATGTGGATCTTTATTCCTCACTTTGTCTTTATGTTAAAATTAATAATATCACCCTTAGTTTTTCACCTAATATCTTCAACAAATGCAAATTTACCAGTTTAACAGTAGTATTTTATTAGTTAACACTTTATAATTATATTATAAACTTTAGACTTTATTTACCATTATGCAGTACCTAGAATTGAGGCAATTATTTTTTTAAGGAAAATCTTTTAAGTGCACCATCTGAATTGTATTACTGGTCACATTTTATTGGCATTCCCTGACTAGTTTTAGGATTCCACTGCATACTTTTTTCTTGAGCAACAGTTTTCAATCAAAACACTGTATGGGTTTTATCCAACCAGTTATCATTTACAGAAATTTGAGAGCAGCATTGAAGCTGTACTTTCTGCAGGACATTCACCTAAATAAAAACAACCCCAAATTTACTTTACTTTGGAAAAGTATGGACTATTTAGATTTTGGCTGCATGCATGTGAGAGGGGGTAGCAACCATATGTTTGTTCATTTAATTTTACTCTTCAGTGGCACATTATAACAACTCTGATGACTAAGCTTTCTTAATACATCCATGGCCTTTAACCTTAAATTGGGGAAAAAAGTCCAAGGCTAAACAAAATTAATGGTACACTGTGCTATGTGCACATGTTACACATCTAATTTTAGACTCAAGTACAACTTCCAATTCCTTAGATAATGAACTATATGGATTGTAATAAATGAATCAGCTCAGTCACTAAACATTTTTTAAACATTCACTGCTTGCGATGCACAAGCACAAAACAAATCCACTGTGGTAAGCTTGGTAAATAAAGTATAGCCTAATGTAAAATAACTACAAAACCCCTTCACAAATTTAACTAGATCGTGGTGATTGACATTGTACTCAAGGAAAAAAAACCCTGGTGCATGGCGAGATATTGTGGTATTTCATTTGTAATTCTTGAAATGGTCCATTCCAGTAGGTTCACATACTTTTTCTTGCCACTGTATGTATTCAGTATAGGCTGTTCATTTTCTTTTTGATTCTTTTTTTTACGTCCATGAGAGAGTCAAAAAAGAAAAAAGAGAAAAAACAATGACTGAATAAGTGGACAAGATGAGAGTAATTGTGGGATTCTGCTGACTGACCCTAGTTGTAAATGACTTGTTTCATCACCAAAGGAGTGCAGCAGATGAGTGTGGATTGAGATTTTCTGGCTTGCATTGATGGTAGAAAACAGTCTTCATTCATTTACTGATTGTAGTAAATGAGCAGGCTTATGCTCATTAAGTCTTTGCTGGTAGGTGCGCATTAGTGACTTGAACATTGTGTGAGTAACAGCAGGGGACCAGTGGACAGTAATGAAACATGCAGCTATTTTTGGCAGATTGAAGACCAGATGTGCCAACACATTTGTGACCATATGCATGCTGGTACCCTCTCAGAACAGGCGTCAGCATTAGTCAAGACAACAGATGACTGTCTGTTCTGAATTAAAAGGTGCAACCCAGTACGACAAAGTGACAGATACAACATTTTTAGTGAACGTTGGTTATCAACTATTATGCACAGGTTTTTTAAGCAGAAAATGTTGGAATGTGCTGGAATAGTTAATTGAGAAAATAATATACTATACTGTACTGGCAAAAAGACCAACTTCTGATCCTTGCAGTACCCCAGAGGAAAAACCAATACTCTCCTATTGGCTGTGAGATCAGAACAGTTTGGTGTTAATTGTAGAAACAATAATGTGGCGAGCTACAGTTGAAGGATGATGATTATTTAACACAACTTTGAAGAAAAAAAAGTCTTTGCTTACATGATTACCACCACAAGGGCAGGTGCCTTGGGAAAAACTGTCACTGTTTGTCACTTCTGTTTTTGTTTGCTTTGTGTCTTTACACATGACTGACACAGTGAGCATGTTATATCCAACGGTTAGTAAGTTAGTAAGTTAAACAAAAGCTTGTGCTGTCAACGTTTAAAGTCAAGTCCGCAACAGGCTTTCAGAAATACTCACATTTGATCTATGATTCCATGACAACTTGCCAAACTAATACCTCAGAAGAACATTGTTTGAGATGAGCAAAAGCTCCACAATAAACTGAGAATAGGTCTTTGCGGCCTGTTTTGGTGATGTTTGTCAGTCTGCTGCGGCCATTACACACATTATGCCAAGAGGTTCTTCTGACTTTTAATACAATATGAGCAAGGAGACACTATAGGAGTATCCTTTCAGCTTTTGAAAATTATCCTGTGATCATATGTTATCACTGAAAGTATCAAAAATACTGAAAGTTTGGCTTTTTGATGAGGCTTTACTTGGTCTATTTAGTCCCATTTTAGAGAGTGGTGTGGGTATAGCTGTAATAACAATTTTTAAAAAGTCTGTTTTACATAAAATGTCCAAAAGAATGTGGCCTCCTCTGTATACGTACTACTACTACTAGCAGTGATACTACTTTTATTTTTAGACCATGGTGTTCTATAAACGTTGCCTTTTAGTGGATTGTATATAGAAAGATAATAAATTTATATGGACACTTAAAAAAGATACAAAACGGAACAACCCCTCTTTCAGAGAGATTAGGTACAGTTTGTGCAAAAAGATGGACACCATGCTCTCATCCTTGCAGTAGCCAAGCAGGAAGAAAATAGTCTCTTGGACTGTCCTCTCTGTCTTGTCACTTTGAATGACTGCTCTGTAAGGTAGGACTCAAATCCACTAGTACCTTGCCTGAGATGTAGTTAGTTAGGTTAGACAGGAGGATTTGGTGGTTCACCATGTCAGTAGCTGCCAGCAGGTTCTACAGAATGACAAGAACTGATGACTGGGTATCACTTCTTGCTGACCTGAGGCTTTCTGTCACTAACAATAGTGCAGTTTCAGTAAAATGACAGAGTGGCTCAAATCAAGTAGGTATTGTTGGGAGAGGAGTCAGAGACTTGTAACTTCCCATCTAAAGTTGTGCAGTACAACTTTGTGTGCGAGACATTATTTTGTAAAGTATGCATGACAACAACATGACATGCCTAGGACTTCACCATCTCTACAAGCGTATATTTAACATTAAAAATATCAATAAAATATTGGATTTGATTGGACAGTTGCGAGGGAGTGTTGTCTCCTCTAGGCTTCGTTTTGTGAATAATTTTCACCAGAGCTGATAAAAATCATATTCAAGACTCAAAGAACATTCTTAATCCCAGGGGGAAACTGCTTATATGTAAAAATTAATGTGATGAGCTAGAGGGATAACGTGCAACAGTTTGCGCATACATAAGCGTCCCTGTGAGGCAGGGGCACTGGAAAATGACAGTATGCAAAAGGCAGGCTGTTAAGGCTTGTTTGCTCTGGTTTGTCTATCTACACACAGCTGGGCCCAATGCTAACATTACGGAGATCTTTATACCCAGAGGCTAAAGTGAGCATTTACTTTACGTTAGCAAACAGGTTAAATGTCTCAACCTTGCATCATATCAACCTAATGTGCACACTAAATTCCTTATAGAGCTTGCATTCCGCTTCTGAAGATAATCAATAAAACAAAAAGCTTAAGAATAAATAAGAGCTCTGTGGCATGGGCCTTTTGGTCAACAACTAAGCCAGTGTTCAGCAGTTAGAGATTTACACAGTATGGTTAAAATTATATGGACACCCCTATCTTTTGCTAAGAAAAAATAAACTTTACTTTATAATAATTCACACATCTCCAATTCAAATTCATCACTAACTACTTAAGAATTTAAAGCAACAACATTTTTTTCAACTATTGTGTCTGGATATGCTAAGTTTGAGATTTTCTGCTAAAAGTTCACTTCCTTGCACTCCACACTGCAATTTAAACTAAAGTATCATCTATTCACCTAATATTAGTGATGACAGTCCTGACAAAGTTCTGATTATGATAGCCACTTGCTTTTCCTATGATTGAAAAATCAAGACAATGAAGTTTTTCCTCTAAAATGACATTTAATGAACAGGTCTGTGCCTCCTCATAATTACAGGGATAGCTGCTTGAAAAAGAAAAAAAAATACAAATTGAAATTAAATATAAGAAAAAAATTTATTTCACTTGTAGTAAGGGGGGGGGGGGGGGGGTCATGGTGCAAGGCAAAAACAGCATAAAATAGAGCCTTATCTCTTGGGCCAGTTATGCCGAAATCCTCTGTAGAGAATAATTATAATTAAAAAAAAAGTTAACATATTAGCATGTTTGAATTTGCATAAAAAAAAAACAAAAGAACTTCCTTTGTTTACCTTTCAGATTTTCCAGCCATGTACGACATGCTTCGATTTCCAGCTCCAAAGTTGGATTTCTGCCCCTTTGAACCTTTCTGCTGGACAAAAGACAAACTAATAAATCTAATCAAAATATATAATATTCAAACAACAAATCAGTGAACAAATAAATACCTTTTTCTTAAAATCAGGGGCTTGTCGGTTTGGATCAAACTGTGTGTTGCTCTTTGATTTGGTACCTGTAAAACAAAGAAGGCGCTCTGACAATCGATTCTTAAAACTTAAACTGAATTAAAAGTATATAGTGATTTGTCCAGTGTGTTTAAAAAAAGACAACTGCCTACCAGCAAAGACGCTGAGGTCTGACTGACTGTAGTCAAATGGTGTAAAGCTCTCTTGGGAAGGTGGTTCTGTCTTTTGGGGCTTGTCTGCCGACTTCATCAGCTTCTTACTCGGTTTGGGAGTCGACTCTCCAACCTCGCTGGCGACCCTCTCCCTTTTCTTTCCGCCACCTTTTAAAGAGTCCTAAACAAAAAGGGTCAGAAACATTATATTCTGTTCAACTCTCAGAATAAACATTATATTGAATGCATCATTTAATGTATACATTTTCTTAAACCAGCATGTTGGATGGTGTAGGTTGGAATCAGCTACAGAACAAGTAGTATTGGTGGAAAATCAAGCCACCAAAACGTTGGTGTTTTTATGTTTTGAATTTTATACTATTATAATTATCCAGCCAGCAGCAGCAGTGTCATATTACAATGCCTAAATCTTCCATTAATCTTTAGCTATGTTTAACAAAGGCCCATTTAAAAGGTCTCATCTGAGCATCTTGTAGTGACTCTGCCTCCCTCTGTTGTATAAACCAGGACAGTCTGTTTTTAATCCATGAAGAAGGTTGGGTAAGCAAATAATGAATCCACATTATATAACTAGAATCACAGCGAAACATGTAAAAGATGCCTCAGAGGGTTTCACCTTCATGACTGCTTTTAAATTACACATTTGTAATCACTTTTTCTTTAGCATTTATCATGTTTTATTAGTTTGATTGGAGGACTGGAGTCAATGAGTTTTATTAGTTGTTGTTATGGTTTTGAGATATATTTTTTCTTGCCTCATGTGATCATTTATTGATAAAACTGTTGGTGAGCACACCGCAGGCAAAAGAGAACACCAGTACTGCTGGAGCCCAATTACTGCACGCACCTTTCATAATATCGATCACAATATCAGTGCAGTGGAAGTTTTGAGAAATCACAAATGTTTGTTTCAAACTGAAATTAGACAAAAAAAAGAAGAAGCAGAGAGCGCCTCAAAACCAACTTTTCATTTAAGCCCTCATCATACACTGGATTACTGTGGTGTACACTTCTATAGCTGTGTGCACTGGCAACTGATGGTTCAAGGCTCACACAGAAGGGAAGAAGTGCCTCCAGCAGGGCCAGAAATGAGGGCCAAACAGCAGTGACCAGTCTTTCTGTTCTCATGCACCATGGAAAGAAGATGATTTACCAAGATCTTTGAGAATTTAAAAGAGAGACACCATATGGTGGTGGGAGAACGTGTGAGTAACCAAGCAGGAGGGTACCGAGCATTACCCCAGTGAGACAGAGCTAACAGGCAGTGAGTTTCTGAGCAGAAAGCAGCTATTGTTACCCAGGAGGAAAGAGAAGTGTTTGATGAGTGGAGGACATGTCTCTAATGCACCAATCCCACGCTGTGCCTTCTTCTTCCCCAGGCACATCATGCGACAGATATAAATATTAAAAGGCCACTACCATGCTGATGCTACAGACAGGCAGCACTGGCTCACTTGCTTGTGAGTCACCACATGTTGTGCGGATATACCAGTCACATCTTAAGAAAATGGGGGGCACTGCACAGGGTTACACCGGCTATTAAAGCTCTATCTTCAATATCCTGTTCTGGGTTCTTAGGCGATTTTAGCTTTTTTTTCTCCCCCCCATAGGTTTGTTCTTTACCAGTAGGGACATCAACAGTCAAGCTGACAGAGTGCAAAGCCCGTCTGAAGTGGAAACGAGGGAACGGAAGGACAAGACGGCAAAATGACTCACCGCTGCTTGCTGGCGAACAGTGGCAACGTTCTGGAGAGATTCCTGGTAGCTCTGTTTAGCCTTGTTTCTCTCCTCTGAAGAAATCAACATTTAAAATACAATGAGGAACATCATTTTAGAAATTGTACATTTAAAGCAAGTTCAACCCCCATTACCTGACACCTTCTTTGCCTGTTCCTTTGCTTCTTCCTTTGCTTTCCTCTTGGCCTCTAACTCTTTATGTTGCTGTTCAATACTCTGTAGTTTCCACCTTTTACTAATCTGTAAATGTGAGAAGGTGCTGTGATGAACTTGCAAACATGTGGTTTGACATGTGGTAAGACAATAGATGGAGTTTGTTTACCTCAAATATTTTTGAAGATGGGTCAAACTTGGCATTTTTGTTGATGTGGACATCGCTGGGTGGTAAATACTGACATAAAAAAAATATCATCATCAGGTGGTTAAAAACTATTTAAGCAATATGGAAGATGAATTTCAGGGCACCTCTTACCATTCTGAAAGGGTTTTCGAAAGACTCAATGATACGGCTGGCTTTCATGTGAGCAACAGAGAGAGACGTTTGGTCACTCTTTGTTTCCAGCTCCTTCAAAAAAGCAGCAGAGATCTTGCATTAGTTATAACGGCTGTGTACAAACCAAAGAGCTAAATAAAACAAACTTAAAGTCATTGCCTACCTCAAACAGTGTGATTTTAGCTGGTGCAGTGAGAACCTTTATTTTCTGTATGTCTACATCCATTTTGTGGTCGTCCTCTGAGAAGAGTATTCCTTGTTTAACAGGCAAGTCTGAGAAAAGAAAATAGTAAAATATTAGTTTAGGGCCTAACTCACCAGGATAATGCTCAACATGAACAACTATTTAGCTTACCATCAGAAGAAAAGTGCGGAAGATCACTCTCGTGTACCCTGGATGTATCATGAGGACCAAACAACTTGACATCTGACTGGAAAATTACACATATCACATTTATTATTGCCCCAGTTGTGGTTTCTTTAACAACTGTTCCAGAGTAAAAACAAACATTTCATCTGGTTTAGTCTGTTTTTAACCAACCTTTTTTATAGGTGTGAGTCCCTTGTTCTTTTGAGCAGCAATCTCAGCCTGTGTGAGGAGTAGATACCATTGCAGTGTGTGAGTATGTGCCTTTACAAACCAACACCAAACTTACACCACTGACAAAACATATGCCCACTGCTGACACCCATCTTTACTCACCTTAAGGAGAGGCATCTCTCTGGCTTGCTGCACTAACAAATGAAGCTCGTTGACCTGCTGCCTCACCAGTGGGGGTACAGGGTTACAGCAGGCAATGATACCCTGGGGCTCTCTGAGTAGATACAGACAAAATACTGACTAAAACACTGAAGGCATTGTAAGGAAGAAGAATGAACATAAAAGTGTATCCAAATGTAAGTGGGAAGCCTAATCAACTTACTTTGGCAGTTCTTCAGAAATCTTGCTCATCATGTGAGTGGGCAGAACATACCTAAACGTAAATAACACTATATTAAAACATGTTACACTGAAAGACTATGACTGATTCTAAAAGCTGGGACACTGTCACAAAATCGTGAGGGCTGCAAAATCTGGCTGGTCACAAACTATAAATAGGAAAACAGCTCTAGCAGATTTCCAGAACAGCAAGTCCATCCATTTCCAAACGGCCTACCCAGTGCTTTCATCTTCCTGCCTGGCCAGCTTGTCCCTCCAGGCAAACAGCAGTCTGAAGGCAGTGAGCTGCTGGGTGTTAAAAGACTTTTTCTGCTTCCTCTGCAGCTCCAAATATGATTCCTCTGTGAATATAGGCTTCAGATATTTCTGTATCGAAAGGAGGCAAATTGTGATTCACGACAAATGTCAGAGGATGTATCAGATTACGGTGATTCACATTTGCAAATGTGAAGTGATAAAATGAACTTTGTAAACATTAGATAGAGAATAGTGGAATAAGAATAGAGGTGGGAGTTTGAAGTTTCAATTTAATCTTCATGGTGTATGAAGCGTGGTTTTGTGCAAACCTTCAGGGAAATGTCTTTGCTCTTGTTCCAGACACTCTGCAGCAGCCCAGGCTGGCCGTGGTGAAATTCCAACAGTTGTGCCCTCATAGAGTCATAGATGTAAAGAAGGTAGTGGGTGTCTGTTCGGGCATACTGCACCATCTCATCTGGCAAGGGGCTGTATGGTCAAGTCATAAGACAATTATTACTTCAACTACCAAAGTCAACATTTCCAGAAAATACAACAAGCTGAAATACACGAGAGGTCACGTGACTCATTCATTCTCTTACCGAATCCTCCAGTCAGCCAGCTGGTAGCGTTTGTCGGAGTCCACGTTGCAGAAATGTTTAAGAAGGTGGTCTAGGGAATGTCTGGCCAGGTTCAGAGCTCGGCTGGCCTGATGCGTGTCAAAAAGGTTGACGACATACAAGCCAAAGTCCTTCTGGAGCCACTCGATGTCCGAGTCAGCACCGTGAAATACCTGAAAGCAAGAAAGAAAGCACCTTCAGATGAAGCCTATCTGGTGCAGTACTGAGTGTCTGATTAAAAAAAAAAAAAGTTATGTGACTACTACAGGAAATAAATATGGAAAATGCATGAATTATTTGAACCAAAATTCATGTATATTCAAATCGAAGGCACACCATGTGACATTTTTCCATTTGGATCTTCACAGACTTTCTGTAGTTCAAGCCCATACACCACACGTTTTCACAGGTGTCCTACAGTGTGTGAGTCACGTCGGCTCCCACACACACCACAGGACACTCGCCAACTTTATGAAGACTGTGGGGGCTCAGAGACACCTCAAAGAACTTCACACTCAGAGGTTCCAAGATTAAATCTTTACAAATGTAACATTACTACAGTGGAGACTTTCTACTACAGTGATGCTTGAGAGGGCATGAAAATGTAATCAAAGTTTCATGCTAAAGTGTGTGAACCTCTTACATTAACAATTCATTTGAAGGGGAAATTAAAGTCAGGTAGTTCAACCAGAAAGACAATCAGGTGTGAGTCTGAAATGCTCTGCTTTATTTAAAAAAGAGAAATCTGGATCTTCACTATAAAAGTCTGATCTTGACAACACAGGTTTGTAGAAGTTGCTGTGGGTTAAACAAAAGAAATTACTGAAGACTTCAGAAGCAGAGTTGCCCAAAATACTGTCTGTAAAACTAAAGGACATGCCTGATTGCAAGGAGGAAGTCACTACCCTCCAAAGAGAACACTGCTTCACGTCTACAGCTTTAGTAATTTATGATTAGATAATTTTTTATAAATAAATAAATAAATAAATAAATAAATAAATAAATAGAGTTTTCTTTTTCATGTTCTGAAGCTTATCTAGCTTTAGAACATGAAGGTCATATTAATGCAGAAATAGAGAAGATTCTAAAGGGTTCACAAACCTTAAAGCGCTGTAATTTCAGTGGGAGGCAACTGGATGATTCAGACATTATCAGTACATAAGGTAGTCTGAGCCATCTTCAGTTACATGTACTTAAAAAAATAATTCCCTTGAGGCAGTCTTAATTGCTGCGATGTGGAGATGTGATGACACAGCTAGACAATTTTACATTGCAATGAACAACTGCCCAGGAAGCCAGACGGATTCTCTTTAAATATCTTCATTTTAATTATCTAAACCACTTATCTTGAATTAAACACCAAAGGGAATGCACTAAAAATATCTGGTATTAATCTCTGCTGCATTGTAAAACACAACTTGCTCAAAGTGCTTGCTCAAGTGGGGCTGTTGGGTTTTTTATATAATTCTGTATATAGTTATATTTTGTAAGGTCTTAAACTTTAAACCCTGGAAAGTGCCTTAGGATGACTTCTGTTGTTTTGTCATCTGAGATGGTTTCCTCTATCTCTTGATTAACTGAACACACTTAATTTAGCTGCGAGTAGGGCGGAGATAGTTAAAAACACGACAATAAAATATCTTGTGGATTGGTCCTATTACCTTGACAGTAGCTGGGTCAGTGAACGCCTCATTTAGGATGTACATCTCACTGCGAAGCTCCAAGGTGTCAATTATGAAGTCTTCTTCTCTCGTGGAGATCTGCATCAGACAAGTGAGGCCGAGGAAACTCCTGTAGGAATGGTGCTGTGATGGAGAACAAAGAGTTAACTTGACCACATCCACCTGCTTTAATGCTTTAAAATGACCTCAAATTAATTGTATGATCTTTGTACCTCAAGGTCCACTGCGAATTCAGACAGTTTGCATAGCTTCTCATTCAGGGCCACCAAATCCTCTAAAGTGTCAATGAAGGAGCATTTGGTCTCAGCCATGGGTTTGTACATCTAAAAATAATCCACATATAACAAATTAAATTGAGGACTAACCAACACATGACAGGATCATATCACAACACCAATATAACTTACCTGCACTTCTGGCTTAGAGAGAAGGTTTTCTGGTGTCGTAAAATGATCCAGTTCATACTGGTATGGGTGTGCAAACCTACGTGGAACAAAATGATTAGTTTAGATGGACACCAAGAAACCTGTTATTATTACACACAGGATGAGCCTTACATGTCTTCAACATGTTCCTGAGTTCTCTGCTGGTGAATGAAGTCAGCCAGGGCAGCTGGGACATCGAGGTCCTCTGGTCTCTCTTTACGGATTTGTTTGTTGGTGAAATCTAAAAGAGAGAGAAACAGCAAAATATATTTATATATCTATAGTTTAAATTATTAATAAAATGATTGTTTTTAAAACAGAAATGATGGAAAGCACAATAGAGATGAAAAGTATATCTTACAAGAAGGAAGAGGCTTTGTTGCATTGGGTTTGATGAAGATCTTGGGAATAAATGGTGTGTTGCTGTTGTCAACTTTTTCCTTGAACTTCAGCTGAGGTCTCGCAACATTCTTGGCGTGGAGCAGCCTGAAGGTCTCAGGACGACTGCCAGAGCCTGAACCCTGATCAATAAAAGCACTGTTTACCAAAAGGTGTAAAGCACCACTATGAATATTTTTCAAGTGATATACAGAATAACCAACTATATATTACTGTAAGTACTTGAATGCCAGGACTGGCACATAATGTTTAAGCTTGAACGGAGCCCAAAACAAACTGGCATCTGCAGCATAAGATCTGAGAGGTTAATTAGCTAACCTTGCGATTCCAGCTGGAAACAACAATCTTGGGAGGCTGAAACCCTGCAGGCATGACAGGCTGCTGGCTTCTGTTCACACCATCAGCTTCATCAAGAAGAATCCCCTAGAAACAGGATACAGGAGTTCGGTTGGTTTGCAACGACTTTTCTATGGAGAAACTTGCAAAATGCTAAAGATGTAGGACATACTGCTCTTTCAAGGATGGTGTCATTTGAGTCCACAACCAAGTCAAACCTCTCCTCCAGCCCTGTCAGCTTGTTCCGGTCTCTCATGTGAGACCTGCAGCCATGGTGTTGCATTATCTGACTCATGCTAACAAAGAGACACAAAAAAAAAGAAAAAAGAATGAATTTCTCCCATACTGAGAAACAACAAGTGGCAGGTTACTTAACAAACCCAGTGTTCTGGCATGTCTCAAATAGATCAGGGCATCAAAATGTGTCTCACGCTCCATATTGAAATGGGATGCAACGCCTTGTTCTAGTAATTGTAAAGAGGAAACATGGAGCTGAGCAATCAGAGACTGGAAATGAGTTATGAGAGTGATGTTGCAGTGTGTAGTCTGACAGTGACCTTCGCATAAACTATGGGTGAGACCGTCTCAGCTCCACACCTCCTGAGCCTTAACCCTCAACCTGAGAGAAGCAACAACAGATTATAAACTCACAGGTGCAGGAGCTTATCTCCTTGACTTTCACAGAACTCCTGGAAGCCCGGGAAGCTCCGGTAGAAGTCATAATCATCTCCAGCTTGAGGCAGGCCGGCGGATGCTTTGGTGGCTGACAGTACAGCACCCAATCCATACTGCAGGGGAGAGACAGGCAGAGCTGTTAGTCAATGCTTTTTATACAGTTTTCATTCAAATTAAACACATTCATGTTTATAAGTTATTAGGGTTAATGAGGTTAATTGAGGTTTGTAGTATTGTTATTTGCTGACATTTCTCTTTTTTAAGCCAAAACTTGAGCTAGGAGCTAAGTAAAATATCCTTCAAGAGTGTTGGTGATAGGTTTAAATGTAAATATAAGTGCAGCCCCAAATAAACATTAAGCTTAAGACAGGCATTACTTTAAGCTAATTAATTAGCACAGCAATGACCATTTTCCTCGCCACTCGCTTTGATAAACAGAATAAAGATTTGGTTCAACTAGCTGTGGCTGTTTCACAGAAGTTTGTGTTGTGACTGCAGCTTTTAGCCACCGAGCTGCTCCACGTTGGCTGCTGCGTTTAGCTTTGTCACTTACTTTAACGAAGGCGTCCACGTCTTTAAAGCCAGGACACAGCTCGTTTGTTTCCTCGTCGTTGGGATCTGAATTCCCGTCCTGAAAACCGCCTTCTGTGGATTTATTATCATTTGAAGAAGCCATTATATAGTTTGGTGCTGCGCTGTGTACATGTGAGGCGCAGGAAGCTGCCGCTTCCCTCGGTGTTTTCTTCTGAGCTGCTGCGATTGCGCCACCTAACGGTGCGGAGGGGACGCGCTTTAAAGTCAAGAATCTTAGACCTGTTTTAAAATCCTTGTTCTCAATATCGATTTAACTGAATTGTCATGATAAATATTAGTTCATCTTTACACAGTTAGGAAAAAATATTTTAATATGATGTTTGATATTCTCTAAAATAAGACAAATGAGCAAATGATTTCCTACTTCAGTCAAAAAAATAAATGTAACACATATAAGATATCAGCATGCCACTGAACAATCTAATGTCCAACTTTTTTTTTTTTTCTGTTTGACACATTTTTATTTTAAGTTTTTTTTGTTTTTTAATAATTGACCCTACTAAATACATGTGTTCAGATTTATTCTGGCTCTAGTTGTGTTTGTTTGTGTGTTTATGTTTTCAACACAGCATCTCCTCTGAGAATGCACATTATACTGGAGATATTTGTTACATGACCGTGATGTAAAGTCTTGGAACTGGCACCTTTAATTCAACACATCTTCAACATTTTCTACCACTCAGATCTAAATCAAGACTGGTCATTTTTCCTCTGCATGGCTGGTCTCAGTTTGTCACTGCAGTGACACTGCAGACGCAGCCTTGTCTCCAGTATTGCCTCACCCATCCAACTTGACCAAAGTATTGCACCAGGATACTGGTACCATAGGGGGGCAGTATTGACATTTGTAAACTGCGGCAACAAAGCTACAGCATCTGCACCGTGCTGGGGGGGTATTGGGGGAAAGACTCCTATATACAGCTATCTTGTCATTACTAATATCTCAGGAGCCATCTAAAGCAAATTTTAATCCAAATCATTTTGCAATTTTCAGCAATACAGGTGGGCATCCTAACCACACATAACCCCCCTCTTTGTAGTGTGTGGTGCAAAAAGAAATTACAGTAGCCCTCTCTTGTGGTTCAGTGGTCAATAGCATGTGAAAAGCCATTGCCGAAGTATTGACACACAAGCTCATTATGGATGATCTGTGGTGTGTAGAGAGAAACCTCTCTTTTCTTCACTTCCCCTTCCTATTGATCCTTTCACAGGGTCCTCTCCCTCTTATTATCTTAAAAGCATCTCTGCAACACTAACTCAGTCAATAGTTCACAGGAGCTCTCCATGTCTTTCCATTGTTTTTAGTGGAAAGCATCTGAAGTTCAACACATACATGCTCGAATGATTCAGTATTTCTTGCAATAGCTACGGCACAAAGTCAACTCAAAGATACACAATGAGTTTAGATTATGCATGCTTTTAGATAATGTAAATGATGTTAGCATTTAAAACATCCCATTCTCTTGACCACAGGCTTTAATATATAATAAAACAATTGGTATATGCAGCTAAAACCTTTGTGAACATCTTCTTTATCCACTGAATAGGACATTACTGCTGCCATTTACTCTCATTTATATGCATTTTCATAATATTATGCATTTTATAGCTTTGATGGTGCCCCAAGGCTCCACTCAAATTCTTCCTGCAGCAGAAGCCACTAAAACTGCTGATGCTTAAAATGACACCGTGCCACACATACTTCCAAAAATAAATCCAAGACAAAATCCTCAGTGACTTGTTTTTATTAACTGCTTCATTTAGAAAACACAAATGCACCAAACAATATCATACATGCACAGCTTCAGCGTATCAAGATCAGCTGATGACTTTTCAATGTGAAAAAAGAGACGCTGCCACGATCTCACGGAGATCACCTGGACGTCAAAATACTGAGGAGTCACAACAGAAAGGCCAAGCGTTGTCACCCAGAGATGGAGTTGTATTTCTTTGTTTCATCGTAATGGACTTACAAATTTTAGGTAACTTGTTCTTTTCTGATCAATTATGCCTTTTCTGATCTTTGAAGTAGCAAGAAAATTGAAAAGTTGTATTGGTATAAAAAGACAAAAAGTACTAGCAGATAAGACTACTTGTATTATCTACTGTGCACTGGCCAACTACCTTGTAACAGGTAGCGCTTGTGTCACTGCACCAAA
This sequence comes from Anabas testudineus, assembly GCF_900324465.2. Lineage (NCBI taxonomy): Eukaryota > Metazoa > Chordata > Actinopteri > Anabantiformes > Anabantidae > Anabas > Anabas testudineus. The sequence goes on along the minus strand of NC_046616.1, from coordinate 10,660,228 downwards.
AGGCTGTGTGTGATAGCAGCTCCTAGGAAATGTTTCTCTCTGCTCATGTATTTTTCATATTCTGGGTCTGAGTGAGAATTACTATTGGAAGTAGGACACTACAATTTGTTCTCCCAGTTGGAGGCGATGCTTCAAATCACAACCAAATAAAACAGTATGTACAGTATACTGTATGGAGGCAAGGGGGATCTCAAAATACTGGATTTTGAATGAATCTTAATTGTTGTTTTAAAGCAACACTTGACCTTTGTGCAGAATGTTCGGAAGAAAAAAAAAAGAGAGAAACATTCAGGAACTATAGCAAACATAAAAAAAAAATGTTGAGGAGAAAATGAGAGTCAAAATCAAAACATCTCCACAGTACTGATACGTTACAAAACAAAAGATCGGCAATACTTCTATGTACTCAAAGACATGAGTTCATAAACCGTAATGTCTTTTTTTTTCGATAAACCATTCATAAAGATGCGTTTCCCGTGTAAACATTTGTCAGCTTAACAACGACATTCGGTGATGTAAGAATGTATACAGATTAACCACACGTAAAGCCACGGGGACAACATAACAGGATTCAAAAGACCGCTTTCAGAAAGTTATTAACACTCATCAGGGAGGACAAATGTGTGGCATCACTTTTAATACAAACCTTATTCTGCAAGGTGCATCTGATCTAGCCTTGGACTCTAGAGCTTTTTCCCACTTGTTCCTTTGCACTGGCAATCCATGGTAATTTGATAGAAAAACAGCCATTTCAGCTCCTCCCTGGCCAAAACTTGTTTTTTTTTCTTATCTCCCATTTTGACCTCGTATCATTTTATTTGAATATCTCTGATGATTTAGTTGCTCAAAACCCTGAACCATGTTCCAGTACAAAAACATGAGTTTAAATTAGTTTTTTGTAGTTGAAAGGTGTTCTAGAAAACACTTGTCCGTGACACCGTAGGGTAATAACCAGGTGTTTGAACACTCTTTCTCTCTCACTCACTCACACACACACTCACACACACACACACACAGACATACATCCTTCTTACTGGTGTCATCTTGATAGGATTGTCCTGATTTAGACCCCCCAAATCCTGATATATTAGTCTTGTGTGGATGTCATTAATGCCATTACTCCTGTGCCCTTTCGCATAGTGGCCCCTCAGGCCTGCTCTAATTTATCAAGAAGTCTTAATGTCTGCTAAATCATGGCACAAATCAGGCTTTCCATTTGTCAAGTCAGACTGTTAAATAGACTCTTGTGCCGTGTGCTGACAGATTTCTGATCTATCTGCTTCTGCCATATTGAGCAATAGAAAGGTAGGGTGAAGCAGGTCTGAATACCTGAGAAGTGGGATTATGCAGAATTACATAAATAATGACAACACATACCACATAAAAAAGCTAATACAGCTGACGACAAAGAACAAAACACAGTTGGAATATCAAAACACAGCTGACTATACATTTTGCCAAATAATGTCTAAACTGGTGGAGAGATTTCAATAGTCAGACCGGCACAGTCGGCAGCGCGTTAAACCTCTCGCTTCAACTGCAGTGGCAGAAGATGCACATTGACTCGTGCAGGCTGTGTGTTGGCCAGAAGGACGCCCACCATGGATGTGAGTAATGATTGTTTTCCTTATTCTTGAATCATCATATTTTCTATTAATCCTTCAGTATCTAAAAAGTCAGTAAACGGTAAATTAAGCTGTACTACTATATACCATGACCACTGAGAATGTTTATTATTATAAGAAATAAATGCACTGGTGTTAAACTCCGGTATTAATTAATTTTTTTTTAACTTGATAACTTTCAACAGAGCTTAGAAACAACAAACAAATACCATCAGTTGTTACAGATGTGGTTGAAACTCTAGAGAGTTCAAGTTGTCTTCCAGACATCAAGGATGACGCTTCACCTTCGGAAAGTAAATGGCTATTTTCTATTCCTGTACAGCAGTGCAGGACTGACTGCGTACATGATCTGAGTGCAATCAGTGAAATTACTCTTTAAAGGAACAGTTCAACATTTTGGCCTTCTTGATGTTTTTGCTGAGAGTTTTGTGCGAAAATCAATAGGACTGCCATGTCTGTGCATTAACTGTGGAGCCTTTGGGCTGTCTTATGCTAGAAAGGAAAGACTCTGGTTTGAGTGAGATCTCCATGAGGGTCAGGGATTTAATGTTTGAGGTCTCAGATTTCTAGAATTAGTACTGATTTGAACTGATCACCATTTAGTCTGGAGTCTGGAACCAGGATGAAAAGCCTGAGCTGCACCATGTAAAACACAACATCTATCAGGTGCATGGAGCTGCAGCAAGAAGTCTAAAATAAATGAACTAGTGGATATTTCTTAATATTACTATCAAAGCACAAAAGTGGGACAAAAAAAGTATTTATAATTAATATTAATATTAAGAAGTATTTGAATGAGTGATTTGTTTCACTGTGATGGCATATAGCAGTTTGTTGAAGTGGCCATGGTATAAAGCAGAATAATACCCTGTACGGAGGCAAATGAATGAACTGGAATGAAATGTGCACTTTGCTGGGTGTTACACCTTACATTAAAGAGATGAGTGTTCATATCTAAGAAGCTGGAACCAATGATCGTTGCATTTCTGCTTGATAAATGATTGTTGGTAATTATTTTCTGTTGACTGATTGTTTTTGCATTATTGTGTCACTGGCTGAATGTCCCACTACTTCTGTATACAGACAAATGTAATCTCTGTAAATGCAGAGTTAAGGCCAATCCATCAATCAGCAAGCTATCACGATAACTGGTCTGAGGCTTTAAAGCCTTCAGGAGCCATCGTGGTACATTCAGGGCTCCGCAATCAAATGATAAAAAGTAAATGGCTAACACTGGCACCGGAGACAGTTTTATGAGTTTCATCTGGGACACAAGCAACTTTTAATGGAGAATGTAAAAATGGCTGCAGTATCTTCTCAAACACTCACTGACAAGTGTCTATATGTGACGCTGTTACGAGAGTCTCCAAAGGCACAGGCACGGATGAATGAACATGTTTCTACGTGTCCCAACAAAGATGTAGAGAGGAGAAAAGAAAATGTAAAAAAAAATGAAATAAAATTATATATATATATATATATGTATATATATGTATGTATAAGAAACTACTTGCCACAGCCCCCCCCCCCACCCAAGACACTTTCATTACCAAGAAACTGTGAGGAATAAAATGTTGAGGAAAGCATGTAGCTATCTTAGCAATAACAACAAGAAGGCTGAAACTACTTTGGCACATGAATGGAAGTAAGGCATCTGTATCATTCTAGAGTCGAAAACAAGGGTTGAAATGGCGGAGCAGATGGAGCAGATTGTAGATTGATCCTAATCTGCAGAAGTTTCAAAAGAGATCTATGTAAGAAAAAAAAAAAAAAAAAAAAAAAAAGCTCATCTACATCTACTTTTAATTAAGTGTCACACACAGCACACGCCACCTATGTGCTGCTTCATACCCGCGAACCAGCACTGCAAAATAGTATGGGGTCACCTCCAAGAAAGACAAGAGAGAGATAGAGAGAGAGGAAAAATAAACTCTCACAGAAAAAAAAAACAAACCTCCAAACAATACTAAACATTGAAAAACACAGCAGAGTCTATCACTGTGTCACGAAGTCGACCTGCATGTTGCTATTGCGATGGCGAGGAGCAGGGAGAGAGGGGGGATCGCCGCACTCCAGGCTCTCGAGCCACGGGCACTCATACCTGAAGCGCACACACACACACACACACAAAGGGAAAACATGATAAACTGGTGTTAAAATGGACACAGCTGACACGTTCGGGACATTCACCTGAAACACTCTGGAAAATGAGAAACTTCCTGAAACCTAACATAGAGGTACTAAATGCAATTTGAAGTATTAAATACATTTAGGGATCTGTGTGCAAAGGGACCTGGAGCCTGGTGCAGTTTGCTCTGCTCACATTTCTCATCAACAATTTAAGTAACTCAATTAGCTCTTTGTCCCTGACTTTTCCTGCACTGATATAGTATCTATAGGAAACCATTTCCTGGATAACAACCTGAAGAAACCTTGTGAACCTCTATGTCAGAGCTACTAGTTTCCATAAACATAGCCCTCCTCTGCCTGCTAATGTGTTTTGCACACATCTCTTTCTTTGCTGTATCCAAAGTATCTCTGGGAAAAAAGAAAAACACCCAGCCTATTTTTCAAATGAAATTTAAAAGAAAAGCCAGCAGTGGAATTCTATCTCTCTCAACTGCTGTTTTCAGGGATTCAACACAGAATATCAACAATGCAAATTAGCATTTAGAGCAGGAGAAGAGCCCCCTGGAGTCCCACAGGACAGTAACAGCATCTAGTAAAAGAGGAAGTCAACCTCTGCGACAGAGATGGATCACACTGCATATTTCAGCAAAAATATAAGCCTGGAAGAGCGAGGGACACAAGTAATGGGGAGTCAACAGAGGACAAAGTGTCCCTGTCAGGTTTAAAAAGTGCTAAATGACTTCATTTACAAGTGAGTAGATTATTGGAGGATAGAAGTTCTGAGAGGTCAAGGTCTGCGTAGGTCTATATGTTATTCTCCTGTATTCTACGTGAACATGGCTAAACAAAGAAAAGCCTGACATACTGTAAGCATGTTGGTTTCCATCTGGTAGAGAATTGAAGGATGCAAAGAGCAAGCCAAATACCCAGTTCTTCCTATATTTGAACGTGTATCCGTTATGACTCAATGAACGACCAACAGCAATCTTACTCAGTTGATGGATTCGTATGGGATCTGAGGCTGGGCCCAGTCCTCCTTCACTCAGTGTCTGAATGTGAATGATGTAGTCGTCATCGTCCTCGGGGAGGGTCAGCTCTGCCGTTGAATTGGTTGTTGTGAGTGTGTTTACTTCTTTGTGTCTCTGTCTCCTGTATGACAGCTGAATGGGGAAAGAGAAACAAGGTGGGTGACACACTGTAAATATGTATTCGTACAGCTTGACAGGAAACCCTGAGCCACCACACAGGTAAAGTCCATGCTTTCGCTGAACTGAATATATAATAGGAATAAATATGGTATTATGAAGCAAAGAAAGCAAAACTCACTTGGTAGCCTGTAACCTCTGACTCCGATTCCATTGCCAGCACGGGTTCCCAGTAAAGAGACAGTTGAGAGCCAATTAGGGTCCATTCGACATTCAGTGGAGGTTGGGAAGGTGCTGGATGATACAAAGATAATTAATTTCTATATGTCAGCACAGGAAATATCTCCTGAATCATTATATTACTCTTATGAAATTGTTTTGTCATCAGTGTATTTTAATGACAATTAAATATCTTTTTATCTCATTCTGCAGCGCCATCTCCTGGTTGTAGTTTACGACAAGCTGTGCAGTTGTCTCTGTTGAATAATGTCATCGCCATGAGTTCGCTACACTTAGAACAGGAAGCAACCTGTCTGTAGTCAGTTGGTCGTTGAAAGGTCTGTTGTTATATCGACTAAGTTCCTAAAATGCGCTTGTTAATGGAGTATGCAGAGTATAGATATTGAATATTTAGTTAGTATAAGAAATTTGTAGAGAAGAGATAATTGGCATAATGGCGAGTATACGCCATGTACGTTCATTTCTTACTTTTACCTTACTTCAACTGGCATCAGTAAAATCAGTGAACTAGAAAACTCTCATCAGTGTGGTCATTTGGGGAGCAGTTTATCGACTCGAGCAAGGTGTCGGAGATAGAGCACAGCAAAACGTCTGCTCCCCTTGCACGTGGAGAGGCAGAGGCAGCTAGGGTTTCAGCAGCATTCAAAAAGGAGCTTAAACTGCATAAGGAAGAATTAGAAGCTTCTTTGCAGCTACAAAAGACACATATAGAAGTGTCACTGCAGAGGGTACGCATTAAAAAAAAGATCATAGATGCACAGGTTAAAGCTTGGGTCTTAGAAGCAGCAGTACAAGAAGAAAGGGGTAACATTCTCTGCAAAGTAGATCTTCCAGCTCACAACCCAGGAACACATAAAGCTACACAATGCACCAACCCTCCTGCCACACCCATGTGAAGCCCACAGAGAACTCCTTGTTTAAGAGACTAGAAAGTTTCACCAAGATTCCAAACAAAGACGCAAATTAAAAGAATTGGGAAACTGGACTAGAAAGCATCGCTGAACAGACAAAAAACATTTGTATTATTTTTCTGTCCTTCACTGTTTTCAATGCATTTTTTAAATTTTTGCTATGCCTCCTCTTCCCCTAAATAACAGCAGCCATCTGTGAACAAGCAGACTGCACCTGCCTTTGAAACCTATTAAATACAGATGCAATCGCAGCCATCACAAAGGCTTTCAGGTTTGACAAAACACATTGCGTGTGCACAGTATATGTATTTCCATTTTCTCCCTTTTGCGCACTTGGGCAAAAACACCCCAATTTATTTATGAAGGCAAAAGTGCAAAATCAACAACATGCGCTATTTGGCCTATTTGAAAAACGCAGGCATCAGTGCGCACCCTTAGGCTAGGGGTACACTTGCTGTTTGCTGACATGTATGCGTAGGTAATAACAGCGTCATCTGCATCATTGTTCACATATTTCCTTGCGTACTTTGTCAACGTCTGGATGTCTGGTTTTAAAAGTTCAGCCACAGGGGGGCAGGCTAGAGCCTAATCACGCCCTCCCAACAGAATTTCTACACTGTAAACTTCGGGCTTTGAACAACATAAGCAGAAGTCAGGCTGACAAATTATGGCAAGCAAAGACAAAAATGGTAGGTATGTAGATGCAAGTAGCTGTGCAAAAACTGGCTGAGTTCATCTGATACTGCCCCAGATGTGCTATTGCATCTTGCGAATCTGTAACAGTGCTCTAAATTGAAGGCTATATTTGGGCACCATGTTGCATGTGCGAACTGCGCAGTCCAACTATCATGTCCAGCAAGGTGTTAGAAAGGTGTATGCGTTGCTAGAGCAGCTAAGAATAGATTCCATTCAAACCACAATTTCCATAATCAGCACGTTGTCTTGGTGCTGCAACTTACGTGGCTTTTTTGTGGTGACATTGATTGCAGGGAGGAAGGGGCCAGTACCCGCAGTGTTGAAGGCGCTGACTGTTAGGAAATACTGTGTGTTTCCTGCCAAGCCGCTGACTGTGACCGAGGTTTGGTTCCAAGGCACTCTAACCTTTCCCATGGTCTCTGGTTTAGTGTCATCCTCCCAGTAAACCACCTGGAGACAGAGAGCATGCCATCTGGGAATTATCTGTGATGCATTTGTATGAATTGGAGCAAACTGTGTACACTGGAAGCACAGTATGCATCACAGGCAGCACACAAAAAGTATCTGTAGTTGATTTTGAGAGTCTCGAGAGGAATGTGGTGTTGTTAAATGATTGCCTCTGGGTGCATCCTCTGTAGAGAGATCAGAGTTTTCTTTTAACTGTTCAGCAATCATTAAAAAGGCTGTTAGTGTACTTTTACAGCTACAAATGTTTCACTACAGAAATTACTGACAGACCGACAAAATAGCGAGGTTAAATGAATTCAAATTAAGACTTATAGGCAATAATCTATTGAAATCTTAAATACTAATAATATTACTAGCTAAAATGTCCATTATTATCCGCCAGAGTTGATGTTTAAATGTTTAGAAAATTCTTAATTGTGCAACAAACATTTTAAAACACTGGTATTTAAGTTACATTGATTGATAAAAAACAGAAAAGCAGTAAATGCTCACATATACGAAGGGCTAGGGTTGGTTTTGCATTTTTGCTTGACAACAGAACAATGTATCAATTATTAAAATTAACAACAGAGAGTTTTATTGCTGGACTAATGTACTGTATTTATTGCAGAATCATTTGAGCACCCCAGTACATCAATCTAAGTTGCATAACACAATATGCACAATTTTTTTATTTAATGAAAATCTGACTAATTATATTCTGCATTTAAATTGTAATGGTAATGTTGTCAGTTCCAAGAAAGGTATATAAATCATAAAATAAGCCAAAATGTCACTTTGTTATTTTGAAAGTAAATGATCCCAAATGACACCTCAGCCTATCTGTTTTTCTGTCACTGAACTCTTTGCTAATGTTCAACAGCTGAAGTAGCAGAGATATGAAAAGGCACAAAAGCTTATTTTCCCAGATTGAAATATTGAACCTTATTTGATTTTATTGAAGAAAAGAATAACAACATCTTACATTAAAGTCCTTTGATCACCCTGATTATTCAGCCAGAAGCACTCAGACAAGGCAATCAGCCTGTCCCAATTTTTGAAGGTAAGAGAGAACACACACAACACATCAACGTAGGCTTAAAATGTAATAGCTTAATACTCCTATTTTATTTAGTAAACAACGAAAAGGGATTAACATCGATTCCCGCGGTGCTACTGTGTTATCAAGACTAAGCAGTTTTCAGTATCATTATCGAAGCACGTGTTTTGGTGAGACACTTTGTGTTACGCTGACATCAGGTCTGCTACAGTATTGCAGCACAGACTATCATGAAGCTTGCGATATCCCATAACTGACAGCAACATGAAAAGGCATATGGGCAGGCAATTTTCTTTTGTTCTCTTAAAAACCCTCTGACATATTTTCTGTCGTGTTGGTACAAAGAACGGTATAATTTTGGCTATAACGGTCGCATAACTGTTAGTCATTTTCATGGTGACGCACAGTTTGGAAGCGATGGCTTTTTAGGTACAACAGAGGTGATGACAAGCATTTGGATTGTGTTGTGTGTGATTTCTATTTCCATTTAAAAGAGTAAAATGTACCTCATAGCCCAGAACCCTTTCAGGGGTGAAGGAGAGAGCCTGCCAATTCACCTCAATCTCAGAGGCAGAGACACTTCTGGCCCAAACTCCCGCTGGCATCCCACTTGGCTCTGAAAACAGACAACAAGAGACTGAGCACTGCTGCCTCCTTCCAACAGCAGAGACAAGCACAACAAATCTCTTCGAATTTTTACATTTATTACTGTGCGGCATTCTTGTTGATCTCTACTTGAGTGAATCATCACACACAGGTGCTGCGGGTAAATAGACCAACACCACACTACAGGCTGACCCCCTTTTCAGCGTGCAGAGAGGTAACATGGATCTAAATGCCAACTGGTTCTCACTTTGTCATAGCCATTCAGAAGAGCGGTGATATTTAGAGGCAATCTGTGTATTCTTACATACACGTAGCGTTTTTTTCCTAGTTTCTGACTGATAAAAAGATTTCTGCATTGCTTTTCCTGTATGTCTCTTTATTTTTTGAGCGCTTTCAGCCCACTAGATGCAGTAAAAACCACTTTCATGACCTTTGTCCTTTTAAAACAGAAAAAGCTTTGCAGCCTCGCAAAAATCCCCGTCGTGTTCATTACCTTACCTATCTCTGCCGAGTAGATGGTGACGACGGGGCTGAAGGGACCCTGTCCTTTGCTGTTGTAAGTGCCAACCTTGACATGAAATGGAGAGAAGGGTGCGATGCTGTCGTTGCGGTACACATAACGTGATGCACCTGGGGCAGAGGTGGCCACATGAGTCCAGCTAACTTCTCCGAAGGCACGGAAAGCAATGATGTAACCAAAGCTCTCACCATTCTGCAGTTCTTCGGGCACAGGCTGAGAGTGAAACACAAAACTATAGTGATATTAAAACATATACAAACCATTCACGTTCACCCCGCCGCTGGGCTGACACAACCACCTCCCACTCTTGCGGTGCCAAAAGAAGTGCATGACCCACAAATTGCTTTTGTGACCCACCTGACAAAATAAAATGAGCAATAAAATGCAATTTAAAAAAATCTAAGCTCATTACAGAACACCCGTGAAGCGTTGAAAATGAAAAGTTATTTCTGCATTTAATGAAATGAGAAATCTCCCAATAATGAGATAGTGTTACTTAATGACTTCTTCACTATCTACAGTACATTATTTTTCAGGCAGCCAGCTGGCTAAATTGTTGCATTTGAACACTGTAGATCTAGCTAAGTAACAATTATTCACTAGTGATCCAAGAGTCATGAATGCGAGAAACTGTGAGATTCAGTGTTTTGCTTTGTGCATACATTACTGCTGCCTTATACTGATTCTTTAACTAAGAAATTACGACTACAGTGCCAGACTTCAATTTCCCCCCAAATTTATGACACCCACAAGCCAAACAGAGCAGGAGCTTTGATTTAGTGAGAAATATTAAGCGTCTTACTCAAGAATAAAGAAGACTAACTGCAGGCACTTTGAAAGCACGCTGGAACATAAGACTGATGACTTACCTCCCATGTGATGACCAGTTCAGATCTACTTCCTCCTCCTCCACCCACATCACCTGGCGCTGCATCAGGAACTACAGAACACAGACCTTCACATTCACACCTCCAAAGAAGAAACACTTCAGGCTCCATAAAATTGTGCAAAAAGAAAGTTGCATAATCTTAAACTATTTCTTTTTGCAGATCATAGTTTTACATTTTCCATCTGATGTCGATGAATGATTTAGGAAGAAAAATATAAATGGCGCCTACTGTACCTGCATCCTCTGTCCTGGTCTTGACAGACACAGGGCTGGGTTCTCCAACACCGACACTGTTTTTGGCCAAAACCCGAAACTCATACTCCACCCAGGCATTGAGGTCCACCACAGTGGCTGTTAGTGTGTTCCCATCGATTACTTCAGGGACTAGAAAAAAGACCAACATACAGTACATACAGTGACAATTTGGGAATTTCGTGGTTTACTGCATTAATTTGTCAACTAAGTCAAGAGTATTAACTATTAAAATGTGCCTAAAATAATGACAAAAAAAACTTGATCTTTCATGTCTTCATTGAGAACAACTATAAAATTATCATAGTAAGTCTGTGAACCCTTGGAATTAATAACTGGTTGACACAGATGTTTTTTGTCAGTCAAAGTAGCTTTAGTCAACACCTCCAAAGTAATTTTCTTAATTTATGCTGACTCCAGTTAGCTTTTATGAGGTCATTATTATGATTTTTATTATTATTATTCTTTATTATGGTATTTGAAGGAAGAATAACCCCAGACACTAGCCCAAGGTTCACCACAACCAGGTTCACGTTTCCAACCAATTTTCCCCACTCAGGAGAAACCTACTCTGACAACTGGCAGCTAGATAGTGAGAAACATGAAGTTAAAGACTCCAGCGGCAAAAGTCAAGTGTATTCCCGGAGCCAGAGTGGGCGACGTTGAATTCTATTTAAAACCCCTTTGTAAGGATAAACTTAAATACAGTAAGAGTCTACAGTAAGGAGTTAATGATGCCCGATTAGGCCAATGGAAAGTCACTCAAACTAATGTGGAATCAGTGTGTAAGTTTGCAAAAATGATGTTGAACTAAATAAACAGTTGGAAAACCTGGGCTGATTAGAAGAGACGGCATCCATCCCACAGAGTTTATTAGACAACCCAAACCCTGACATCTCAGAGTGGAGCCCAGGACACAGAGACGCAGTCTTACACAGCTGCAGCTTTGAGAAGTGCTAGAGACAGTGTCTGCTGCCCAACCACCTAAATTATATATATCAAAAACCAATGCAAGAGGAGTGATTCAGAAGAACTTAACAAAAATAAAGACGACTCCTCTCACAGAACAAAATAAAAAGAAAAAAATTAAATGTGGACTGTTAAATACTAGATCTCTCCCATCTTAATCCCTGTTGGTGACTGATTCGATAAGTGACCATCAATTAGATTTATTTTGTCCGGCTGCAGCACGAAGAATTTGTTAATCTCAATGAGTCAACCCCCCCAAGTCATATTAATTATCATGTTCCTAGAAGCACAGGTCGGGGTGGAGGAGTAGCAGCAATCTTCCACTCAAGCTTATTAATCAACCCCAGACCTAAGCATAGTTTGAATTCATTTGAGAGCCTCACTCTTGGCCTCTCTGATCCAAACTGGAAAAATTTAAAATTTTATCTGACCATTTTTTAATAACATTTGAATTTACTGTACTAAACTTTACTTCACCTACGAAAAAAATCCACTACAGTAGATGTTTATGTGAAAATGTCGTTGACAAAACTAAGGAACTGATTCCATCCGTTATTTCAGAGCCTCTGTGTTTCCTCCACACACAGAGGGCCGTCAACTTAACTTTACTCCAGCACAGGTTGACTATCTTGTTGATAATGCTGCAGCCTCACGCCAAACAATACTCGATACGATTGCCCCTTTGAAAAAGAAGGTACTAAATCAGGAGAAACTATCTGTTCACAAATCGGCAGCCTAAAGCAGACATCACGTAAGCTGGAAAGGAGGTGGCACTCCACTAATTTAGATGAATATTGCCTAGCCTGGAAAGACAGTTAAATAATATATAAAAAAGCCCTCCGTAAAGCTAGAACCACATATTATTTCTCATTAATAGAGGCAAATAAGAACAACCCCAGGCTTCTTTTCAGCACTGCAGACAGGCTGACAAAGAGTCATAGCTCTGTTGAGCCTAGTATCCCCTTAGCTCTCAGTAGAAATTCTTTACTAATAAAATCATAACTATTAGAGAAAAATTGATCAGATCCTCCCTGTAACTGGCATGTTTCGCATGTACAACAGCTCTAGATTCATTTGTAAGACCTCACTCGCACTCACATTTTATGACAAATTAATGCATAAAACCATGAAATCCAAAAAGGTTTTTTTTTCATGCCACTGTATATGCTGCAAACACTGCTGTCTACAACTGTGTCATCTGTGAAACTAACACTGGAGGTGTTAGTTGTATGATCTCTGTCTTCTGAAAACAGCTGCTCACCACTGCTAAAACTGATGCTAATGAGAGCTGGGAGACTGGACCACGAGGCTAAAGTTGTGGGCTGGAAAACCAAAACAAAGAGAAGAAAGAACTGAAGAACAACAGAGCTGCAGAGTTGGAGGAAAATGATCTTTGGATTACAAGTGGCTCTTTTACACCAAATCATACGATCCTTTGTTAATATTTATATATTCATTTATTTATTTAGCTTGGGTTTTTAACTTGCAAACTACTATCTTACTTTCTTTTTAATATTGAATGTAAAAAGATATTAAATATCTTTGATAGATTAAAGATATGTAATTTTGCTCATTTCTGGAGGCCTCTAACATTTGGCAAGGCACAACAGAATTAACCTTTTTAGGTTAAGTCTAGCTCATTTACTCTTATTGCTTCTTTTTGGCCAATGACTGGAGCCCCTGTCAAATTCACTACACAAAATATACACTATGTAATACTCATTTGCATCAATTTGCAATCCCTGCATTGACCTTCGGTGGCACAAGCGCCAGATGTTATTCAAAGCAAACGAACGTAAGCAGATGTGAAGGACTTCGTTTTTGACCGAGCCAGTTATACTGTAGAGGTTGTTCAAAGGAGATCAAGTAAAAGCAGAAACAATGACCTCTGGTTCTCCAGAGTGAAACTCTGTATCCATCCCAATACCAGAGCTTTCATTCTGCAGCTGACCCTACACTCTGGCCTTCTAGCTGAAGGGGGATGACAAATAGGAGAATTTCCCTGTGGGAATCCATGAATTATCTGAACAGCATCGTTTGTGCTGTAAGGTCAAAACTTCAAGTGCTGCCTACCTGTGTTAACCCTCTGCCAGCCCACAGTGAAGGGAGTTCTGGTCTGGATCAGGTAATTGGTGATGGGGCTGCCGTTGTCTCTACCGGAGCTCCAGGCCAGCTGGGCTGTACTGTCTGTAACTTCCTCCACTGTCACAGACTCTGGTGGGCTTGGGGGGCCTGGCTCAGTCACACAAGAAACAGGGTGATACTGATTAAGGACGGCTGAAAACATTTTGTCTTTTGCAAATAAAGTGTATAAATAAATCCTCCTCTGTGATCATCAGTCACAGCAACAGACGCTGTGAGATACTCACAGATGCAGAGGTGCAGACAAGAATACAGACTGTGGATACTAATGTGTGTACTTGCGCATAATGGAAGGGAAGAAGTATGTATATTATGTATATACTGCATATCTACAATAACACACATTCACTTAATCTACTGAACATGACAAGATTCAGGAACATTATAGGGTAAAAGATTAAAAGAGCTTGTAGCCCGGGAGAAGCAGCATTTTATCACATTTTTTACTATCTCACCAATTAAGCAGAGTAATGTTTTACTTCAGCTTCATCTACTGTTTCCTCTTCTAATGAATGTGTTGGCTCCTCAGAAATAATAGACCACTAGAGAGCAGTGAGACGGACCACAGAACAAAAACACCCCTGCCCACACTCCTCATCAGCTCTGAAGCCAAATATTCTGATTATTAGAGAGTTAAATTATTTTAATAAACAACAATTTGTATGTGTGAGTCATGCAGGATATAAAAGCTTAATGTACACATGCATGCATGTACAAATATTTAGCCAGTCTGCTAAATATTCATACAGTACATACCTTCAACAAGTATGCTAAACAAGTAGCTGCTGAACAAATGTGTTTTGTTTACAGAAGCCTTGAACGTGGTGCCCACATACATTTGGCCTTAAATCCCTGGCTTTAAAGATATTGATCTTTGTAAAACTCATTAGCAGCTCTAGCAAAAAAAAAAACAAAAACTTTAATACACTGACCTCATTAATACATATTAATGGAGCACACGATCAAGGATCAATTCCTTATCCTCTTAATTAAATATCATTGGCTGAGGCTGTCAGTGTCTTGAGGGTGTTCAAATAATCTGTTATTAATATGGACAGACTGTCTAGGCTTTTATTGTTAACTTGGCACAGGGCAAATTAATGTCTGACTATATTATACTAAATAATTACAGACATGGTAATATTATCTTGATTCACCCAAATGTGTAAAATGTGCTGTCACACAAGTCCAAAGTAAATCTAAAAAACAGCATGCTGTAAAACCTATGAAATAATAATAAACCCACAGTCGTACAGGGTTATGTTGACTATTGTGAGGTGTACTTCCCTGCATGCTGTCTTGCAAACAAGCATGAGTGTTCACCAAGTGGTATGAATGCTAATGACCATCATGTTATCCGGATAACATGACCTTCTCCATGTCCACCACCACCCAGTGGAGTGTTTATGAGATGTCATCGAGTGGCATCTAAAACATTTTCCGCTGCCATTGTAAAAAAAAAACATACAAGAACCTAGACGATCACTCAAGAGTCTTTGTGTCAAGAGCGATTACCATTGACCTTCAGTGCTGTGAGATGAGTGGAGCGAAACAGGATAGAAAACAGCACCCTGTCAATTACTGAGCGACTATCACCGGCTAATATTACACAATTGCAATAATGGGTCTATTGCCTCCAGCACCAATGTAACACCAATCGCTATTACTTTGACAGCGATCGTAAAGGCCCATATGTTGCTGTGATCAAACTCGCTCCAACTTACGCCACAATCACACTGACATAATTACTATCATACTGCATTATTCACACTGTTGTCTTAACATCAAAATTTCACTGTTCTTAACGTGCATTAATGAGGGAGGCAGAGCCAACACTTTGCATTTGTTAACCACACAGCCCAGAAAGTAGTCCCCATGAAAACATACGTTAATATCGAATAAAAGAAAATCCTCCAGTGTTTGTCACATTTCAGGTGTCTGAGTTGTTAGCTTCAGCACAGATTATTAAACTAAACTTCATAAATGGTTTGACAGAAATATGTATAAACTGTTCGATGCCCTGAGGGGTAAAAATTCTCCAACAATTCAATAAAAAATGACTGAATAGGGAAGATTAAAGAAGAAGATTTTCTTTTCTTTCCCGTGACTTGTTTCACCACCTTTCAGTTTTATCTTCGGACTCTTAGAAGTAGCCTGACCACAAAGTTGGAAACCTCTGGTCAAAACGTCATAAAGTAGCTACATCTACTTTTGTGGTTTTATTTATGTAGGGTGCATTTTATTTCTATTAATATATTGATATTACTAATTGAGCAATGATTAAATAGTGCCAGGGGTACATGAACATAAAGCTTATATATTAGGAGGTTCATACACTACATGTGCTTAGCATGGTGCTCCAAATTGGTGTTATTTATGGGTCATAGGGTTAAAGGTAGTGATAATGTCTGCCCCGCTGGATTGTTCAAGTTGACATGCGACCACCATCAGTTGGTCTGAAGTTGTGATCAAGCGAAACCATTCTTTGCCCTCCATGACTTGTTTTTGCTCCAGATTCGTGCTTTGCCTTCCAACATTTTAAGCCATTTGATCCGAGCAATGAGACATCCATGACAGCTGCCGTGAGGAGGAAGTGTAAATAATGCACAATCTGAGTCACAGACAAGTTTCTCTCCAGTCAATACGAGGGCAATCCATTTCCATGCCCTTGATAATGCTATACTTGAGAAACAGTCTTATTTCCACTTAGTCCTCAGCCATTCGGAAATAAGTGCTTATTAATGGCATTTGTCTTGAAGATCTTCAGCATGACAAACTGAATCACTGGTGGGTATCCTTACAAGATAAAGATATGGATCCAACCTTTTCAAATCCTGACACCAAAATCATCCCTCAGCTCGTCTGACATTTAGCATATTTGTGTAGTGTCAATTTGCTGGGTTATTTGGTGTATTGATGAAAACCAGAAACACTCGTCTTCTCACTCTGCCCGCAATACAAACTTAACACTCCCCCCTAAACATACACTTACTGGCCACTTTATTAGGTACCCCTGTAGAGTCTAATGCAATTCAATACAGCAGCAAAAAAAAAACAAAAAAAAAAACAGATGACCTTGTAAAAGCAGAATTCATGGCAGAGTTGCAACAGATCGTCGAGGTGTACCGAAAAGTGGTCAGTGAGTGTATAACAAAAGTTGTTCTATTTTGTTCTGCCCTATGTAGCTCTCAGCAACTGTGTGCCTCTCTGGAGCTTTTCAAACTGCATGAGTGAGCACAGATGGGCATCTAAAAATTCAACTGTCAAGTCCATTGCAACAACATTAAAAATTGACATTAAAAAAAACAAAAAAATCATATCCTGAAAAATTCATAGTCCTATTGCTTCACACAGTTTGGTCAGGCTCCTCCCTTCCATGAAATACTTTCTATGCAATAAAAACCAAAAGCAAGCTTCCTCCACCTGATCAATCAATAATCAAGCGTAATCAAGCGACTGCTACTACAAAAAAATAGGATATAAAAATAGTGGATTCTGATGATACCATGTGTCATGATCGATGCCTTTGTTTCGAAAACGTTCTGTCGTGTTTTGCCTTCCCGTGCCCCTGCCTGGCCACTGCTCTCTATGCTTCTGTCCACATACCCCTCTGCAGTCCTGAAAACTGTGACAATCATGAATAATTTTCATGGGGATATTGGTATTTTAGTTTAGCTCTGCAATCGCAGGCTGAAACAAAAGCCATTTCGGTTTAAATGCCCGAACATTACATGCCTCAGAAGACAGCTCTCTTTATATTCTCAGTAAGGCGCATCCATATAATGTCCCCTAAAATATCTCTATCAAAGTTCTGTTTGGTAACCCGGACAGACTACAGACATTTTACTACTGTTCTTAATTTCTCCACTCCTAAAAGAGAAACCCATTACACCATCCTGACTGAACTCCCTCTTCTAATTAGTGACTGTGGTGCAGAAAGGAGGTTTTCTTACCTTTCACAATCAATACAGCCACGGCTGACAGACTCTCCACGTCCGTGTCCACCACACAGATATATTTGCCAGCATGGTAAAGCTGAATGTTCCTGATCATCAGATCTCCTGCTGTTCTCTACCAAGGAGGAAAGAAAGCTTTATGTAGCATGAAAGATAACAGACCTTGTGACAGCTTATTAAAGAATGAAGTGAAGCATACATAAGGTGCAGTAAATAGCGGTGCCAAAAACGTTTGCAGATCCTGCAGTTATTTAGCTCGTGCTCTGCAGAGGAAAATCTGACCTTTTTTTTTTTTTAAAGAAGATATTTTACAACAAAAGATATTTTACACACATCTCTTGACATGTCTTCTTGAAGCCAAAGCCATAAAGGCAAACACGCTTAAACATTTCTAAATATATCAGAAACCCGCTGTTGTTTACAGCTGTTCAGATGAAAAAGATCAAAACTAGAAGTCACAACAATTACATGCAGCAAATGGAGTGTTTGTGTTTGACAAAGACTCAAAGGCTATTTTGCTTGCATTTGGCAGAGGGCATCACCGTAACCTTCAAGATCGGATGCAAGGAGCTGCACAAATAAGCTATTACTACTGAGTTCGGCAGGCAGTTTTTGCTTGATTACAGGGGAAAGGAGACCATCTAGATTCTCATCTGAGAGGATACCCGTAAGCAGCACATAGTAAATTAGTGGTGAATTCGTTCTCTTGGCATTGGCAGGGAAATGTTGCAGTGGAGCCAACACGGTTTAATTATGGAAATTAAATTCCTTCAAGCAGCAAAGTTAAGTTGATAATCTCTTTGGACTGGGGACATTCTAGCTTCTGGGGAAGAAGTTTCTTTTCAGATAAGAACATTGTCAGTCAAACATACACAGGAAGAATTGTTAATCTCGAAGGGTGTGAGGGTGTTCTCAAAGTGTTTTGTCATTTGGGGCTCTGCCATGCTTTCATTCCTTTAAAAGACACCTCTAATGACGTGTATCCCCTTTTATGTTACGAGGAGCTGTGCAGCAGGCTATGTCAAAGTAGAATCTGAAAAGAATTCAAGAGCCAAAGTAGTGGAGAAAAAGAAAAGATTATTTCAGAAAGTCGAGTAGAAGAGGTGCATTCAAACAGAACCTGTCACAATGGTTGAGCAACTAAAACATTACCTACGTGATGATTTTTATGTAGAAGTGTATTTTGACATAGCATTCACTATGTTTCCATTCATGTAAGTACAAATGGAAGCTTAAAGGGACTAAATGATCTAATAGAACTTCTTTCCAAAGATTCCCATAGCTTATTATGCCTCCAAGGAGGCTTTCAGAATTGCGAAAAGGATGGTATCACACCACACCAACTGCAGCAAAACTACCCACAGTAAATCTCTTCAAGCAATGCCATGATGTCAAACCACAAGCTGTCCCTTTTAACTAATAGCAGAGATGAAGTGAAGCAAGATGGGAAGAAGTGCCAACTGCCCATTCGCACGTTCTAAAGAAGTATGACTGCGGGTCACTCACCCCACCCACTAGCTCAAAATGACCATCTCCCTTGGCGATGAGCTGTCCGTTGAAAGCCCAGGAGAAAGAAACGTCAAGGACGGGGTCACTGGCGACCTGACAGGGTAACACAATGCTCTCTCCCACAATGATCTCCATGTCCACTGGCCCCTGGATGATTCTGGTTGGATCTGCCCCATAAAGAAACATTGTGAGAAGGAGTTATTTCTGATCGGACGTTTTATTGCAAGGAGATGAGTAGTCCTTTGTTGATTTTTTTTAAATAACACGCCACTGATCTTACTCAAGCTAGAACATAAGAACATGATCTGTAATACACTAAGTCAAAGGCAGATTGCTATTATCTATATGAGGGAGAGTCTCATGAATGTCTTAGTGGAATAATGTGATAACATGCAGCCTGCCACCTTTAAAATGGCCTAATACTCTAGGCTGACACAGCTACAGAATAATCTTCTGAAATCCTAATAGCACTTCAGATCAGATAAAACTGTATGTAATGGGCTGCTCTGTACATCCAGCACAAAAGTGAGGGGCCACTGTTTCAAAATCTACAAGAGCAATCATTGGACTTAGTCTGCTGTGTTTCAAAAACGCAAGATAATGAATCTTCTGGAATCAAATAAAGAAGGTACAACACAAAGGAAGAGGATTTGCGCTTTCATATCTTAGCCTATATAGGCTGTTAAGAACTAAAAATAAAAAAAATAACATGGAAAAAGTGTACTCTGAGTTCTTAAGCTAGTAATAATCAATGTCTGGGTTATGGCTCAGTGTCGCTGATTGCATTACGGGCTTGGAAAATCCAGTATTTAAAAAATAACTGGCTTTGTTTCAGTGGCAGACAATGGTGTTCAGCATATTAATAAAACCAAGGAGAATCCCGGAGAACACTCAGCTATCACTCCACTGGAAACATGTTTGACAATAACAGCATCTGTAACACCTCCACACTAATGCTTTCATTGCTTCCACTCAGGGCACTTTGATTTGTTGGAGTAAAAAGGGTTATTTCAACTGCTTTTGAGGAAAAACAATGAGTGAGTGCTTTCTTCCAACACCTTTCCGAGCGCATTATTGCAGCCCCTGCAAAATGCAGCCGGACAAAAGAACTGTGGAAAAGACAGAAAGTCTTGCAAGTTGCAGTTGAGCTTTGGTAACATAAACACCCTCAAATAAATCAATAAAGAAAAATTACATTTAGAGAAATTAATCTAAAAGCATTTAAGGCAGTTATTTAAATATGCAAAGACTCTATGTTCAGCCCCTCAGGGGTACTTCCCAAACTTTTAACACTCCTTAGAGTGAAATCTAAAGTTTGTTTATGTTTTCTACCCACCAGTTATTGACTCATGTCCTCGCGGCACAGTAGCTCTCTCCTGTGTTAATCCATACTGAGCAGTAAATTCTGCTTACTAAGTGGAGTGCACAAACATTCTGCTATTTAACAGCGTGCCTTACCGGTAACAAGGAGCCTTCCAGTTGTACTCGACATGCCAAATCTATTCCTAGCAAAGCACGTATAGCTGCCTGCATCAGACTTGCTCACGTTGGCAAGCCTCAGTGTTCCATCTGGAGAAAGTGTGATCCTATAGGAGTGTACAAGCAGAGACAGCAGTTTTCAATCCAACTTCCAAGAACAAAGAAACATTTTATCATTAGAGAAACTCTGATTCCGGTTTCATCTACACGCCAGTATCCTGCATGATCATGGACCTCTGGCACTTAAACAGTTCCTGCATGTCCAGAGAAAAGAGATCAAAAACACCAAAGAAGTCATAAAAAGAGCACAGTTGAGATCAATCCTGGACCTGCTCTCATCATCTATGCAGAAAAAACCCTGACATGTTTACACCAACCGTTTGCACATGTCATAGAAGTTGTGTTAGAGCACGGTACAGCTACTTTTAGTTTAGTTATTACCTGTCATTGGTGTGAATAGGCAGGTTTCCTTTCTTCCATAAGATGCTGGCGATAGGATAGGCCTGTGGTTTACACTCTAAAGTCACTGTAGTTCCTGCCTTGGCTTTGAGCAAAGCTCTGAGGACATTCCCTGTGAAGTCTGGAGGAGAGGCTGATGGGAAACAGAAAACTGAATTTAGTACAACAACTGCAGCAAAATCTCACAGGACAAGCTTGAGTTTGATCCATGAGAATCATCAAAAGTAATAAAGTAATGGAGACAGACATTTTAAACAATGGTAATGGGACTCAAATAGATACATCACATCACTGCTGAGGAGTTTGTCTTCAAATTGATGTGAAAAGAAAACACATAATACATATATATGCATGTATATATATATATATATATATATATATATATATATATATATATATATATATATATATATATATATATATATATATATATATATAAAATGACTTTTAAAAGCTTTATAAGATTATGCTTATCTGGGAATTCTGTATCTATCACCACATATACACCATAACATTAAAATAAATCAGGATCTCATGAGAGGAAACATTTTAAATGTGTTTGACCTAACAAAACCCCCCTCGCTGACCCCATTACCCGTTAATCCAGACAACCTTTAAGAATGACAGTAAGATGACCTTTAAAATTCTTTGACGACCATGATTTCATGATTTAAGGGAGCGATAAATGCTATCCTACCTAAAACCATTAGTTCTGCAGCAAAATATATGACACCGTGTTTATTCTCAGCCACACACTGGTACATGCCGGCGTCAGACAGCGTCAGCACCGACACCGTCAGGACTCCGTCATCCACATGGATCCTGTCCTGTGAAAAGGGAAGAAAGACAGCGAGTATTGCTTTAGGCTGGAAAGGTATTGTTTTAGTCAGTGTGCTCTGGCAAAGCTCTATAAGCATCGGACTAGGTTAGAGGTGCTGCCAATAGGCGTAGATCCAATCAGGGTTGTCTCACCATGAGAATGATTCAGAAAGACCACAGAACATATTTGTGGTGGTCAGATATGACTGTGCTGCCTCTTATCACTATGCAAACTGGTGGTTAGTCATATTTTCAGTTGTTTTTACGGCAAATTCAAACATATATTGTTTAAGTCAGCCAAGTTTCAGGTGCAGGTGGTCTGGAGCAAGGTGTGTTGCTATTTACAGTATTTTTCACAGCAAATTAAAACATTTGTCCCTAAATCTGGAGGAGCTTAAACATGCACCATGCATAATGAAAAACAACCAGTGAAATGGAGCAATCTCCGGGGGACTACACTGATCCACTCTCTAAGACTGTGTAATCTGCCGAGGTAGAGCAGAATAGAAGACTGTTACGTCCATGTCTCATCACTGGCACACCTCGGCAAGATGTTTACACTGTCACTCTGAATTGCACTCGGAAAAAACAGCTATGTGTTTGACGCTAGGCTCTCTAAAATGAAGGGCTGAGCAGCAGCTGAAAATTAAGTCTTTAAAACGAAACACTGGTAGGCGGCGGGCAGTAATTTACCTCTGAGAGAAGCTGTTGGCCGTTCTTCAGCCACGTGTAGGAGGGCTTGGGCTTGCCATTGGCTCGACACTCCCAGTACAGTCTCTCCTCTATGGCCAGGGCTGTGTCCTTCATGGTCTGAATCCACTGAGGTTTGGCTGAGGACAAAAAAAAAAGTCCTCCAGTGAAATATCAGATAAGAACCACGAGGGCATATTGCATGGGAGCAGAATTATCGCATTAATCCAAAACAGTTCAAATAAAAACTAGGGGAATAACACAGTAGCTCAAATAAGTCAAAATTATAAAGACTTAGGAAAATGGGTTTGCCTTTAAAGATAGGATAGAGGAAGAGAAGAGTGAGTGCAAGGTCTCACTCATCACTTTCATCACTTAAATGTGTCAGCAGCCTGTGGCATCTCAAGATTAGCACGGAACACCACGCCACAAAGCAGGAGGCTCTCAAGGCGGGTGAAGTGCACCTGACATCTCCTCTCACCCCAACCTGTCACCTTAATTCAGTGTATAATAAACATCACCCCGGTCTGTTTTCCTTCCAGCACACAAGTCTCTCCATCTTGCCTCTTACATATTTACAGCTTTTCAGGAATTTTCATGGGCACCGGCTTGGGCTTATAATAAGCACAGCTCAATTCACAAGCACTGTACATACTGCCAATTCCTATTTTAAAAGCGTCATTTCTCCTCTCTCACAAATTCATTTGAAAACACAGTGACAGACACGGGCCAGGAACTCAAAATGTAATAAATGCAATAAAATTACAACCAACAGAGGTTATTATACAGGGAGAACATCATGGCTTTTCCAGCTATGTATATAACACATATCTGTCAAAAATATATATAAGAATTAAGAACTTCCACTAATTAAAATAATTTTTGATATCTCACACTAACAGCAGAAGCATAAAATCTAGAAAAAGGTGGATGGAGTTTTTGTCTAATGCAAAGTAAGTTTTGTCTCTAAAGTCTCATTACCATAAAAGGCAAGTCGACCAGTGGCTGTGTTCTTTCCCATCTTGTTCTCCGCCACACACTCGTATCCTCCTGTATCGTCCTGCTGAAAGCTGGGGATCTCCAGCACAGCGTTGGAGTACTTCATTTTGACTTTGCTTGGGAATGGCACGCCGTTAGCCCTCTTCCAGGTGATCTCTGGGACAGGGCTGCAAGATGGAGAATAAGAAAATCTCACTTAAATTCTCACCCATCGTCCTTTGAATTTTAAGAACGCAGCTCAGGTTGCAGGTGTGTGGAATAATCCTGCAGCGATGTGTCTAATGGCGCACAAAACCTTTTCACTACATTGTTTGTGCATGAATGGTTCAGAGTTTTTAGAGTTTACCCCATCCAACAATGAAAAGATCTGTTTCACATGGCTTTTAGACCAATCTCTGCTTGATGCCACGCTCTTAGAAATATAATTGCCACAGTAAGTTTACTACATAGAAATATGGAGGTTCCTCATTTGGAATGAAAGACAGCGGAAGATTGAAAACATGCTTCAAGGAATTCAGCTTACTTCCCAAGGGCGAAACACTCCAGCGTAACAGTTGATCCTTTTGCAGCAGGTACATTGTCAGGGAAATTAACTTCTATTTTCGGCTCGTATTCACCCATCACTCCTATGAAGAGTAAGCACAAGAACTTGCTTCAGTCTTCCATTATTCATGACTTACAAGCAATATGGCTGGCATTATGGACAAAACAGCGGCACGGCAACACTAACAGAAGAGACATAAAAGACACATGAGCAAACATTCTCTCATGGGTAAACTCAAAGTAGTACATCACTTAAGTGTGCAGTCACCGGAGTGCAGTAAAATACCAGCCAAGAATAATTTCAGTCTTGTCTTGGTGGAATAGACATAGCGTATTTGAAAATCTCAGCTAGTCTGCCTGTTTATCCATTATTTTAAAGCTTGAGTGGGCAGTTCCCAGCCTCTGGTGTTTTATTGTTTACATCAGTACCCAAGGAAAAGACTCAAGTCCAGGATCAGAAAGTAATGCAATGAGATTTAAATACATGCGGCTACATGTACAGTACGCTGAGTGGAAACTAACTGGTTGAGCCTCCAGAACACTCAATGTAATGGTCCAATGACGTATGGCTTATGTTTTATTCATTCGAAAGGCAATTTTTATGCACTCTTTCTATGAACGCATAACAGTGAATGGAACAACAGGCCACTGAGAACCTGCTTGAGAATTCATGTAAAAGCACAGGGAAAGCTTTTAAAGGGGATGCGAATTATGAGATCGCTAAGTCAGCAAAGAAGAGATTTGGGTGCTTTGTTTGCTGGCCTACATTGAGGAGCAACTATTTACTTACAGACATTAGCACTCGGTGAGCCAACTGTAGTGCAGCTCGACAGGACAAAGAGCATTCATGCTACCATGATGATTAAAGGCGCCTTAAAAGCAAAGGTCCTTAATACACGGCTGAAAGGCATATTTGTCACATCAGGGCCAGAGACTGCTTCTTACCATCTGTCCTGAGGATCAGAGATGTAGGTGAGCTGTGAACTTTGCCCTTTGTGATGCTGTTCATCACTACACAAGTGTAGTTCCCCACATCAGAGGGCTCCACCTTTGCAATGTAAAGGTTTCCTGTCTGCTGCGAGACGAAACGCCGATTGTCTTGCTGAACAAAGTATGGGTACTCATTGAAGACCCACGCATAAGTAAGGTCTGCAAGACAAACAAGGATGCAAATGAGCCATTGATGGACAAAATATTACATCTAATGCAATTAAGAGGGTTAAATATTATCTAAAGGCTATAAAGACTGTGCTTTCAGGTCATCCGGAAATGGCTCCACAGCTTACCTCCTGAGGAAGTGGGCGTCCCACAAAGTAACACCACTCCTTGTCCCTCTCGGACTGACACCGCACTTCTCGAGTGGACTTTGAAATGATCTAAGTCTGAGGGAAAAAAAAAAAAAGAAAAAAGAAAGACGAGATCACTGCAGGATCTTTCATATCAGAGCGGAACAGAACTGAGTAAAAGCTTTCAGCAAAACACTGACAAAAGCCTAAAAGGAAATTGTCATGAGAATTGCACTTCTACAATGCCGGAGAGAGGAGCAGACCGAACGGAGCTTGTTTTAAGGGATATTGTGAAAGAGTGGACGAAAACACAATGCGGAACGTTCAACCGAGGACCTGCAGTGAATCAATTTCATAACATGGAAACTAGGCTGATGTAAACAAGCTACTGTGTGACTCCTGCAATGCACATCACTATTATTAGTCAATTTCGTTTGCAACTTACATGCAAAGCATTGTGTAAAAAAGTGGCATACTAATGTAATGTTTAACTTTACTTACAATAACCTCAAATAATTTAGTAGAGATCTCAAGGAGAGATGATATTTTGAAAGTAAATCATACATTGTTACACGTGTTGTCCGCTGCTTATTAATTGTGACAAGGTACAAAAGAAGGTATCTAGCCACGCAGCCATCTCCCAGTTACTCTGCATAATTCACAGACTTCGCTGCAATCCTTTTTTCAATGGGGACTATTCTCATTTGAAGGTGAAAATAACTCCAACTCTTATCTGCGGGCTGTGTAAATTATTCTTTGTAACCATGACATTATTTCTGCAAAGACCTGTTGTTACATTTTTTTTTTTAAATGTCATTATTCGGTTTGGGCACCAGAAATCTCAGCAGTGCATTTCTTAAAAGCTTGTCAAACAAAACCAAAAATATCTTTATGCCAGATAAGACCACCAAGTGAAGGTGTGAAAAGATGTGTTGCTGTGATTTACATAAGAAGAACTCTTAACGAACAGTGCGTAAATAGTGAGTATTCAGTTCTTTATTCATTTGAGATGTTTGCTGGTGTCACCACTGAAGACGTGATGTGAAATAAATCACAGTTCATAAACAGCCTTACTCATTATTTTTTGTGGCACTGTAGCTTTTATTCATTTGCCTGATTCTCTCTTTCATTACAGCATTAGCATATCATGCTCCAGTCAAAGTAAACGATAGCTTCTTCAGGCTTCAGTCCTTATTAACACATCCGTCAAACACTACTTACATGATTTGGCTGAATAATACCCCAGAGTACACCTAATGACAAACCAATGATGGTGATTGAGCTAAGCAAGTGAAAGTAATACTTGAGTCATTCATTCTTAGTTTGCAAGTATGACCATAAGTAAAGTACAGTCCTCACACTCCTACTGCTCCTATGTTACTTCAACTTTTAATGTAGCTTCACACCAATAGTGCAGCACTCTGATAAATACTGCAAACATTGCCCATCCAGTTTGTTGTGCATTATTTGCAAAGTGCACATACACTTTCATAGCATGTCACAGAAATAACTGACAAACACTGACAATAACTTACAGGCAAACTGCAGACTGGCTCTCCTGCTGAGGATGGCTCCTACAGTGTTGTAGGCCATACACTGATACATCCCTACATCCTGGTAGCGGTCCAGATTGCTTATAATGAGGTTGCCCCCAGACAGACGCCGCCGGCGATCCAAGCCCAGATTTATGAGAGTTCCATTCAACGACCATCTGTGAGGGCAAAGACACCATCAGTCCCTGGCAAAATTCACTGTGCATTTCTTTCTACCAACCAAGGTGGTCAGACAGGAGGTGAGTTGACAATACAGCTCACTGAAGTGACTCACTTGAAGTAAGAATAATATACTTCAGATTCGAGCTGGTGTCAAGGAATTCACAAGCTCAACAGATGAAGTGTGGAACAGCTTGAACTTCACAGTTCTGATTTTTTCCATTAATTATTTTCCTGCTGTGCTTCAACTTTCCTATCAAACTACACGGCAAGACAAATATTTTCTAAAATCATACAAGGAAGTTGAAAAATACCATGATGACTGTGTGTTTTTGTAAAATCCTCTGCATGTTTTGTCCCTCTAATCTAATAATGATGTAATCTCATAATGCTGCAGTGGCCATAGATCCGTGTTGTTTGTTTAACTGAGACATTGCAGTGTTACTGATGATGTCTTTACATAACCCGTAAAAAGCTAATTTCTTATTCAGACTGTATATTTATGTTTTTGTTCTACTTTTCTTTATTTTGCTCTATCACTATTTGCTGCTGCAGCAATCCCACTTTCCCCCCACGGGGACCATTAAAGTTTAATCTTAAGGGTATCATACACAAAGCTGTCGTCTGCTATTTAAGGCAAGCGGAAAATAAAGGTTTTCGCAGCCATTCTAGATAATATCATCAGTCTGCCTATAATCGCCTATTCTCTGTCACATTAAATTTACATAATGTGACAGTGTTCCACCTTTGACTTATTATTAGGACAAAACATTAGCACTTGGCAAGAGGTAACAGTGGGCTGATTTAGCAAAGGATGCTTTTTACGCTCCTTTTCTTCCATTACACGCTTCCCACACGTCGCAGGAATTTGAAAAAAAAAAAAAAGATTCTTTACGCAGCAGGTTTAGATTGCACTATCAAATAAATTAAGCACCTAAAAGTACTCTTAACAACACAAAGTTGACTAATTGATTTTAACAAGTCTCATTATTCAGCGAGAAAAGACTTTCTTCCTCCGTCACCACAATACTCCTTCGCTTTGTACATGCTATTCAAAAAGCGAGCACTGGAGGGTTCAAGGACGGAGCACTTTTCAAGAATGTTTCAGAATGTGTCTCTCAAAGCATGAAAAATACCAGCTCCTTGCCTTCAGCCACATTCCCGTGTTCTGCTTCCCTTAAGTGGCAATGAAAGAATAAGGCCAAAACGGCAAATTTTCTGAGAAAATAAACTATTGTATGTTGATGATGCTGCCATATTCTAGACACTTAACTTGATAGCTGTGTCGCTGTATGTACAAATTAACTCTACTACCACTTCAGGATATGCAATATCCAAAGAAGGGTTGGATCAGCTTCTGACACGAACCTGTGTGTGTGTGGCCTCCTGTGTCCACCCACATGCATTCAGCATTTTATCTATGAGTTTTATCCATGAGTCACCATTTTCACCTCTTTTTGACCCGCTCTGAAGTGCCTCTGCTCTTCAGTGGTGTCCTGAACATTGGGCAGATGATTGAATAGCAACTCCAAAACTGAATTACTCCGCTTGAGACTCGTTTTGTGAATACACGTTGTCTGACCATCTGAGCACAGGGAAAGTGGAGTTTTCCGGATGATTCTGCAGAGCCACGGGCTCAGGTCAAGAAAAGGATAAACAAGTCACCTTCTATTTAGATTTAAAAAAAAAAAAAAAAAAAACTCTCATATGACACTACCTTTGTGACCTGCTAGGGAGAAGATGCTTTTTTTTTTATATAGAAGATCTGTTTTTCTCCCATGCTGCCAGAGTGCGCATACTATGAAACGCTCATATCTCTGTGAGTGACAGGACTGGCAGAGGAAAAGAAAAGGGAGAAAAGAGAAGAACGGGGAGGGAGCAGTGTGAGCCCATTTACACTTCAAGAGAGGAGCCAGAGAGGTGCTGGGGGCATGCAGAGCTTAGCACAGTCAGCTTGACAAGACGCCACGTTAAACATGCTCATCTCACCTTTAATCAGTACATGAAAATACCTGGTTTTAGGTGGGGAATGTGAAAAGCCTGAAATAATGAGTGTACATAGTCCACAATGCTATCATTCAGCTCATCTGTGCTGGCTGCGCTGCGGTAATTCCACTGTTGAACGCCAAAGACACTTGTAATCAATGCCTGTTGGTGCCAACTGGTGTCTAGCAACCTGCATTGCTCTTGTGGCTTTTCACAAGAAGAGATGATCATTAAGATGCTACACATGTGTCGCTAAGATACTATCTAGCGAAGGCAAGAGGCAGATTGGTGGTGCCTTAGTCAATATGAATTAGTGAAGCCATGATGATGTTACTGCTTTGGGTGTCTGCAGAGGCGGTTCAAGATTGCCTGAATAAAGGGGTCCCTGAATGGAGAGGTTTCCAAAATGAGAGACAAGAGTTGATAGTTCAAGGCTGTAAAACTGAAACATGCAAAAGAAAAGATAAAAGAAATCAACCATGTCATGACACATATCCCGTCCTAGTCAATGACAATGAATGTGTGCCGTGATGTGCTAAAAACTATGAAATATGTCATCTTTTAATTTACTTAATACTGTAAATTACTAAAAGGTTGACAAGGCTGACTTTACTGGATTTCCAGTGATGGTCACTTATTCAGTGAGCTACATTGTTTTGTCATTAATGATTTACACATGTGATTTTTGCATGTTTAAATAAATATAAAGTCACTTTTTATTTTATAAAAACCCAAAATAATAAGTCACATTGTTATTGAAACACTTAAACACACACTTATTTAAATGTGCTTTTACCTGTACTGAGGGGCTGGTGTTCCCTTAGCATCACAGGTCAGTGTAGCTTCTTCTTCTATGGAGTCAACAGGAATGAACAAGTCACCCGGCTCCATCCTCCATCTAGGACCATGGTATGATCCACTGTCCATACAATCTGTCACCGAAACAGTATCAATTGTTAGCATAAAGGCAAAAGTTCAGTAAGTCTCGCTGGCTGTAAATGTTCTGCTAAGTGCAGCAAATATCTCTTCAACAGGCCACAATCAAAAGCGAGTAAAGGAGAAGAGTGAGAGTATTGTGTCTTTGTTGTGAATGGAAGTCAAAGCTGAGCAGTGTTCCTATAAACCTGAGCCACGCTATCATTTCTGACACTGACATGATTTTCAGCTCTTCAGCTATCATCCCACAACTGTAAATGTCCAAACGTGAAAGAATCATTGCTCATATAAAAAGGTGGTTTACCTGTCAGACAGTCGATGACTGATAACAGTAGAAGCTGTTTCCATGGCAACGTCATCTTTGGCAGCCAAGGGCAAATGAGACTTTCATCCAATAAGCTTTGAAATGGCACTGGAGAGAGAGGGGAGCTTGACCTGTCGGAATGAGACATTTGTTGTAAAACTCAACAGATCCCAACGTTTCTACCTCACTTTCAGTGTTGGGCCTTTTAATCATCTGTCCTCAAAGCAGATCAAGTGTAAATTTTATTAGTGGAAATATAACTCTGATAAAATTCAATGTAGATTTGAGGCGTAATTGGTCTAATTCTTCTCTCCATTCTCACATTTCTGACCAATGAGGATCCAGGCAGTGTCACTTGGTGCCATGCAGTGTGACCAACTTGCACCCAGAGATGTCCGAGGGTGATACCAGAGGCATATGGGAGAAAGCCCATGCCAATCTATTATGGGAGCGACCAACGCCTAAGCTCATCCTTCACTTGGACGGATTCACTCTCTGGCTGCCTGAGGAGACTTGGACCTGGGAATTGGGTGCCATCCAATCAATTAGATTCACCCACAGCAGCATGTGTCTCCCCACATGCTGGGGTGAATCAAGACAGCCTGATGAGGCAGCCATTCCACCCAGGTCCATAATCAAGGGCAAGTGTCTGTCTGCTTCTAGCATGTGTTACAAATTGCGATGTACCCACATCTTGCAGAAGGAGACTGAGCGACTAATGATGCAATTATGAAATGTCAAACATACACAAAACGTAGACTGGCTATGAGACCGCACGTACACGTGCAGACTATATGCAGATCTGTGTACATTTTGTGTGCACCTGCATGAAGACATGCACACACAAAAAAAACATATTTCTCCAAGAGAGAGTTCATGATATATTAAGGGCAGACACAGATAATAACACCAATCTGCTAAATGTCACACAACCCACACACACCTACACACCAAACTCAGTTTCTCACTGTGTACAACACATATATATAACACCCTGCCTACACACACACACACACATACGCTCACTTTCCATTTAGAAGACATAAGCCGTAATGTGCGGCTCATTTGTGGCTTAATCCCGGAAAGAGCCTGCTTCAGAGCACTACTTATGGAGAGCCTAATTGTTTGTCACCTGCCTGGATGTCAAATCAGACATGTGGGGTCTCAGCAAGGATTTCCTTCCCAGCCTTTCATGTTTGCTCAGTCGTTTTTCATCCACCAAAGTCTGCAAAATTGGATTGGTACGCTTGCTCTCAAGAAGAGTCCAGCATGCCGTACCTCAGTGATAGGCCCACAGTGTGCAAACTGCTGGCACTTCAGGACTGAGGATTGGTGTGTGGAAGGTACAGTGGGTATTACACTACTGTCGACT